>NW_012115599.1:2336837-2358116 GCF_000951035.1 Colobus angolensis palliatus
GAGCCTCCGGTGACCAAGGCTCCACACCAGCCAGGGCGCCCGGGCCTGGTGCGCACCGGTGCCGACTTGGCCGCCGCCCTGTGCGCTCGGCGAAGGGATGAGAAGGAGGCAGGAGTGCAGGCGGAAGGAGTGGGCGATCAGAGGCGGGGACGAGAGTGTGTCTTCGGGGAAACCAAGTCCGAGGGCGCGCTGAAGGGGGAGTGTGCGCAGCGTGCCGTGCACCCCGAGCCCCCGGCCTCCCTGCCTCTCGCCTCTCTCCACCCGCCCCATGATCTGCGCCCAGGAGCCCGTCCTCTCCCCTCTGCAGGCTGCCGGGGCGGCCGTTTGGGTTTACTGGGACCCCCGGGCCAGGAGAGACTCCGAGGTTCGAGTCCCCGCCAACCCGCCTCGGAGCCTTCTCCTCGGCTGTGTCGAGTCACTCATCTTTGGAGGCAGAGATCTGTATTCAAATCATACTGAGTTCCCTGGAGAACTAGGGTCCAGCTGCGGCCCATTCTATCTCCTGCAAGTCCCCCATCCTCAAAAATCTCTACACTCCCTAGTCTCCACAGTGGGAAAGCTGCTCAAGGTGTAAGCCTTGAATGGTGATAGTCGTTTCGCTTATTATGCCTGGTTCCTTTCCAGCCTATGAACTTCTTGACACAGGGGCCCTGGCTTTGCGCTTCTATCCCCCAGCACTCCAGCACCTAGCCCCGGTCAGGGCACTGTCCGTCTTCCCACGGCCCAAGTCCTCACTAACTAATCTGTTCACTCAATCTAAATGCACTGCTGCGCAAAATCTCAACTCCCTTTCCCCTCTCTTATTTTGAGGGATTCAGCATTCTCACAGGGCTAAGCCATAACCCTGGCGAATCCAACTCAGCCTGCTCCCAACCATTGATGTGTTGGAGAGTAACACAGCCGGCCTCAGGGGTGCCTTTTGTAGTCATGACCCCTAACTCAAGCGAGTCCTCACTGCTGGGGGCAATCATACTATACATCTTGTCTCCCTCTCTCCCAGATGCCCCTAGAATACCCCATCGCCCAACCCCACTCTCGGTTTGCTTACTCTTTACGGAGCAGAGAACTTCCTCAGGTCCCCAGGCTCCTTCTAACGCCCTCAGCATCTGTGCCCAAATCCTGTGAGTTCTCTCCTGTTCTTACGAATGAATCACCTGTACTCCCCACTGAGAACAACTGGACACTTGGACATAGACCCCATCCCCTCTCTCCCATTCAGTGGTGAGTCTGCAGTGATTCTCTTGCTCTCTTGCCTTACCAAGTTCCCTTGTTTACCGGATCATCCCATCAGCACAAAAGTATGATGCTATTGCTCTCAAGAAAGCACACCCTTGACCCCACATCCCCTTCAGCTACTGGTCATTTCTCTCTTTTCACAACAATGCCCTTGGAAGGAGCTCTCCATACTTTCTGTCTCCAATCTCCCTCCTCCATTCTGTATTGAACCCACCCAGTGACACCTTCAACCCCACCAGGTCACCAAAACTGCAAATCCCCCTCCCACTCTCCTTCAAAATATGTCCAAAATCCCACCATTTCTCACCATCTCCATTGTAACTGCCCCCAGTGGAAGCCTGTCATCCCTTGCCTGAGTCATTTAATGAACTCCATAGACTCCCTATGTGTCTCCTGCTCTGCCCTTGTCCCCACAGTCTATCCCCAATCCAATTCTCATGACCTGGTTTTACTCAAAGTCTTCCGATTTTGCTCCCATCTCACTCAGCACAAAACTCAAAGGCCTTATGTAACCTTAAAAGCCCTGGCTGACCTCGCTGACCTCCCCAGGACATGCTCCTTCAAGCGTACTAGCCTTCCAGCTGTTCCCCAGACAGGCCAGACCAGCGCCTCCCCAGGGTCTCTGCCAGCTGTTCCCTCTGGCTGGCATGTCTTCCCTTCCTTCAGATATTCACTCCAATGAGACCAACCTGGCCACACAATTAAAAACCACAACTTTCCCTCTTTCATCTCCCTTTCAGGCTTTTTCTCTAGCACCAATCACTGTGTAGCATATGTGTCTTACTGGTTTTCTGTCTTCCCCATCAGAATGTCTGCTCCAAGGATGCAAAGGTTTTTGTCTGTTTTGTCCACTGCTGTTTCCTCAGTGCCTGAAACAGCACCTGCTGCAAAACACGGTCTCCATAAATTCTTTCTAAATGATGGACTGAAAGAATAGACATTCATCCATCACTTCTGACTTGCTGAAAATAAGTCACATCCCTGCCTTCAGGGAGCTTCTGGTCAGGGGGTAGAGACCACAGAGGGTGGCAACCACATCTATAGGCACTGTGGGAAGTGCTCCCAAGAAGTGGAAGACTGGTAAAGGACAGAGCTGGGATGAGCATGGGGGTGGGGAAAAGGAAAGTGAGGAGAGTCTGAGCCCATTCTCATCACAGCACATTCTCTAGCTGCTTGGACCCTCTCCCCTTCCTCCCAACTGTACCCTTCTCATCTCCCCTCAAGATGAGGTGGACATTTGATTCCCTCAACATTCATCCAGACCCGCTTCCCTCCTAGCAGAACCTGACTGTTCAGTTACGTAGCCCCAGCTCCAGGATGGACCCCACTCTATCTGAGCACATTTCTTGGCAATGGCTATCGGTCTAGCAAGAGACCTGTGTCCTAAGTCATGCCCCTGGAGAGACAGATTTATATGCCATGAATAGAGAAGCCCAACTCCCTCTCCTGCTTCGTGTGCATGAGGAAGCTTATAGATCCAATTGCTGACCAGTTAAGGACATAGCAGACACAATGGACAGCAGACCAGAGAGAAAAATGGAGCCTGCCTGGGTGCAGGATGATACTATGGAGTTGCTGACAGCAGTGGCCCATCTGGAATGGCCACTGCCAAGACGCAGAATGCAGTGGAGAGACTGGCCACTGCCAAGACGCAGACTGCAGTGGAGAGACTGGCCAGTGCTGTGTACTCTGCAGAGCCGGTGGGGGCTGGGAACAGGTGGGAGCCCCACCCCCTACCAAGTTGGTGGGGTGGGAGCCCAGAGCTCCCGGGCACAGCTGCAGCTGCTTGGCTGTGGCCCCAGATCCAGGCATCCCTGCACTCTCCAGGGCCCAGGAAGCTTGCAGGCTCAGAAGTGCCTTCTCCCCCTCTCTGGCCTCTCCCCACTCCAGTCACCCACTCCAGGGTGGAGCAAAGTTTTGTCCAAGCCCAGGTGCTGTTGCAACCCAGCCAGGTGTGTGCACTGACATGCCAGCCCCTTGTTGCCTCAATGCCCCCCAGACTTTGAGCACTGACAAGCTCAGGAGGGAAGCTGAGGGGGGGCTCTGTCCAGACCTGCAAGCACCCCTCTGCATGAACAGCCTAGATGCCCTAGGCATGTTGATGGCAGTAGGAGGCAGACAGTCTCCTGGGCAGAAAGGGGTAGGTCCCTGGTGAAACCCCACCTACAAGCCAGGGATGGCCTGAAGCCTGGGGGCTGGGCTGCCAGTTCCAGGTGAAGTCCTCAGCCCAGAGTGAGAACTTACGGTACTTTTTCTCCTGGCCTGCTCCTGGCCACCCATGGACCAATCAGCACATACTTCCTACCTTCTGAGCCCATAAAATCCCAGGACTCAGCTAGACTCAGACAGATGTTGGGACTACCAGGTGCAGGAAGGAGCTACCCACTCTGGGTCAGGTCTCCTCCACTCGTCAGGAAGACCTGCCTGCAGTGAGGAGTTACCCCCTGCAGGTCTCCTGTCTGCTGAGAGCTGGACACTCATCAGGAGAACCTGCTTGCAGAAATGAACTACCCCACTTCGGGTCTCCTGAGAGCTGTTCTGTCACTCAATGAAGCTCTCTCCACTTTTCTCACCCTCCAGTTGTCTGTGTACCTCATTCTTCCTGAACACAGCACAAGAACTCAGGACCTGCTGAATAGCAGGAATGAAATAGCTATAACACAAACAGGGCTGAAACAACCTGCCCCCCAACCCCACTCACCACGTTGCAGGTGATGAGAAGGAGATAAAAGCTTCAGCCCTTCGGGGAGCCCAGACCTAGGGGTCACATGGCTGTGACACCCTCTTTGGGGCTCTGCAGTTCCTGGTGCCTCCAAGCTTCTGGGCACCACCGCATTCCCCGGTAGTCACAGTGGAAGCTGCTTGCATTATGCCTGGTCCAGCTGCAGCCTCACACAGAGCCAGCACCTGTACCAGCACCTGGAGCTGCCTGCCCCACCACAGCTGGCATGCCTGGCTGTGCACAGTGGCCGGACCCTGCACTCGCTCACACACCCCTTGCTGCTCAGTGCCTGGCTCACCCTTGGCAGGCGTGGGATCAGGGCTAGTACTGTGAGCTGAGCATAGCCTGCCAGGCTGAGTGGGTGGAACGAGCCCAGTGGGCCCAAGCAAAACTCAGGCAAAGGTGCCACCAGTCACAAAGGTTTCCAGCTGGAAAAAGCAACACCCTAAGGATCCTGTGACAGAGTTGTATAATCTATGTGCCCAGAGCTCACTGCATCTCTGGACACCAGTTCGTGAGCTGATCCCCTTAAGACTATTTATCATTTAATACATTGATTTTCCCAAGGCTTAAACATGGGGTGTCCAGGAGGCAAACAAACCTTGCCTCTCTGCTCATTTAAGTCTATTTGAGCCAGGATTTCAGTTGCTTGCAGCCTAAATCATCTTCATCCTTACTGACACCCGTGACTTTGGTACCATCTATGTGCCCACAGCATCCAAGTGACTCCACCAAGACTTACCACCACCCTCTCCTGCCCGGGTCACTGCAGGTGCCTCCTAGCTGGTCGGTCGCATCATCATATCACCACTCTGGCTATGTCTGGCCCATTATCCACACTGCAGCCAGGTGATCTTAAAACAAATATGATTAGGACACTCTCCTGCTAAAAGCCTCTTGGGAGGTTTATCCAAAGCCCTCCTGCGCTCTTGGGATGAAGCCCAGATTCATTTCCTTGGGACAAAGGGCAAGGCCATTCCACCTCTCGCTCTCCAAGCTCTAGCTCCAGTGTCTTGTCAGTTTCTAGAATATGCCAGGCTCCCTCTCAGCTCTGAGGTCGGCTGTCCTCTCTGCCTCCAGCTGCCTTCTTCTCTTTCTTTGCAGAACCACCTATTCATACTTCAGGCCTCAGCTTAAAGATCACCTCTCCAGGAAAGCAGTCATGATATCCCGGGGTCTAGACGGGTCCCTCTGGCAAATGACTGCACAGCAGTGCTTTTCTTTCTTAGCACACATCACAATGGTCAGGAATAACTATTAGTGTAATCACCCATTTCATGTCTAGCTAGACTGTGGAGGGGAGAGACGAGAGAGAGACCAAGGTTGCCTTAGTGACCCAGGTATTCCCAGCGTGTGGTACAGGACTGGCCTGACGTTGGTATAGTGGACACTGCACATGGCTCCCGGGTGTGGCTTCTGCCCCTGGTGAGTTCAGCCAGTTGTTCTCAAAGGGGATAGTACTGCCCCCTAGAGGGATTTTTGGATATTACAAAGCTTTTTTTTCTTTTTCTTTTTTCTTTCTTTTTTTTCTCTATCACAATGATTCCTGGCTTTGCTTTTTCCCCTATCATACCGCACCCTACCCCAGCTCCAATCCATCAGAGTTAGCACGGGAAATGGAAATCTCTAGTGGGTGTAACTAATATTTCCATAGGAACATTCCAAGGGACTTCTGCCTTCGCTTGGCTTGTGTACAAAGAAAAGGGTCTCCCCACATCTGTTCTGCAAACCAGAAAAGCAACCACTGGTGATCTGACCCCTGGACACTTCCTGAGGCCTCTTTCTCATCCCAGGCTCCAACTTCCTGGTCTGGCTGATGTTCACTGCCCTGGACTTTTCCATAATCAGATAACTGATTCCTGCAGACTTCATACTGAGGCCTAGTAACTTAATAGGGCTTCCTCCCGAGGGGACACCATCAGGAATTAAGTTCTAATGGAAAGAATGGCTGAGACCTGACCTCCACTCCCCAATATATGTTCTCCCCTTCATCCATAGAAATTTTCCATAGCACTTTACTTGGGTACATGGTCACCCAAATAAAAACATTTCCCAGCCTCCCTCATAGCTGAATGTAGCCAGGAGACTAACTGATGACCAACAGCATATGAGCAGAAGGGCTGTATATAACGGCCTGGATGTGTCCTTAAAGGGAAGGGGCACGCCTCCCCGGCCCCCTTTCCCCTCTGGCAGGAATATAGACAGGGGCGTGCGCCATGATGAACCACATTGTCAGAGGGAACTTCTGGGGATAACAGAGCAATAAAACAGGAGGAGCTGGGGTCCTGGACAGCCTGTGGGTCAGAGTCTTACCAGCCAGGACTGTCTACATTCAACTATTATGTGAGTGGAGAGACCATCGTGCTTATACCAGTGTTAGTTAGGGCTTGTTTACAAACAGCTAGGTCTGCATCCCACCTGAGGCTTCAGGTGAGGGCAGCCCCTCGGGACCCCAGGCTACTCCAGCCCCACTGTAAAGGTGATAGGGCCGGCTTAGGAGCCATAGCCTGGAAGGAAGGGCTTGAGGGGCCTGTTTGCAAACTGACTTTCATGCTTATTGCAGTCTTTCAGGGCTGACAGAGGTAAGGGGGAAGGGGACTAAAGCTCTCCCACTCACTCCATCCTGTAGTCACTGATGACAGGTGCTGCCTGATGAGCCCAGGGGAGAGGACACTGGCTGTCTTCTCTCCAGAGAGCCCAGGCCCAAGGTCTCCAGGACTGAATGAAATACTGCGTCTCAGAAGCGGTCACTGGTGTTCTTTGGGACACATCCAGCCTACAGACATGTTGTCTTTAATCAGTACAATGTTTTATAACAAAATTGTACCTTAAACATTAGAAGATTTTTCCATATAAATCTGAATTTACAGCTTCTCTTGAAAAAAATCAGAGAAGGTGGCATCTGGGCCTAGGTTTTCCACCTAACACTGACCGTCTGGCACCTATAAACCAGGCGTCCCCCCTCAGCTCACTCCCAGTAGGCATATATGATGTCCCCTCTGGCTTGATCTCAGTCCACCTGCCACGCTTCTGGAAATGCGTGAGTTTGTGACCCCTGTCACTTCTTTGTGGCCCTACCTTCCTGACCATCGAGGAAGGCATGCTTCTAATCCCTTCTTGCTGCTGGAGTTGGGCCAGTTCTCCTTCTCTGACCACATTCTCCTAATGTTAGCTGGTTCTTTGTGTTTCCCAAGACCTAAACATGTGGAGCCCGGGAGGCAAACAAACCTTGCCTCTCTGCTCAGTGTCCTCGACCTTGAGAGGAACATTCTATATGAGTTAACAGGACTCCTTCAGGGCATATTTGCCAATGTCCAAAGGCTTCCAGAAGTAGAGATGAGGCCTTCTTCCCTCTCCCTTCACATTCATTTAAGAATGTGTGTCCGGTGGATATCCCAATCCACCAGCTAGAATTGACAGGGGACCTGTGTGTCCAGCAAGAGGGTAGAACCCACGTGCAGTCCTGGTTCTGTCTACAGCCATGATTAGAGCCTGTCAGGGGAGAAATCGTCCATAGTGGAAACAGTCCTGGGCTTCTGTCCTAGGCCACCCTTTCCTAGTGGTGTGACCTGAGGCATGTGATTAGACGTTTCAGTGTCTGTTTCCGCTTCTGTGTAATCAAGAGAACGAGGACAGTTTGCAGTGGTGTTGGGAGGATTAAACAAAATACTAGCAACTCCAGCACAGCACACATCCACGACAGATGTGAATGCTCTGTCTGCTAACATCCCATGCTAGTGGACAAATCTGGAAAGAGACTAGTGTGCAGGAAGTAGAGAAAGAAAGTGAGTTTGGCCTGGGGAGAGGGACTGAAGAGGTTTGTGGGCTACTGGGGTGTCACCAGAGGAATATTTGCTCCCTGAAAAAGTACCCCAGTAAGGACCACTGCCAGCCATCAGGCAGGTGGCCAAGTGCTTTCACCTCAGAAGGCACTGCTCTAGGAGGGGCAGCCAGAGAAGACAGGCCCAGTGTCCCTAGGGGCAGACAGATGGCCACCCACCACTCAGCCTGTTGTGTCCAGCCTGGCGGGACAGTGGATGGACAAACAAAGCTGAGGACAGACTTGACCAAGCGAAAAAGACATTGATGGATGTGTACAATTATTTCTTAGTACATGTACAATATATGTTAATAATAATGATTATCATAATAAATGTATGTAAAATTATATGTAATAATGATTATTATAGTTAACATTTATTGCTTGCCTGGCTGTTCGAAGTGCTTTATATGGACTAACACATAAACTCTCCAGAATCATTCCTCCAAAGCAGGTACAAGCTATTGTTATCAACACTTTACGGATAAGGAAACTGACACAGAATGGTTAAGTAACTTGCCCAAAGCCACACAGCTGGAAAGTGGCAGACCTGGGATCCCGAGTTCAAGATGCAGGCAGTCCTTCTCTCCCTCTTGTTCAATGCTGTTATCCCACTGGACTGTGACTCAGGCTGCCAGCTAGCCGCTCTTCTGAGCCCCCGCCCAACTTTTACTTTCTCCTAGACTGGCTGAGCTTGGGATCCACAGTTACATGACCCCCTCCCTGGAAGTTCCAGAGCACCTGCCACACCCACCACAGGTTGCCCACCTCAGTGCCACGTGACCATTGCTCTGGCCTTGGCTTATCAGAATCTGGGCAGCCACCATAGCCCTGTCAGAGCTGTGAGCTGGCCCGGAATGAGGGTACTGCCTGGAGGGAGCATCCTGCATCAACTGGTGACTGACTGGTCCCATCAGATATAGAGAGGGTGAAGCAGAGAACAAGGGCTCCCTGAGCTAAGAAAGCATCTGCAAGACCGGAACATAAGGGCTGAGGATGTCTGTGCTTGGGTGAGCGAGCAGCAGTAAGGACCATGCACGTGATGTGGCAGGATGAGAGAAGTCAAAGTGCAGACTGAGGGGGGCATCAGAGTCTCAGCCAGGCCTGGATTCAAGTCCTGTCCCTCCACCCTTTCTTGCTTGTCTTTGGTAAATCCACACTAAAGCCAGAGGTAGATAGTAGAGTGGTTAAATCTGGGGATATTGTGGGGGCTCAGGAGCCAGATACTTAGACTCAAATCATAACCCCACCACTTACCAGGGTATAACCTCAGGCAACTTACTTAACCTCTTCATGCCTCAGTTTCCTTATCTGTAGAACAGGAGTGATGACAGTTGCTACCACATATGCTTGCTAAGGGGATTGAGGTATATGTGTCTACATGTAAGTGCCTGGTACAAATTATAACTGGGTCATGATGTAGCTTATATTAACGTTCTAGTTAGAACAGTATCTGCCATAAAATAACCATGGTGTCAGTTAAATAGATCTCTTTCATAGGACTGTTGGTGGGATTTTAAAGAAACACCATCTGACAATGGTATGCTTTTGCGCTTAGCAAATGTCCATTCCCTCTCTTTGTGAGGAACACGCATTTGAAACCCCAGAATCCTCCATCTTTTGGTCAATTGTTTCACACTGTGCTCCTGCAGCCCTGCACTCCCCCTACTCTGACTCAGCCTCTTGCTGGGGACCCCAGGCACCGCCCTCCCTGGCTGGCTCAGGTCCGAGTGCCCTGGGTGTGGGCAGCACATGGCATGCTCTCCACAGCACTTTCTTATTCATGCGCCAAGGATGCTGAGAACAACAGAGGGCACTGATGAGGGGTTGGGGGTGGGGACGCTGTGGCCACTATGTGACCCTGGCCAGGCTCCTGCACTTCTCTGGGCCAATATCCTTGTCTTTAAGGGGAGATAATATCCCTGCCCTTTGCCTCACAAAGCTTCTGTGAGCTTGAAATGAATGTCTACATGCACAAAGGGGCTGAAAGTGTGACTACAGGGCATTATAATCATGTAACCGGAGGAGGGGCTTTATGGGACAACAGATAAAGAGTCTCGGAAGAGCAGACCCAGCCCAGCTGGGGAGGGAAGGCTTCCCAGACTGGTGTTTTGCTTTGAGCTGCATCCCTGAGACCAAAGTCTTCTGTATAATCATTCACCAAGCTGACCCTGCCAGGGAGAAGGAGAGTGAGCAGGCCTGAATGTCATAGGGAGGCCAAATTTGGACACGGGTTAGGAGCTTGGCTAATGCAGGAGGTGAAATGTGGCCAGGGGCTGGGGGAGGGGAGGGACTGCATTCCCCAGGACGGCCTGGCGGTTTCAGTGATGACTAGGGGTGGGGGCTCCAGCCAGTCTCTTCCTAGGCTCAGGGGCTCATGACGGATTGGCACAGAAAATGTACTTCCCTTTCCCAAGGTGAGCTCTGTGCTCTGGGCCCTGGAAAGGGGGAGCCTCCCCCGAAGAGTCAGGCAGCAGGCAAAAGGCAGGTGGAGGCGGGGAGAGGGTCCAGCCAGGGATGTGTAAATGGGAGGATGCAGGATGGGGGGAACTGCTCCACACACAGGCCCTTGGGGCTGAAATAACAAAAGCCACACCAGCGGCACTTCCTGTACTTCTAGGGTTAGAAAGCGCCTGCCATCTATTATTCATTCTTTCCTTTCTCCAACCAGAGGTCTGAGCCTAGCCTGGGTGAGGGACCATGAGGCAGGAGCCTGGTGTATTGAGTGTATGGGGATGCAGAGGGGGCATGTGGTCAGGGAAGGTGGAAGAAAATCTGGTTCAGGCTGAGTGGAAGCCAGAGACAAAGCCCCTGACAGCAGGGGCTGCTGCAGCTGAGTGTACATTTGTGCGTCTGGGGAGGATACCATTCACAAAGCCTACTCAGCCCCCAGGTTTGGGGGCTATAAATGGGAAAGAGGTGCTGGGGTGGGAGGAGGCTGCTTCACCCACAGAGTGCCTGTCCTCCCTCCCCTCCATTAAGGGGCTTTTTACAGTATGAATGGTGCCCCCTGGAGTTGTGCAACAGGAGCCCAGAGTCCTCAACCAGTCTGCTAAACAGGGCCACTGACCTGACCTGCCCAGAGCTGGGGATGCAGAGAGGAAGCATGAAAGACTCCCATGTCCTCCCTGCTGGAAACACCTGGATAAAGCTCATTTCCAGAGGCCATGTGGGAAACTGATTGAGAGCAGGTCAAAGCAGCACGTTAGGAGAAAAAGCACAGCTGGAGTGCCACCACCACCCCTTTGGCCCCTGCTCTTGGTGCACACTGCTTTCCAGGCCTCAGGACCAGTCACCAACTCCTCCTTTAGCTCTACTCTGGTCCAACAAATCCAGAAGCCCTGAATCTCACACCCAGGAGAGTGTACTCATGACATGACCCCCTGCACATGCTGAGCTGGACACAGGGCCTGTGCTTTCAGAGCTTCTATTCCTTGGAACATCACAGGTGTTCCAACGCTCCAGGGTGTGCATGTGCTTGGGATCGTATGTGCAGATGGCATCTGTGAACAGGTGTATCCAGGAGCTTGTGAAACTGAAAGGGAATGTCTGTGCTGAATGGCCAGAAACCAACTAATACTATGATTTCTAGAAGCCTGGGATGTAGTTAGAAGTCAGATCTCTGGGGAGAAGGGGAGTGGCAGGTAGTGGAGGCTGAGAGGAAAACCCGCAGGCTGGGTGGGAGGTTCACACTCTTTCCCCCTAGTTCTTCTCCCCCATTATGGTTCCAAGCCCAAAGACCCAGCTGTGTAGATCCTAGCTCTGGCTTGGTCCTGAAAGGTTCCTGGAGAGCAGACAGGGCCCATCCCTCAGCTCCTGGAGGAAAAGTCAAGTCATAACTCTATGAAGGTCCTCCTGCGGGAGGTCCCAATCTGATAGGGGAGTGGCTTTCCTGCTCAAGGAGGCCTCACTCTGATGATAGAAACCAGATAGAACCCACCTCCCTCCATCCACTGGTCCGTTGGGGGCAGGGGTTGGGGGCAGAGAAAGTCTCTAAAGGTTGGTGCTGTGACAGCTGTGCCCAGCTGCTAAATTTCCCCCATCCTGTAAAAGGGTAGGGTGCCTCCGCCTCCAGTGGCTGCCGGCCTGCCAGGCCAGCCTCTGAGAGAGAGCAAAGAGCCAGGAAAGCAGCCAGGCGCAGACCAGGGCGGGAAGAGAGCTGGGTTATAAATAGGCCTGGGACCAGGCCTTCGGGGAGAAGGAGGAGAGCCCTGCAGTACAGCGCTTCGCTGCTTGCAACGCGGAAAGGCCTCTTTTCAGAGATCCCGAAAAGGTGAGAGGAGAGATGCTGGTCCCACTTTCCTGGCCTACCTCAGTGCCAACCCGGGCTGAGCTTCCAGGAGAAGCACCAGTCAGGCACATCTCTCCTTCCAGCCTCAGTTTCCCTCTGAGTCGCCCTCTGCAGACCTGTGTCGTTGCAACACTCAACGTCAGTCTGGAGGGGCCAGAAGGTCTCCTGTCGCTCAGCTCCAGGTGCTCTCCAGGGTTGAGAGCTGCGGCGTCACCTCCTCTACCCAACCCCGACCCACGGCGGGGGTGGCCGGCCTCTCCTACCTGCAAACACCGCGGAGCAGTAGGCATCGCTGATGTCGGTGTCGGGTGTGTGGACGTTCTCAGCATAGAGGATGAAGACCCTCAGCATGCCTGGTGCGTGTAGGGCCCCGTGCGCCCAGGGCGCAAAGAGGGCTCGGAAAGGTCGGGAGGGCCGAGGCGCCGCTTGTGGGTCCCCTAGCTGGAGAGGGTTGGCTGGGCGAGGTCGGCTTGGATCTCTGGCTCCTGGCTTAGAGCTGTTGCTCTTAAAGGGGAACGGGCCACCCCCGGCTGCTCCAGTGGGCTAGGCTGGGTACCCACCCGCGCTGGGCTCACCACGCTTGTCAGTTGGCGTTCCGGGAACAGGGGCTTCTGCTCATCTTCCACCCCCGCCGCCCTTCCGGAGCTCCGACGAGCTGTAATCTAATGCTCTGGCTGCGGAGTCTCCCAATGACACGGCATTTTGCACCTGGCTGGGCGGCGGCCGCGATGTGTGGATCAGGGCTCCGGGCGCCCGGCGTAGCCCAGATCTCGCTCTTGGACAGGAGAAGGGCTCGGCTCCTCCCCCGAGCTTCCACCCCTGGCTGAGCGCTGCGCCAAGTCGGTTGCCTCCTTCCGCCTCGGGGATTGGAGCAGCCTCTCCAGAATACAACCCGACCGCCCGGGTAGGACTGGGGATCCTGGGGAGGCTCTTTCCGTAAGAGAAGCCTGGAGCTGAGAATTTCATTGACAAGCAAGGCAGCTGTCTTAAAAACTTTGCCCCCTTCTTCTGGCTTTAAAAGCAGCACATGCCATTTTAAAACAAAAAGCATAGAGAAAGAAATCTCTGGTTCTGAAAAAAATAGTATATGAACATTTGGGTATTTGGCAGCCCAGGCTTTCTCCTCTGAATGTATATACACATGTAAACTGCAGTATTTATTATGTATCTGAGTGTAGAATGCAGTCTGTGTCCCACGTTTTCATGTAACATCTTGCATCATTCAAAAATTCTTCATAAATAATATTTTCAGTAACTATATAATTGTCTGTCATACGAATGTACTAGATTCACAAACTTTCTCTTCTTTCACATTTAGGCTCTCCCCAGATTCTATTATAATAGTGAGAAAGAGAGTTTCTTTTTAATAAAAAATAGATATAAACTCATCTTAGCCCCCCTCCCCACCACCCAGTTCTTCAGATTAGATTCTAAAGTCACAGGATATGACTTTTTTTAGGTTCTAGTACCTATTGCTAAACTGCCTTCCTGCAGATATGTAGATCCACACTCCCAGCAGCCTGTGACTCACCTTCTAAAGAGGGCCAGTTGGATGGGTGTGCAGCTGTCAGCAAAACTCCCACAGCAGCCCATGGGGGCAGTAGACACACCCAGGGCAGGATGGGCTGGCCGCTGACAGGTGGCTGATTTTTCCACATAGGGAGATACTAGGAAAGAGCAACACTTCCCAGGAAGGTCTATAATTTCAAGATTAGAGTAGCAAACATTTCCTGTGGTCACTCAGGGTCCTTCTGTAGTGATCTATGCCTTCTTTTCTTTGCATTTAGCACAATGTATGGTGGGGAGAGGAAGAGGAAGAGGAAGCAGGGAGCTGGAATTCATTCATTTAATGGGAATGTATCAAGTCCTAAAATAAGTCAGGCACTGTCCTGGGTCGGGGACACAGTGGTGGGCACAAGTAACACAGCCCATGTTATGGGCTGAATTAGGTCCCCTCAAAATTTCTGTGTGAAAGGCAACTCCAGTACCTTGGAATGTGATTCTACTTAGAGATAGAGCCTTTAAAGAGGTGAACAGGTTAAAGTGAGGTCATTAGGGTCATCCAATCTCACCAGTGCCCTTATAAAAAGAGGAAATTTAGATACAAAGACAAACCAGGGATGCACGCACACAGAGAAAAGGCCATGTGAAGACACAGGGAAAAGGCGGCCATCTGCAAGCCAAGAAGAGGCCTCAGAAGAAATCAAGCCTGCTGACTACACCTTGATCTTGGACTTCCAGCCTCCAGAACTGTGAGAAATAAATTTCTGTTATTTAAGACCCCCAGTCTGCAGTACTTTGTTATGACAGCCCTAGCAAATGAGTAGAGTCCCTAACCTCAAAGAGCTTCCAGTTCAGTGAGTGAAACTGACAGTTATGGAATAAACACGTCAGTCACATACCATTACAAATATGTAAGCGCCATAAAAGACAGAAAATGTGGGAGTGTGAGAACAGAGAGCAGGGAGTCCTCATCGAGTGCCCAGGACAATAAGAGCTATTTGAGATAAGATCTGAAGGCCAGCTAGGAGTTCACTGGGCAGGACTGAGGTGGGGGCAAGGAAGAGAGTATTCCAGAGAGAAAGAAGGAAGCACTCTGTGTCAAGGTCATGGGAGGAGAGGAGTGTAGATTAAGGGGTTGTGGGATGGGGCAGGCAGGCTGGAGGGCACCATACAGGGCCTGGGGAAGCTTCCTGAGGCCTGCTAAGTCTAGAGGAGTGGCAGGATCTGATTTACATCTCAAAAGCTCCCTTTGGCTACCCTTGGAGAACAGAGTGCAAGGGATCAGAGGGGAAGTGAAGAGTTAAAAGCTACGGCAGAGGGTCAGGGTGAGAGTTGATGGTGACTTGGACCAAGGTTGTGAAAAGGGGGATGGCGCAAAGTAAGGCAAAGCTAGGAGGAAGAAAGGAAATTCTGCAAGAGCTGGTGAAGCAATCAAGTTTCCCACTACAGAACCGGGCCATTATGTGTTGCTGGAGAAAACAGCTTTGGCTTGGATGTGGTAATTGATTGATTGACTCATTCATTCATTCGTTTACCAACATTTATTGGTACCTTCTCTGTGGCAAGCATTTTTCAGATTCAAGTTTTAGAGAAAGATACCAAGGAGGGAGTACAATGTAATTGCTTTGGGAAGAAGGGCAGGAGGCCCTGTTGATGTAGGGAAAGCCCAAACTATGGTCTATTTTTGAAGAAGTACAGTTTGGCTCTATTCAGATGTATAAAGTAACATGAACCTGCTCTGTGGCAGAGCTGAAATTGGACCTAAGAAGTGGCTAGCTGCTTGAAAATACGGTGTGGCTACAGTGATTTGGGAAGAGCCAGTTTTCCTTATAGGTTAATTCACTACTTTATTCATACAGAAGGCTGTCTTCAAACTTTTCCTGTCTGTGTAGAAATAAACCTCTAGTGAGCATGTCTGCCCCCAAATTGTAGGACATGTTTGGGGTATCTTCTCTACTTAAAAGAACCACTTTCTCTGAGACTACCCAACCTGAATCAATCACATAATCTCCCAAAAATGTGGAATTGGGACTGAGAGAAGCTAGCTTCTGTGTGGCTGGAGCTGAGATGAATAAAATGGGAGGCTCGGAGGGGGACCCGTGCATGGAGAAGTGGAGAAAGTTCCACAGTCAGAGAAAAAGAGATCACATGTAGGGGGCGAGGTGGGGAAAACAAGACACAGAAAGAGAGCCTTCTGGTTGTTCCTGGCTCTCATTCCTTGAGTCTCCGTGCCTGTGAGTGCTGAGATAGCCCTTGTGATGGATATTTGTCATTTCTGGCTTCCAGCTTTTAATCTCCCTCTTCCTAAAACATCCTTTTCCCACCCCTCATGAGTGGTCTTGGTGTGCAGAAGTGCCTGCCTTTTTTCTGGAAGCTTCAGAGCTACAGCCTCCCTCTCTGTCACTGGGCAGTGTGGCCCAGGCTCAGACAGTTGGATGCTCTGTCCCAAGACTTGAGACAAGTTCTTGAGCTTCAGGAAGTCAGACATGGCAGCTGCCGTGTGACAGCAAATGACCAGGTATGGCGCCTGCTGACCAAGTCCTGTCCATAACCAAAGCCAAGTTCTCCAACCTCCCTCCATTCTGTGAGCCCCCCAGAGCTCTTCTGAAATGCTCTTGCTTCAGATATCCAGGCTTGGCTGCTGTAGCTAGCAGCCAGGGATCCAGACCAACAAGTCCAGTGTCTTTACAATGAGTTGTTGCACATTTTACTTAGGGTAACTTGAAGCACAATTCTTTTTATTTTTTTTAGAGACAGTCTCCCTCTGTCACCCAGGCTGGAGCGCAGTGGCAAAATAGCTCACTGCAACCTCCAACTCCTGAGCATGAAGCACAGTTCTGTTTCTTGATATAAAAGAACAAGTTCTTGTGGCCCTGGTGACACTTTGATCTTGAGTTTCTGGCCTGCCAAACTGTGACAATAAATTTGTTTTTAAGCCACCATGGTTGTGACAATTGGTTATTGGTTAGAGCAGCCACAGGAAATGAACACACCAAGGCTTTGTCAACACAACCAACCTGTTAAAGAGGGCTGGTTTTCAGGCCACTTTTACTACTTTACTGTGTCAGGACAGAAACAAAGGGGAGGGAGGTGGCTCTCCAATTTCACTGAGAAACTAAGGGACAAGTTTGATACTATTTTCCAACAGAAAATAGCAAAAACCAAACAACAACAACAAAAACAGAAGAGATTTTTCACCAAAGAGGTAATGTGAACACACTACATTATTTCTATGTTCTCTGTCTTCTGCCAAAACCACAGATCCTTGCAAAGCTTGCTAAGAACCATAGACCCTGGTAACAGCCTGGTCATCTCATCTGCTTCCCCTAAGAAGAAAAACTCAAGATAGTCTCAGAGTTTCAATTTCCCAAGAATCTACCATAATAAACAGTAAGCAATAAATAGAAACTATTTTCTGTTCAGGCATGGCTGCTGATACAATGGAAAGGAGTGAGCTTAGCATGAAGGTGCAGGGGTTTCTGAAAGCCCTCATTCCCCTTGTGCAGGGTGTGAAGAGCAGCCTATCTCCTGAGCTGCAAGAGCGCAGCTCTGGGACTAATGTGAACAGGTCAGCCTGTGTGCACAGTTCTCCTTTTGGATTTAGTTGAGAGGGTGAGGAGTCTCTAGAGAGCATGAGGGAAAGCCTACACACACAGTGATTGTTAGAAGAGCCACTCTTTCTTCTTGAGCTGGGACGTTCATCTCCTGCTTTTGGACATCACAGCTGAGCTCCTGATGGCCACCCCACCTCCATTCCCAATGTGTGACCTTTTCTGATTCTCCAACACACAGATGGCATATTGTAGGACTTCTTGGCTTCCATAATAGCATAAGTCAAATCCCGTAACAAATAGAGATTTATTTACTCTGTTTCTGCTTCATTTTACTCTCTCTGTACACACACACCTCCTATTGGTTGCTCCTCTGTAGAACCCTGAATAATACACACACAGAAGGCTTCTGAGAAGTGAGGGAGATCCAAACCAGGGCGATAAGACTGAGGAACAGGAGTTCAACTTCTTTCCAAAGTGGGGTTATCTCATCTTCTGGAAGAGGCCACAACATCCCACAGGATGCAGCAGTCCTAGCAAATGTGAGGAAACCTGTTACAGGCTCGAGCAGTGAGAAGAGTCAGGTGCTGGTGATGGCTGGTTCCTGGCTAGGGTGCAAAATGAAGGCACAGGCAGAGCTGATGCAGGCAAAAAGAGCAGGTTTGAGTGTTCCTACTGCATGTCTCAGGGGAGAGAGGGGCCAGAAAGCTTTCTGAAGCTCACACCCCAAAGGACTCCTGTTGATTCATGGGAAGACATCACCAGAAAAGGCCTAAAGAACATCTTTAGGAGTTAAGAGGGCAACAAATGTCTCACTTTGTTTCCCCCTTGGCTGACGGCCAGGACTTTGGAAAACGGGCACCAAGAGAAGTGAATATTTGACTTATTAGTGTTTTTTGTTGTTTTTTTATAGAGACAGGGTTTCGCCATGTTGCCCAGGCTGGTCTTGAACTCCTGGGCTCAAGCAATCCTGCCTCGGCCTCTCAAGTGCTGGGATTACAGATGTGAGCCACTGCGACTGGCCTAATGTTTCTTAAAGTACTATGAATCTAAAGGTCTCTTCCATCAGAATCTTCTTGTAAAAAATGGAGACACCTGGGTCCCCCTCCATTCCCAGACCTACTCAATCAAAATCTCTCGGAATGGCCCAGGAATCTGGCTTTTAAAAGTTCTCACTTATTCTTATGCAGACCAAAAACCAGGAACCACTGACTTAGGTTGTGTCAAAGAACAGACTTCAGCTCTTTGGATCATAACCTAAAATGCCAGATGAATACATTCTTGAATCTGGATGCAGTACATTTCACAATGATTGACAAGACTGTCTGAAAACTGGCTTTAAGTGAAAAAAGGGGGACTCGGGAGGCAGGGGGAAAGACAGTGGGAAAGATAATATTCAGCTAAAAACTGTAAGACCAGTTGGACAAGAACAATGACAGTAGTGTAAAAAGATGACGCTAGAGTCAGACCACCTGGATTCACATCTTAGCTTTCTTTACCTAATAGCCGTATGGCCTTGGGCAAGTGATCTTACCTTCCCGGCTTGGTTTATCTGTAAAATGAGAACTACAGAAATGCCTGCCTCATAAAAGAAATGCTGAACATACATTATGGTGTTAAATATTAGCTAATATTACTATTATTGGAATGTGTGACTAGTATTTTATAGGATTAAAATTTTAGAAATGAAGCCACAAATAATGTTTATGATCTCTGACATCTATAAAATGTTGGAATCATTTGAGGTTTTAACAACAGAGGTATTGAAAATGGTGAAAGATACTTCTTGTTCAAAGAAGAGTTACTACCAGGAGGAAGCGAGTTCTGCAGATCAAGAAGACATATGCCTGCATGGAAATCCTTACCAAGACTCATGCAAGAAAGTCTCTAGTTGAGGACAAGAAGAGATACTCCGAAGAGTATAATCAATGGAGGTGCATGGGCAAGCTGAGGTGGTGAGAGACTTCCACTCTCTGGACATTTGGGGAAGTTACATTAGCTCAAAGATATGCATCTGGTAATGTCGACTTATTTTAGGGACAATTCCATCTCTAAGAAGATGAACTGAGAGAAGGGACCTCTTAGAACCTAATCCTGACAAACAAGGAAGAACTTGTTGGAGAAGCAGATGCAGCAGGAAACCTGGGGAGAATTATCTTTGGGATGAATGCTGCCAGAGCCATGTATGGGTTTCAAGGCCCAAACCCTGCTACTTTGGTGGGGCTCTGTCTTTCCACAACATGCCCTATTAACCAGGCTCCCCAAAACTCAGGGAGCTCACGAAATTCGTTGACACTAGCAAATCCCTGGCCTTCCTAACAGCTTTCTTTTTACAGAGCCAGCTGAGGAACACTTCTTGAGGTTCTTCATTACTCAGCTTGAGAAAAACAGAACTGAGCTTTATAAAGGGCCGAGACTACAGGATAAAGCAGGGTACAGTCTTTCACATTCAGCCAGTCCTCCACAGTAGCCATGCTCCCTTGCCCAAGCATTACCCAGTTGTCTGATCCAGAAATCAGATCCTATTGACATCCCTGACATTTAAGAATACCTTCCCCTCCAAGGTGACCCCCTTTAAGCCTATAGCTTGGCTCTGAAGTCAATCTTTACCCATATTCAACGCTCCTCAGTGGTTTTAGGATGGGTACTTGTCAGAGCATCTTGAGTTTGTGCCATCCAGCATATAATGGAGGGGAATGAGATTAAAAACAACAATCACCACACAAGGCTGCTATAGTCTCCACTTCTATAGCTGGTGGCAAGGCCTGTGTTGGTAATCTGAGTCAAATCTTTCCACTCATGTTTCTCTCACCCTCTGCCAGCATGAAGGCTAGGCAGACTGGAGTCCTTGGTGGGATTATCTTTACTGGATTGTCAGTTTTCCACTGACCAGGACTATCGGGCAGGAGAGACCTAAGGGGTGCTCCCATGAATCTCCTGGGTTCGGAACAGTTCTTGTCCCCACTGTGTACCAGCAATTCAATTTCCCCCTGGCAAAGAGATCAATCTTTCCCATTAGGCACAGTGATCCTCTTCCTATTCGTTTACTGGCATGAGGAACTCCAAAAGGTGAGAGGGCAGTCTTGGCTCCCAATTCATTCGAGTTACGTTCTTATTTCTTGGTATATGAATTCCTCTCTTGGGCACTTGGGCTTCCAAAAACACTGAGGCCAAGATCACAGAGATGGGAACTAAAATCCTACAAGTGGGTCAGTAGGTCTAATAGGGAGAGGAGGCACTCTCACCTCAACTTCTTGGTTCCTAAACCCATAAGTTCTAGCCATGGGAGAGATAGCAACATGTGTTGGCCTCTATTTTAAGGCACATGAAGCTTCCATAGGACAACAGCTACATTTCGTAGGATGCTGTATTGGGGAAACCCACCCCCACTATTTCAACATAGGTTCTTTCTATTTTCCCTAAATGTTGGCCAGCTGAGACATAAAGAGAAAGAGTACAAAGAGAGGAATTAAACAGCTGGGCCTCCAGGGGTGACATCCTATCAGTAGGACCATGATGCCCCCTAAGCCGCAAAACCAGCAAGTTTTTATTAGGGATTTCAAAAGGGGAGGGGGTGTATGAACAGGGAGTAGGTCACAAAGATTACATGCTTCAAAAGGCAAAAAAGGAGAACAAACTTCACATCCTTCTGAGGCCAATAAAGATCGTAAGTCAAAGGGCAAAGCAAAGATCACAAGGTAAGGGCAAAATTAGAATTACTGATGAGGGTCTACGTTCGGCTATACACGTATTGTCTTGATAAACACCTTACACAACGGAAAACAGGGTTCAAGAGCAGAGAACTGGTCTGACCTCAAATTCACCAGGGTGGGATTTCCCCACCTAATAAGCCTGAGGGTACTGCAGGAGACCAGGGTGTACTTCAGTCCTTATCTCAACCGCGTGAGAGAGACACTCCTGGGGGCGGAGCAAGATGGCCGAATAGGAACAGCTCCAGTCTCCAACTCCCAGCGCGAGTGACACAGAAGACCAGTGATTTCTGCCTTTTCAACTGAGGTACTGGGGTCATCTCACTAGGGAGTGCCGGAAAATCGGGGCTGGTCAGCTGCTGCAGCCCGACCAGCGAGAGCTGAAGCAGGGCGAGGCATCGCCTCCCCTGGGAAGCGCAAGGGGGAAGGGAATCCCTTTTCCTAGC
>NW_012115599.1:2363076-2384406 GCF_000951035.1 Colobus angolensis palliatus
CACCAACATGGCACAAGTATACATATGTAACAAACCTGCACATTATGCACATGTACCCTAGAACTTAAAGTATAATAAAAAAAATAAAATAAAATAAAATAAAAAAGAGAGAGACACTCCCAGAGTGGCCGTTTATGGACCTCCCCCAGGAATGCAATTCTAGGGTCTTGATATTTAATATTCCTTGCTAGGAGAAGAATTTAGCGATCTCTCTCCTACTTGCACGTCCATTTATAGGCTCTCTGCAAGAAGAAAAATATGGCTCTATTCTGCCCAACACCACAGGCAGTCATCAGACGTTATGGTTGTCTTCCCTTGTTCCTTAAAATTCCTGTTATTCTGTTTGTTTTCAAGGTGCACTGATTTCATTTTGTTCAAACACCCATGTTTTACAATCAGATTTCATATTATTCAAGCACACATGTTCTACAATCAATTTGTACAATAGTGGTCCTGAGGTGACGTATATTCTCAGCTTACAAAGATAACAGGATTAAGAGATTATTTAGGAACTGATAAATGTCCATGAAATCTTCACAATTTATGTTGAGAGACTGCAGTAAACACAAGCATAAGAAGTTATAAAAGCATTAATTTTAGGAACTGATAAATGTCCATGAAATCTTCACAATTTATGTTCCTCTGCCGCGGCTCCAGTCGGTCCCTCCATTCAGGGTACCCGACTTCCTGCAACAATGCTGTCTGCAACTTGCGCCATAACCAGTCTTTAGCAGCTCATTTCATCTAACAAGCCAGCTGCTTCTGGGTGATGGACTGTATGGTAAAACTTGTCAAGTCTGCATGCATGGGCCCATTGCCCACACGCCCATTTACCAAAAAAAGTATCTCCTTGTTAAAATGAAGTTGGATGATATTCCACAGTGACGGAGAAGTCCATCCATAAATCTACAGTGTGCCATCAGAAGCCCTGAGTTCAGGGAAGGCAAATCCATATCCATAGTATCTCCTGTGAGGACAAAGCATTGTACCCTCCATGACAAGAGACTGAATATAGTCAACCTGTTACCAGGTACGTGGTAGAAGAATGTGTCATACCAGAGGCTCCTCACCCTTACCTGCTCTGTGATTCCAAGAGATGAGGGACTCCTTCAAAGCTACCATGGAGGCCTTCTGGTTCTATGTGCCTGTCTTAATTGTATGCTCTTAACTTCTTATTTCTCTTATTCCCAAAATATGCTCAAGAGGGCTATAAGAAACAGGTGACCTCAGTTTTAATAATCATTATTGTTGTTATAGTGACTTAAGTGCCTCAGACACTTCATCTCCCAATGCCTTTTCCTCTACCTGCATTTCATTCCATGATGCTATTGGCAATAATCTGAATAACTGTGAGGACACTGCACATCACCAATTACTATATCCCATTCACCCCTGCCAAAGAGGTTATCAATGCACTCCTTGAATATACGACCAACCCAATCCCAGAATCCAATCAACTTTTTCTTTTGAAATAATTATAGATTCATAGGAGGTTGCAAAGAAGTATGCAGGGAAGCCCTGTGCTTCCTATCTCCATCCCCCTCAAGGTTAACATCTTAAACAACTATAGTATACTATCCAAATCAACAGATAGCATTGGTACAATTCATAAAACTTCTTTAGATTTCACTAGTAACACATGCGCTAGTTTTCGTGTATATGGCTCTATGTAATTTTATCATGTGCAGCTTTGCATAATCACCACCATCATCAAGACTTCACTATCACAAGATTCCTTCCTAGTACCCTTTTATGATCCTCTCATTCCAAATACCTGACATTAAGTAATCTGTTTTTCATCTTTGTTATTTCATGAATGATACATACATGAAATAATGTGGCACTTATTTTGATATGAGCTTTTTTCGCTCAATGTAATTTCTTTGAGGGTCAAGTTGCTGCATGCTATCAATACTAGCCAATAACTTTCCTTAAAAACAAGCAAAACCTGTAAAACAGTATTTCATGGTATGGATGTACCCACAGTTTGCTTAACCATTCACACACTGAAGGATATTTGGATAGTTTCCAGTTCGAAACTACTATGAATAAAGCTGCTATGAAGATTTATGTAAACATTCTTGTATACATTCTATGTGAAAATGGGTCTTTATTTTTACAGGATAAATGTTCAAGTGTGTAAGTGCTTGGTCATACAGTTACTTGCCAGAGTGGCTGCACTATTTTACAATCTCATCAGCATTGTATGAGTGATCTAGTTTCAGCTTCATCCTTTTCAGCACTTGGTGTTATCCTATTTCTCATGTTAGCCATCCTTATAGATGCGCAGTGTTATCTCATTGTGGTTTTAATTTACATCTAACAGCTACTGATATTTGACACTTTTTTCAGGTGTTGTGTATCTGTATATCCTGTTTAGTGAAATATCTCTTTTGCTGATTTTCTAATTGGATCATTTTTAAACGTTAAGTTTTAAGGCTTCTTTATGTATTCTAGGTAAAAGCCTTTGTTGGATTTATGACTTGCAAATATTTCCTGTTAGTCTATAATTTGTCTTTCACAGAACAAAAATTTTGATGAAATCAGATTTATCCAGTTTTCCTCTTATAAACTGTGCTTTTGATGTCAAGTCTAAGTACTCTTTGCCCAATCTTAGGTCCTAAAGAATTTCTCTTATTTTTTGTAAGTTTTATAGTGTTATGTTTTACCTTTAAACCTATGGTCCCTTGAGTTTTTATAACTTTAAATACATAATTTTGAGTTTTTTAGTTTTAATATAAGGTGTGAGGTTTAGATCAAGGTACATTTTCAGCTGATGGATGTCTTAATTGCTCCAGCATCATTTGTTGAAAAGGCTCTCCTCATCTGCTGAATTGCTTTTGCTTCTGTGTAAATAACTAGGTGTATTTGTGTAGATTTATTTCGAGGTTTTCTATGCTATTCTATCAATCTATGTTTCCTTCTCTCTGCCAATACAGCACGCTCTTGATTACAGGACCTATGTAGTAAGCATCTGCATCAGAAAGGGATTCCTTCTGTTTTATTCTTCTTTTTCAAAACTGTTTTAGCTATTTGCATAATCTTTCCTTTTCCATATAAACTTTAGAATAAGACTGTCTGTGCCTACAAAAAATTTTGATTGGATTTTGGTAGAAATTGCCTTAAACCAACAGAACAACTTAGGGAGAGGTAACATCGATATTGAGTCTTCCAATCCACGAACATGATAAATCACTTTAGGTTTCCTTTAATTTCCTTCATCAGCCTTTTATAATTTTCATCATATAGATCCTATAAATGTTTTGGTACATTTATACCTAAGTTATTTTCTTTGGTGCAAATGTAAATGTACTTCACTTGTTATTTTGGTTTCTACTTGTTTGCTGTCAGTATGCAGAAAACATAAATGACTGCTGTCTATTGATGTTGTGTCCTTCAACCTTACTCATTGATTGTAAAAGTTTTATTACACATTCCTTGAAGTTTTCTGGGTAGACAGTCATGTATCTGCAAATAGAGACAGTATCATTAAATTTCTCATCTACATGCCTTTTCTTTTTCTTGCCTAGAATTGCAGTGGCTGGAAAACTGCAGTACTAAGTTTGTTGCCTAACGATGGCAGGAATGAACATCCTTTCGTTGTTCCTAATCCTAGAGGGAACACACACTTTCAACATTAAGTATGATGCCAGATTTTTTTTCTGTAGATCCTCTTTATAAAACTGAGGATGTTCCTTTGTTTATGATCTACTGAGAATGATGAGTAAGTGATTTTTATATCAAATGCCTTTTCTAAATAAATTAATACACTCATTTTTTTCTTCTTTAGCCTATTGATACCAGTCAATTAAATGGACTTTCCAGTATTGAACCAGCAGCCCTGCATGCCTGAAATAAGTTCCTCATAAAATGTAATCCCAGCTACTCGGGAGGCTGAAGCAGGAGAATCACGTGAACCCAGGAGGCAGAGGTTGCAGTGAGCCGAGATTGTGCCACTGCACTCCAGCCTAGGTAACAGAGAGACTCTGTCTCAAAAAAAAAAAAAAAAAAAAGAAGAGTTGAGAAGTGTTCCCTCTTCTATTTTCTTTGGAAGAGGTTGTACAAAATCAATCCTTCTCTTAAATGTTCAGTAAAATTCTCCAGAGAAACCATCAGGACTTGGAGGTTATCTTTTTCATGGATGCTTTCAGTACAAGTTCAGTATCTTTAATGGTTTCAGAATTACTCAAGTTCTCTATTTCATCTTGACCAAGTTTTAGTACTTTCTGATTTTTGAGGAATTTGTCCATTTCTTCCAAGTTGTATTTGAGTAGAGTTGTTCACAGTACTCCTTTACTATTGTTCTCATGGCTGCAGGATCTGTTATGATATTTTCTATTTCATTCATATTAGTGGTTTGGGGTTTTTTTTTCTTAGTCAATCTTATAGGAGATTTATCAATTTTATTATTTTTGAAGGACCAGCTTTTTGTTTCACTAATTTTTCTCTACTGTTTTCCTGTTTACAATTTCATTAATTTCTGCTCTATCATTTCCTTGCTTCTATTTGCTTTGGATTTAGTTTGTTCTAACTTTTCTAGTATCTTGAAGCAGAAACTTAGATTACTGATTTGAGATCTTTCTTTATAATTTAAGCTCTTAGTGCTATATTATTTCCCTCCCAGCATTTCATTAGATGCATCTCAGAGTTTAATTTATTCTGTTTTCATTTTCATTCAATTCTATGTTTTATAAATTTCCTTTGAGAAATCAAGAAAGTAATTCCATTTACAATGGCTACAAAATAAAACACCTAGGAATTAACCAAAAAAGCCAAAGATTGCTGCAATGAAACTATAAAACACTGATGCAAGAAACTGAAGAGCACACACAAAACAAAGATAATCCATGTTCATGGATTAGAAAAATCAATATTGTTAAAGTGTTCATATATTTTTACAGTGTTCATGCTACCCAATCTGCAGATTCAATGCAATCCTTATCAAAATACCAGTAATATTCTTCACATATGAAAAAACAATCTTAAAATTTATACAGAATCACAACAAAAGAACCAGAATAGGCAAAGCTCTCCTAAGCAAAAAGAACTAAACCAGAGGAATCACATAACCTGACTTCAAGTTATACTACAGAGCTATGGTAACAAAAATGAGAGCACAGAAATAAATCCAATATATCTATAGTAAATTCATTTTCACACAGGTTCCAATAACATACCTTCAGGAAACGATGGTCTCTTCAAAAATGGTGCTGAGGAAACTGAATATCCATATGCAGAAGAATAAAACTAGGCCCCCAACTTTCCCCATATAAAAAATCAAAATAGATTAAAGATTTAAATCTAGGACCTCACACTACGCAACTACTACAAGAAAACACTGGAGAAACTCTCCAGGACATTGGAGTGGGCAAAGACTTCTTGTGGCAAAGACCGCACAAGCACAAGCAACCAAAGCAAACATGAATAAATAGGATCACATTAAGTTAAAAAGCTTTTGCAAAGTGAAGGAAACAATTAACAAAGACAACCCACAGAAAGGGAGAAAACATCTGCAAACCATCCATCTGACAAAGGATTAATAACCAGAAGATATAAGGAGCTCAAACTACTCTACAAGAAAAAAAAAATCTAATAATTCAATAAAAATAATGGGCAAATGATCTGAATAGACATTTCTCAAAAGACAGACAAATGGCAAACAGGTGTATGAAAAGGTGCTCAAAATCACTGATCATCAGAGAAATGCAAATCAAAACTACACTGAGGTACCATCTCACCCCAGTTAAAATGGCTTTTATCTATGACAGGCGACAACAAATGCAGCTGAAGATGTTGAGAAAAAGGAACACTGTACACTGTTGGAGGGAATGTAAATCAGTACAACTGCTAAGGTTTGGAGGTTCCTCAAAAAACTAAAAACACAGCTATCCTACGATGCAGCAATCCCACTCCTAGGTGTATACCCAAAACAAAGGAAATCAGTAAACTGAAGATACATCTGCACTTCCACATTTGTTGCAGCACTATACAAAATAGCTGAGATTTAGAAGCAATCTAAGTGTCCACCAACAGATGAATGGATTAAGAACTGGTTCAATATACACAATGGAGTATCATTCAACCACAAAAAAGAGAATGAGATCCTGTCATTTGCAATAACACGGGAAGAACTGGAGGTCATTATGTTAAGTGAAATAAGCCACTTACAGAAAGACAAACATCGTATGTTCTCACTTACTTGTAGGAGTTAAAAAATGAAAACAATTGAACTCACGGTGACAGAAAGTAGTAAGATGGTTACCAGAGGCTGGGAAAAGTAGTTGGGGTAGAAGGGGGATGGTTAATGGGTACAAACAATAGAAAGAACAAATAAGGCTGAGTGCAATGGCTCACATCTGTAATCCCTGCACTTTGGGAGGCCAAGGTGGGCAGATCACTTGAGGCCAGGAGTTCAAGACAAGCCTGGCCAACATGTCAAAATCCCATCTCTACAAAAAAATACAAAAATCAGCTGAGCATGGTGGCATGCACCTGTAGTCCCAGCTGCTCTAGAGACTGAGGTGGGAGGATCACCTAAGCCCAGGGAGGTTGAGGCTATTGTGAGCTGAGATAGTGTCACTGCACTCCAGCCTGGGTGACAGAATGAGATCTTGCTTAAAAAAAATTTTTTTTAATTGTACATTTAAAAATAATTCAAAGAGCATAACTGGACTGTCTGAAACACAAAGGACAAATGCTTGAGGTGACGGATGCCCAGTGTACCCTGATGTGATTATCACACATTACATGCCTGGATCAAAGTATCACATGTAACCCACAAATATATACACCTAGTTAGCATGTACCCCATTCTACACACACACAAAACTCCTTTGCGACTTCCCCTATTTGAATGTATATTCCTAATGAGGTATTCCCTAAGGACAAAACAAAAGTAAAACCGAAAAACAATTTTTTAACTGTTTTCAATAATCACATTGTTGGTTAAGGTCTTGGCATTGTTATTGTGACTGTGATGCATGTAAGGTGAGATAAAAGCTAAGCAATTCTGTGACAGTTTATGTCTATCATCCTGATGTCCTGGAGAATTGTAATACCTGCCACAGGACAAAGAAGACCTATATTTAAGATAGAAGAGGTTATGAATTTAAACTAGAAGAATCAGTATAATAATGATGAATTTTCACTGAAAAACAAAACAGATGCATTGAGAGGCCAAAGTGGGCAGATCACTTGAGGCCAGGGGTTCGAGATCAGCCTGGGCAACATGGTGAAACCCTGTCTCTACTAAAAATACAATTAGCCAGGTGTGGTAGCACATGCCTGTAGTCCCAGCTACTTGGGAGGTTGAGGCACGAGAATCACTTGAACCCGGAAGGCTGAGGCTACAGTGAGCCAGGATTGCGCCACTGCACTCCAGCCTGGGCGACAGAGTGAGAACCCTGGTCTAGAAAACAAAACATACACTTCAAGTTCCATCTACGGGAAAGTAATAACCAGCCCAGAAGCAATGAACACCCCTAATCAGCCACTGTTCTTTAGAGAAATAGCTGACCCCAGATCTGGAGAAGTGAGCCTGAAACATCTTGACATACACATAACTACTAGTAGAAATGAGGAATTAAATCAAATGTGGGACATATGAGGATCAATAACACTAATACTGCAGAGGTTTCAAACATCAAATATGTTAAAATTCACAAGTTCATACTAATGCTTAAGAAAAAAATTTATCACAGTTGGTGGATGCCAAAGAATCAACTCATTCTGTAAAAAACAGGTGAGTAAAGGAAAAGCATCCCATATCTGTGTGTTTCTTACACAAACCGTACCACTAAGTAGCCAAATAGTAGATGAGGGAGAGTTTCTCCTTGCAGAGAAATATTCCTGCTTACACATGAAAAAGGGATATAGAATTAAGATATCATTATTTTGCAACCCCTAATGAATAAGTGGATCAAAACTAAGCATCAGCTGCTACTCAAACCCAAAGAAAGCAATCCGTTTGCGCCTCCTATCAGGAAGACCACATCACTGCCTAAAGTAGTCTTATCAAAAAGACAGACAGAAAAAAACAAACTCTAATCAAGTGTCTATATTCACTTACCAATTTATAAGCTACAGAGAGGGCAAGGGACACGTTAAAGGTACTACATGGTTGCAAGCAACAAAGTCAGACCTGGGGAAACCTGTCAACAGTGCTTCTCAAACTATGTGCTTCATTAGTTTTCTTTTTCTCCCTAATTTTCAATTAACTATAGAGCAATTATTCTGTAAAGTACCAAAAAAAAAGAGAAAAAAATTTAAAAAGCCCCACAAAAATATACAAACTCCAATTTTTTTATTGTAAGATTCAATAATGAACATAAAATCACTGTCAAAATGTTTCTAGAAATTCTCAATTTCTGTACTTAATAATAAACTAGTACTAAAGTTTCTGAACTGGCACTGCACTGGGTCCAAAGACATTTGGAGCAGCACTGCTTGGCAGAGCCAAGAATCTTAGTTTCTATATCAAATAAATTACAAGGAGGGAAGGAGGGAGGGAGGGAGGGAGGGAGTGAGGGAGGGAGGGAAGAACCTATATATTCAAAATGGTATAATTTAAAAGACCTACCAGCCAGTCATAATGTACGGATCCTATCTGAATCTGGATTCAGACTTAGTAAAGCAACCACCACAAAAAGAAAACTTATGAAACAGCTGAAAATCTGAACCAAACTACTATTTAAATAAGAGATATTTTTAATGGTACTGGTTATGTTAAAAAGAACCCTTATCCATTTTAGAAATATACAATTAACAATTAACGAGTAAAACATACTGAGATTTAAAGTAATACAAGAGAGTTGGGAGTGGAGATACACACAAACATAACTGGCCTTAAGTTGATAATTATTGAAACTAGTGTATGAGGGTAATTACCCTATTGTCTTAATATGCTTAACATTTTCCACAATCAAATAACAAATTAGTAAAATTAAAAATTTAAGGTTTAAAAACCTGACTCCCCTATAAATGTTTTTTAAAGAAGGATTAAAAAGGAGTAAGTTTGAAGAGGCAAGTTTCCACAGCATTCTAATGCCAGAAAGGGTAATAAAATCTAAAAACTTTTATAGAGAGCATCATGAATGTAAACTTTTTTTGCCTTGGAGTCTAGATGCTGAGTTCAAGACCAGCCTGACCAACATGGAGAAACCCCGTCTCTACTAAAAATAAATAAATAAATAAATACAAAATTATCCGGGCATGGTGGCACACGCCTGTAGGCCCAGCTACTCAGGAGGCTGAGGCTGAAGAATCACTTGAACCCCGGAGGTACAGGTTGTAGCGAGCCAAGATCACGCCACTGCACTCTAGCCTAGGCAACAAGAGCGAAACTCTTGTCTCAAAAAAAAGAAAAAAGAAAAGAAAATTCAGTCAGCTGCAATCCTAATTACATCCCTCAATCAACTAATAAGCAGAAACTACTATGTATATGATGTTCCATTTGCGTGGGGTGACTAAAGAAGGCAGATTTTTCTGAAAATGTCAAGAACAATACTAAAATTATAAGCAAACAGCACATGTTTATTTTCTGAAAACCTCATACAAATCTTTTGTATTTGAAGCCCTGTGATAAAAATTACCAGCATTAAGTGCAAAATGTCCCAGAGAAAAACATCATTTATAATGTATAATTAATGGTCAACATTGGTCACTAGGATAAAACACAAAAATCACCCCTGCCATTTTTATACTTTAGCAGCTTCTCCTCTCATTCTAATTTAGAATCCCAATTTCAAAAGACTGACCCAGACAAGATTAAAGAAGCTTATAAATTCCCTAGTTGCAAAAGTTCCAAAAGCAAGCTGAAAAGAAAGGAAGATTCTTTAAAAGTAAGATTCTTATTCACTATGACTGTGTTTCTGTAGTTTACAGGCACATTATTCTACAATCTTGTAACAGCTCTTCTCCCTCTGATTATCCGGATTCACCTATAAGGTTTTAATTCCAACAAACTCCTGACGGATTCACCTATAAGGTTTTAAAACAGTGAGTTTCACAGGAGGTGACAAAGAGGTGCTGCCTTTTGTTCTCCAAGTCCTTCAAAGCTGACTGTGTTGTCTCTCTTGTGCTGTGATGGAAATAAGAGATCTAAAAAAAAGTAGGGGTTTTGTTGTTGTTGTTTCCCTCCATTCATCCTCTTTGTATTATTAATTGGTGTACTCTATCTTGAGGCATCAAATACTAAAACAATTATAAGTAAGCAGACTATGTCTGAAGAATGGCTCAATCTAAAAACTTTAAAGTATAGGGCTATTTCCATCACCTGCTAGCCATTCAATTATTTTTTGTGCCCTTAAAACTTCTTATAAACACATTCAACTATAATTCAAATGGTTTAAAAAGCTACTCTGGTGGTCCACAGAAGTAATAGTTGCTCTGCAGATTCAAGCTAATAATAAACTACTAGCTTGGTGTTACCTTAAATGGGTTCTGGCAGAAACAGCAAGTGTTACCAGAAGCAGAAAAAACACCTTTCCAATACATATAAAAATCAAGCAAACTTTCATTCAAACCTATCTGGGGAAAACATGCTGTAATCTAATTTTATCCAGAAAAAAACTGAATTTTAAGAAACCTATGACCTGTAAATACATGAATGTTGAAGCCAAGTAAAAACACTGTCATGCTATGACTTCCAGTGATACATGAAGAACCCCCAAACATCCCAAATCACACAAGTTGTAGTGGAAAACTTTTGTCTGCAATAAGAGGCAAGCAAGTCTTTAAAAAATCAGCCACAAACACAGATGGTATTTTAAATATACAGTAGGAACATTTATTTTAACACTTCTAAAAGATATTTCTCCATGCCTGATGATTTGATATAAAAATCAAACCCATCATAATTTCCCCATCAGTCTCTCTACATTTAGGGCAATCAGAAATTTGTACAACACAAATATTTGCTTCTGAAACGAAAATTACAAATTAAATGATAACAAAAATACACAAATCAACTGGACCCTAAACAAATTTCTAGTGAATTCTTTCCACTTTCCCCCAATCACCTAGAGCTTCTTTCTTCAGCCTCATTCTGCTCCTTTTCCTTTCTTTGCTTGGCCATGAATTTCTGTTAAAAGCAATTTGCAATATAAAAGACTTATTAGACATTATTTTGCTATGTGTGCAAACTTATCTACTGTATATTTATAATTTAAAACAAACTGATCCTACAAAATATTATAAACACAGTGCCTTATATAAACATTTCTTCCTTTCATTCATCAGTCATTTGATGTTTATGATACACCAGGTATTACGCTTGGTGCCTGAGGATTCAGTGGGCAACAAGACAGACAGGATCTTTTATACCATAGAGTTTACATTCTAATGGGAGAAGAGAAACAATAAAATAAAATAATTTAGGGGTGGTGGTAAGCACTTTAAAGACAGAGCGACAAGGTAACTGAGGTTGAACTTTTTGGGGGGTTCTACTTAGCTAGGTCTTTCTTAAGCAAAGACCCTTCTGGGGAACTGATACTTGAGACAAAAAACATGAAGAACTGGCCATGCAAATAAGACTGGGAGGGGGCAAAACAACAGCAATATAAAGGTGCAAAGGCAGCAATGGGCCTCTCATGTATGAAAAACAGAACAGAGTCAGAAAAGCTGAAACACAGAAAGCAAAAAAAACTGAGTTCAGAGAAGTAGAAAAGAATCAGATCATGCAGGGCTTTAAAGATGCAAAATAAGAAGTTTGGATATTAGACCAAGTGCAATATGAAGCTACTAGAAGGTTTTAAATGGAAAAGTGACATGATGAACTAAGTTAAGCACACAGGTAGCAAAGCACAATGTGTAAGAGCTTGGGCCTAGAATGAAATAGAGCTGAGTTCAAATCCTAGGTCTGCTACTTACTAGCTGTGTGACCTTGGGTTTAGATACGTAACCTCCTTAAGTCTGTTTTCTCATCCTTAAAATCGAAATAATAGCATCTACCTCATGAAGTTGATGAGGAGATTAAATAAGCATCCAGCATAGAACAGCTCAATAAATGTTAGATTGAGTGTCTGTGCCACAAATTCAACAGAGAGGACGTACAAAATTCTCAAATATTCAGCAGAACTAGAACCACCACTTCAATTATGGCTAATGATGATTCTCTAGAGTAACACTTCTTAAAGATGAGTACAATTTAAAAGGTTTTGTAATTAAATCAGTTTAATAAATGGGTTGCATGAAGTTAAGCAGGATTCATTTCGGCTAGACAATTTACAAACTTTAATATGCTAATGTCTACATGACTGAAGAGGTCATCAAAATACGCAGTTTCTTTAATAATGAAGTGTCATATGAGACTAGTGATCTGCAGAATCTACTCTGGCAAATGTTGCTGTTCAAGGAAAAGGAATAAAGACTAGAAATTACAGGCAAGGTACACTGAAGGAGAAAACAGGACTTAAGAGGAATAAACTGGCATAAACATTCTCCAAAAGGGGGGAAAAATGTACGTTTGGGGTGGATAAATAATTTGATTCTAAGACAATTAACAACACCTCAAGATTTTTAAATTTTAATTTTTAAGAATTTTAAAATTCTTAAAATTTAAAGAATTTTAAAAATTACCTCAGTATTTTGCTTATGACGTGTACTCTTGCAGTGATTTGTCATTGCTTTTTCACCTGAGTAGAAGAGGGAACAAATTGGACAGAAGAATCCAGCCTTAGGTACGAGAAAGTCTAATTCTAGGGGATAAGAAAAGAAGAAAATTATAAATAATTAATCTCCAGTTGCGTTCATCAATTTATTTTATTTATTTATTTGAGACGAAGTCTCACTCTGTCGTCCAGGCTGGAGTGCAGTGGTGCGATCTCAGCTCACTGCAACCTCTGCCTCCTGGGTTCAAGTGATTCTCCTGTCTCAGCCTCCTGCACAGCTATGATTATAGGTGCACGCCACCGCGCCTGACTAATTTTGTATTTTTAGTAGAGATGGGTTTTTACCATGTTGCCCAGGCTGGTCTTGAACTCCCGACCTCCCCTATAGGATCTGCCTGCCTTGGCCTCCCAAAGTGCTGGGATTACAGGTGTGAGCCACCACAACGGGCCTTCATCAATTTATTTAAACATGACAAAAATATTAAGCACAGTATATACTTAAATATAAGAACAGTATACACTGCTATAAATTTAGGGATCAATAGTAGTAATTTTAATCAGAAAACATAAGTTTTTATTTCGTTAACACATTCTATAATATTCCAGAGCCACTAGGGAAAGGCAGTATGCCACTGCTTTGGTATAACGCCAAGTTGAATAGATTCCCAGGGAGAATCTTCAGATAACAAAGAACGGTTCAATAATCCTTCAGAATACCAAGTCATTACATAAGAACCTAACAGTTCGGTGGCTCACGCCTGTAATCCTAGCACTTTGGGAGGCTCAGGTGGGTGGATCACGAGGTCAGGAGATTGAGATCATCCTGGTTAACACGGTGAAACTCCATCTCTACTAAAAATACAAAAAATTAGCTGGGTGTGGTGGCGGGTGCCTGTAGTCCCAGCTACTCGGGAGGCTGTGGCAGGAGAATGGCATGAACCCGGGAGGCGGAGCCTGCAGTGAGCCAAGATTGCGTTACTGCACTCCAGCCTGGGCAACAGAGTGAGACTCTGTCTCAAGAAAAAAAAAAAAAAAAAAAAGGAACCTAACAGTAGAGGTGGCTCCAGCACCTGTAATCCCAGCACTTTGGGAGGCCAAGGTAGGCAGACTGCTTGAGCTCAGGGGTTTGAGACCAGCCTGAGCAAAAAGGTGAAACCCTGTATCTACCAAAAATACAAAAATTAGCCAGGGGTGGTGGTAGATGACGGTAGTCTCAGCTACTCAGGAGGCTGAGGTGAGAGGACTGCTTGAGCCTGGGAGTTAGCTGAGATCACATCACTGCACTCCAGCCTAGGCGACAGAGTGAGACCCTGTCTCAAAATACAATACAATAAAAACAAACCTCTTAGGAATCCCATTAAAATAAGAGAGAGAGAAGAGGTAGAATGTTGGTCAACTGTCTGACTGAGGAGTATGCTGGCTGAATAAGGTCCCCCTCAGCTCACCTTAGCTGATCATGAACAAAGTCGGCTAGCAAAGACTTTCAGCATGTTCTGCTTAACTGGAGTGACTTTCTGCCTGGGCAAGTATAACTCAATTCTCACCAGAGTGGCAAAGAAAGTACCAGGAATAAAACAGGAGATACATCCCAGATTTCAAGAGTGCAGTAAAAATATCCTTCTCAGGTAAAAACAGCTCAGTAAGCTGTCTTCAAAAATGCCACTGTGTAAAACATGCAAATTTCCACTATAAAATGACAGTGCAGGCAAGGTTACCCAATTACTCACTCATTCAAACAACAGAATACTCATTATGGTGTTGAATTTTTATTTCATATAGGTAAGAAAAAAATGTCATTTTAACTTTACCCTCAGGGACATCAGATGCCACTGATTTGCCTGAAGAAGAGTCTTCAGTCTTCTTGCGTTTTCGCTCTGGTTCTGAATCTTTTAATCCAGATTCCTCGTCAACTAAAATTTTTCAAGGAAAAAAGCTATTCAGAATAGATTTACAGACTTTGTAAAGTTAACATTCGATAATTCTTACCTTAGAACTCAGAGAAAACCTCCCTTGGTTAATCCTATCTGGCCATTCTTTGCACAATGTTCTCCAAGATTCTTTAATGTGAGGAATAAATGGGTAAATCCATTCAAATGGATTTAAGAATACAGTCTAAAGCTAACAGCAAATTTTATTTATGTATGTTCCAGGCAGAATTTAAAGACTAATACAAGTCTTATCGTTACTGGCAAGAGAACTTATATATGCAAAGTGCTAAGGTGAGCAGAGTGGAGATTAAGGGAAAAGGGTACCAGCAGAAATGTATTCCATGGCCCAATACTGAGGCCCTTCCAACCTAGAAAATTGAGCCTAAACTGATAGCCTAAGACCCCAGTTAGAATCACAAGTAAAATTATTAATACAAATGTTAAAGCCCACCAAAGTGAGTAACACGTAAGAAGCACTCAATGTTAGCAGACTGCATACTATGATCTTGGGGACAGACAAAAACGAAGACTGATTCCAAGCAATTCTGATTACCCTCAGTAGCTGAAATGCCTTACTGTTGCCTAATACTTGACAAAATCCTTTTACATATATAATCATTCATTTAGCTTTTATCTCATGTAAGATAGGCAGGTCAAATCATTATTATCCCATCCCTATTTCTTCAGAGATGGAGAAAACACAATCAAAAGAGGTAATAAACAGGTACGCCCAAGGTTGCATAGCTAGTGAGTGACACAGGGTGGAACCAAGACTTTGTGACTTCAAGTTCAGTGTTCCCTCCATACATCTGGGCTACTCTTTAGTATTCCTGAGGGGATGGCCACGAACTTTGAAATCATTACTTACTCTTACTCCTCATATTTTACTGATCAAGTCCTACAGTCAATAAGAAAAAGGTATCATCCTTTTCTTAACTTGATGGTTAAAATAATCTGGTTTCCTTGCCTCCAGCCCTCCTTTCTATAATTGTTTATTTCTTCATCAGGGTAATAAACTTTTCCAAACATACCTGTTCCTGCCACTCCAAAGGCACATTTATCTTAATAATACATAACATATATTAAAATTATATAATTAAAATAAATTAAATGATTTAAGTTTACAATTGTGTGGAAAAATGACTTTTTCTTAAGCTAGGTCCTTCTGTCAAAACATATTGTTCATTAGCAGAAATACATTGTTACATAAGCAGTAAATAAATAATCCTTTTATATTACTCGGTTGCAATGAGGTAGTTCTAAGCAAGCTGATTGCTAAAGTTGCCCTACCATACAGAAATTCTGAAGTCCGGGGGTGACCTCGTGAAATCATGCGAGAATCTAATTACTGAACCACCACCTATAGCTTGGTTATCAAAAATTGGTTATGGAAAAGAATAGACAAGGAAGAAGGAATACCCACTTGACCATGACTTGGCAAAGAGCTGCAAGAGAGGGCATAATCAAAAGTAACCAATCATGTGGAAAAGTCAAGTAAGACTAACTTAAGAAGAAAATACTTTAAAAAATCACGTTTGACAACAACCTATTGGGGGTCATGAACATCATTTTCAGGAAGGTAGTAGGAGAAAGAAACCAAAATACATCCAATTCAATGGGAAATTAAGACATAAAAGTAGGTGGTTCTTTCTAGATGTTTTGCTCTAAAAGCAAGGAGGAAAGATAGGAGCTAAGGAGATTTCAAGGTCAAAGGGATATTTCTTTCAATGGGAAAAACTTGGCCAAATTTTATGTGTACAAAGCAAAATATAAGTTGGCAGACAAGGGAGATCCTAGATTTACTCTGGGAAATAAAAACGAAAGCAAGGACATCCAGTGAGAAACGGGCTAGGTGATGTAGAGTGGGGAAAAAGCTACTTTTACATCTGGTTAGGAAATAGTAAAGGAAGGGAACCTCTAATACATTGGGAGCAGCACTGACAGCCCACCTGAGATCAAATTCAATTAACTCCTTGGACCAAATCATACTTGGTAAGTTTTCTTTAGAGAAGATAGGATAGGAAAGAAAGAGGGCAATGAGTGTGCTACAAAGAGAATGGTAAAAGTGATACCCTTATAGTGCTCTATTTAAATCATACTGGCAAGGTGATTTTTTGCTTAACCTCTCTGAATTAATAAGCCCCTTGAGAGCAGGAGCTATGTACTTTTTAACATTGTTATGAAAGATGACCAATACAATGAATATGACAAATATCTGGTTGAGTGACTAAAGTATTCTCTCTCACTAGACATTTCCTTATTTGTTTCAAGTTAAATTTTATAAACACTATTAAGATTTCTTGTTTAATTCATTGGCTGGCTGCTTAGAAGCATCCACAAAGCAAGGTCCACAAATAATAGCCAGTAATAAATAATTTCTCTCTGATGCTGCAACATGGTCAGAAAACCTTTCAAGGATCATTTCCTCTAATCTGTCACATTCTAATATCAATAATCCATTCTCTCTACATTACAAAGATCAAAATCTTACCCACATCTAATAACTATAGTTGACTTTTCCCACCCCTGCTCCATTCCACTGATTTTCTACTTTTCTTCTCAGCTAGATCTGTAAAACTTCAATTACTCTCTTGTGTAACTTTCCTTCCCATTCCAACATTCCTGCTTTACCTTCACTCATCTGGAAGGCCTCTTCACCTTTTGCTGGTTCTGTCACAACAGCTTTTTCTGATGGCAGAGTTTTCCCAATTCTAACTCTCTTGGTTGGAGTTTTAGCTTTAAAAAGAAAGTCCTAATTTATTGCTCTAGTAACAGATTTTAAATTGCTTTAAATTAAACATACTGTCGGAATCAACATTATACATTTTTGCAAAAAATACCCAAATCTGGGTGGGAAGTCTACTGCTAACATAAAATAGAAGGATTCTATTTTAAAATAATCAGTTTAATCTAAGCATTTCCTTTTGTTCCCAGTTATCATTTTCCAAATAACTATGCTTTTCTAACTTCTTTTCTCATGGTATCTATAAATGTTTTTCTAATTTGTTCCATAAGCCTGTGGGACCTTCCTAGTACTTTTTATTCTTAGTTGAATTAAATCTTTCAGGTTTTTCTTCTTCTTTTTGGAGACAAAGTGGCTCACTCTGTTACCAAGGCTACAGTGCAGTGGCACAACCATAGCTCATCACAACCTCGACCTTCTGGGCTCAAGCAATCCTCTCGCCTCAGTCTCCAAAGCAGGTGGGACCACAGACGCATGCCACTGTCCCTGGCTCATTTTTAAATTTTTTGTACAGATGGAGTCTTGCTAGGCTGCCCAGACTGGTGTCCCATGCCTGGCCTCAAGCGATCCTCCCACCTCGGCTTCCCAAAGTGCTGAGACTACAGATGTGAGCCACAATACTCGGCCTCAAGATTTTCTTAATGGAAATTATGTTTATCTCCCTCAAGTTCAGAAAGTGAGCTGCCCTACTATTCTGTATCATTACCATATTACTTTAAAATAAAATAGTTCCTTTATAAATAGTTCTTAATCCTAAGTCTAAGCAAACACTGGGAGGCAATCTGATGTAAATGTTCTTCTATTTATCAAAAGTTGTCTTTTTCCCACAATACAAATATATCATTTTCATTTCAATTCTAATTTGGCTACTTTAGTTTGTTTTGTTTTTTGTCATCCTTTCTTGAAGTATAACCTGGAGCAAGTTCTGCTGTGTAACTTTAAAAAACTGTGAAACTTGTATACATTTCTTTGAAAAATTTATTGTTGACTTTGTCTGTTGGCCTCTAATATCAATACTGGGTGACATTATTGGTAATGCCACAATGTGTATTTTAAAATTAATTTTAAATGTAATCCCCTCATAAAACAAAAAGACTACCCCCTTCCAATTATCTACCTGTTAAGTGTCTTTCAATCATGGTTTTCAGATCTTCTTCCATAACATTCTTGTTTACTGGACCCACTTGGGACAAGGCTTCAAGTTTTGTCTTTTTTGTGTCCACAGCTCTCTTCTTTCTATTCCCTTTTTTGTCTGTGGCATGGTCATTTTTGCTTTGTGCTAACTCAACTTTTAAATCATCTCCATCTTCCTCCTCTCCAACTTCATCAACAGTAACAAAATTAAGTTCTTCTTTAAGGCTGTTAAAATCAGCCAGAGAGTCTTCATCCTCTTCAGTTACTTCATCCAAAGTCACTAAATGCAAATCACTGCTGTCATCTTGTATTTCATCTACAGTAACTAAAGTAGAAGGGTCTTCGGGCATCTGAGAAGAAATGAAGCCAATGGAATCCCTTACAGTATCTCCTTCATTTCCTTTAGTATTTAAAGTGGCAAAAGTTATGTCTGCTGACTCATTCAAAGGTAGCTCTTCCACTTCTCCAATTTCATCCACAGTTACCAAGCGTTCCTGTTTGAGGAGATCTTGTTCTTCCGCTACTGACAGAACAGTAACATCTTTAGGTTCACTGTGGGAAATGCAGTCATCTTGGTCAATTAATTCATCTAATGTAAAAAGTGAATTTGAATTTTTTACCATTTCTTCCATATTTAGTTCTTCTTCATCAATAACTTCATCCACAGTGACTAGAGCTTGTGCTAGATGTGTAGCTGCATCTTCCTCTTCCCCAATCTCATCCAATGTTACAAAAGATAGTTCTCCCTCAACACCACGAGGGGCAGAAGTTTTCCCCTTTTTCTTCTTTAAGTTAAGTTCAGAGAAAGGAACATTTTTGAGAGTTTCTTTCCTTTTTCCCTTTAGTGGATTCTGCTTGGCTTGAGAAGGATTCACTTCTTCTATAACCTCATCCACAGTAACAAATTCATCCAAATTAAATGGAAATAATGGTTCCTGCTGGAAAGTTAAAAATCATAGTAAACAAATTTTGACCACTGGTTAGATTCCAAATAGTCACAACAAATGTGCATGAAGATTATGTGGGAGAATTTCAGTGCAAATTAGGTTTCCTAAAGGCTAAAATTAGAGTTATTTTTTTAAAGCCCCACAAATGACTTAGCTATAAATTCACAAAGTATAAGTCAAAGGTAAAATCCTAACAATATCAACCTAATTTCACTTTTACTTAAATTCAATAAGATTACATTTCCTAAATGATGAGTTTTGAAGTATGACACATAAAAATACATTTAAAGTATTTGTCAGACAATACAAAGGAGGTACTGTTCCATATGTCAAACATCTAATACGTGTCCTAGGAGACTTACTGGACTTCTAAAAGCACCTCAAATATAGTTAGAAAGTAAACAGCTAATTAGTCTGTTCCATTTATCAGTATATATTGATTACACATTAATTATATATAGAATACATATTTTAAGAAATACAGGCCAGGCATGGTGGCTCATGCCTGTAATCCCAGCACTTTGGGAGGCCAAGGTAGGCAGACTGCTTGAGCTCAGGGGTTTGAGACCAGCCTGAGCAAAAAGGTGAAACCCTGTATCTACCAAAAATACAAAAATTAGCCAGGGGTGGTGGTAGATGACGGTAGTCTCAGCTACTCAGGAGGCTGAGGTGAGAGGACTGCTTGAGCCTGGGAGTTAGCTGAGATCACATCACTGCACTCCAGCCTAGGCGACAGAGTGAGACCCTGTCTCAAAATACAATACAATAAAAACAAACCTCTTAGGAATCCCATTAAAATAAGAGAGAGAGAAGAGGTAGAATGTTGGTCAACTGTCTGACTGAGGAGTATGCTGGCTGAATAAGGTCCCCCTCAGCTCACCTTAGCTGATCATGAACAAAGTCGGCTAGCAAAGACTTTCAGCATGTTCTGCTTAACTGGAGTGACTTTCTGCCTGGGCAAGTATAACTCAATTCTCACCAGAGTGGCAAAGAAAGTACCAGGAATAAAACAGGAGATACATCCCAGATTTCAAGAGTGCAGTAAAAATATCCTTCTCAGGTAAAAACAGCTCAGTAAGCTGTCTTCAAAAATGCCACTGTGTAAAACATGCAAATTTCCACTATAAAATGACAGTGCAGGCAAGGTTACCCAATTACTCACTCATTCAAACAACAGAATACTCATTATGGTGTTGAATTTTTATTTCATATAGGTAAGAAAAAAATGTCATTTTAACTTTACCCTCAGGGACATCAGATGCCACTGATTTGCCTGAAGAAGAGTCTTCAGTCTTCTTGCGTTTTCGCTCTGGTTCTGAATCTTTTAATCCAGATTCCTCGTCAACTAAAATTTTTCAAGGAAAAAAGCTATTCAGAATAGATTTACAGACTTTGTAAAGTTAACATTCGATAATTCTTACCTTAGAACTCAGAGAAAACCTCCCTTGGTTAATCCTATCTGGCCATTCTTTGCACAATGTTCTCCAAGATTCTTTAATGTGAGGAATAAATGGGTAAATCCATTCAAATGGATTTAAGAATACAGTCTAAAGCTAACAGCAAATTTTATTTATGTATGTTCCAGGCAGAATTTAAAGACTAATACAAGTCTTATCGTTACTGGCAAGAGAACTTATATATGCAAAGTGCTAAGGTGAGCAGAGTGGAGATTAAGGGAAAAGGGTACCAGCAGAAATGTATTCCATGGCCCAATACTGAGGCCCTTCCAACCTAGAAAATTGAGCCTAAACTGATAGCCTAAGACCCCAGTTAGAATCACAAGTAAAATTATTAATACAAATGTTAAAGCCCACCAAAGTGAGTAACACGTAAGAAGCACTCAATGTTAGCAGACTGCATACTATGATCTTGGGGACAGACAAAAACGAAGACTGATTCCAAGCAATTCTGATTACCCTCAGTAGCTGAAATGCCTTACTGTTGCCTAATACTTGACAAAATCCTTTTAC
>NW_012115599.1:2386536-2395152 GCF_000951035.1 Colobus angolensis palliatus
CCTGAGGTCAGGAGTTTGAGACCAGCCTGGCCAACATGGTCAAACCCCGTCTCTACTAAAAATATAAAAATTAGCTGTGTGGCAGCCGCCTGTAATCCCAGCTACTTGGGAGGCTGAGACAGAACAATCACTTGAACCCAGGAGGCAGAGGTTGCAGTGAGTCGAGATCGTGCCTTTGCACTCCAGCCTGGGGGACAGGAGCAAAACTTCATTGCAAAATAGTAATAATAATAATAATAATAATAATAAAAGAAATATAATGGTTACATTTTGAGAAAGTTGTATGAAAAAATTATTACTAAGACTCAACACCTAATATAACTGTATTTGAAAACAACAGTATCTGTAATTTTTTCAATGCTGTCAATAGTAAAGAAGATAAATTCCTACCAGGGCTCCTATACACTTAGTGTGTTACCAATGATCAACTGCTATTATATATAACAACGACATTAGAATATGTACCCTGTAATTTCTAGGGAGAGTATCTGCAAGCGATTGCAATATCAAGTTAACAAAGCAAAATGAAGTAGCCATAATCTTTATTTCTGCTTAAAACTAGTAACATTTCTCCTTGCCCCAACAACACAGGCCCAAATTCATCCCCTACCAGATGAGTAAAATGACTGAAAAAAAATTCTATGAATGGTAAAAACCTAAAATAACAACTAAATATAAAATATGTTTGACAATGGAACTTGGTACCAGTAAAGTAAATCTTAGAGACCATCCACTTAAGGCTCAATTAGAGCCAAAAGGATAACCTGTTTTAACAAAATGAGGATGACTCAAGTCAAATGTCAGTCTCTTTTACATGTATAATTTTTTCTGTATCTACAACCTATTCCTGTCAATATGAGATTGGAGGTATTTCCCTACTATACTCTCTTTTTGTCCCTGTATAACATTTTGCGCCCCACCTCCCCCCCGCCGCCACCCCAAGAACACAAGGTGTTTAGACTAGCTCTAAACTAGGTCAAACTAGGTTAAACTAGGTCAAAAAGTAAATTAATGGTACAATTAGAGATAAGTTAAAAATGAAACATCTCGAATTCCTATCCCTTGCTCTATACTCTTACTCTCTAACATTGTTAAGGCAGGCACAAGTTGTAAGACAGACGAACTATGGAGATGAAAAAGAAGGGTTAGGGTCTGTGATCTATTTTTTACCTCTTTAGATTTGGAACTTCTACCAGTAGTGCTTTTAGGATTCTTAGTGTTTTGCTCAGTCAAAGTCTGAAATAGTAAATAAGAAATACAGAAAAACAGAATTTACAACCAGATTATTAATGTTCTAAAAAAAAAAAAAACCCCAGTAAACATTACCCAAATACAGTCAATTATGCAAATTAACACGTATACAAAACTAAGTCAATAGTCACTAAACAGTATAGGCACAGTCTCTACAAGTTGTAGTTAAATTCAGTTTTACTGATCTTTTCGTCCCACAATGTCTAGTTAGGCAATCAGTGACCTGACAAAGGAAGCTTCAATTTAAGAGAGGAAACAGTTTCTCATTCAGAAGCAGTGGTAAATCACCTTAGGAGATTCACAGCAGACTTTTTTTTTTTTTAAACCACAGTTGTTTCCAAATTGTATCCAAATAATGCTTTTCAAACTTGTCAATAAATTATAAACTTGAGCTTAATATTCTAAATGTCTACTGGCTTAAACAACAGAATCATTTAAGAAAAGGAAATGGAAGCTTCTGGGGTAGAGTGAGGAGATGAAAGTATGAAACAAAATTACATCTCCTACTCCATAGCTACAGCAGCGGAGCTAAGCACTTCAAAGACACACTGCGCCATTCTTCCTACCCTCCTCACCTTATTGTTGCTGTCATCCCGTTTCATGATGGAAGGTCTAGCCTCTGTTTCCTGAGATTGTTTTGTTATATCCCTGTAATCCAGTTTAGAAAGCTTGCCTTGCAGGGCTGAGATCCTTCCACTGCCTCCTCTGGTAAGACTGCTCTGAGTAGGTTTGAATTTACTGCTGCTTTCTGCCAAGCCTAACCTGGCACTTGTAGGTTTAAGCAGACCAAATTCTTTGGCTGAAAGTTTCTTTTCAGCATTTATTTGATCTCTGGGCACAGATTTTGGAAAACTTTTCTGATTTTCAGTTTTTGAAACCGTAGCTTTTGCCTTAGGAGAAGAGACCATAACAGCCTTGATGCTTGGTTTACTGCTAGATACATCTGATACAGCCAGAATACTAGTTTTACTAGTTTCATCAGGCTTATTAGCCTGACCCACTCCTTTATTTGGGTATGCCTTGAATAAAGTGTTTTCTGCAGACTTTTCTTTCACTGCTGCCATAATCTTTTCCACCTTTTCTGCATCCATCCTACCTTCATTCTTTTCAGCCTTCTCTGTTCCTATTTGAAGATCCATTCTGGTTTCCTTAGTATTAAATTCATTCTCCTCTTTTTCATCCATGTTACTTTTTTTTTCAGAAATACTCTTCTTGTCCACTGTCTTCTCATCCCCAGGGGAAATTCCTGGTACTAACGTCACAATACAAGTTGATGGCAATATTTCTGAAACAGTTTCATGTTTTTCTACTTCAGCTACAGCTTCTACCATAGTCTGTGTAATTCCAGAAAAGAAATCTTCTGCTTCAGATGGAGATTCTTCTAGAATTCCTTTGATGTTCCTTTCTTCTATAAACACACTGTCAGATGGTAACAATGCTGTTTTAGGGCTAATAATTTCTGCCTCTTTCTTCTCCAAGTCACTGTTAAAGATGTGCTGATTTAAAGCACACTCCTCGGCATTTTCAGTGAATTGTTCAACACTGGCTGGAGTGGATGCTACAAAAGGAATTTCTTCTTTGACCTCCTCTCCTTGAGTTTCAAGCTCCAAAGTTTCAATAGCAAAGTCAGAATGGCATGTTGCTTTTTCAGGTTCTTCCTCACAAGACTCTTCCTGCTGTACCAAAGTTTCTGTTTGAATGCTGGGAGTACTTTCCTCTTCAAGCACATTAGGTTTAACAGAGGGACTATCAGTTGCTGTTTGCACCTCACTTTCATCAACTGGATTGTTTTTCAAGTCAGGGCTAAAAGTATTTAAAAACAAACAAAAAGAACACAAACAAAAACACAAACAAAAATCAAACTATGATGAGAATTCAACCATTATAAAGAATCCTGTTGATGCCAATTGTTAAGACTTCCTGATGCATTCGTAATAAGCACTGGGAAATCCAACCAATCGGCATAAAATGGCTAAGATTATTTGATGGAAATATGTAAATAATATAAATTATGACTGTTGATATGTTCCTTTTGCACTCATGTGATTATAGCCAATATTTTTCCCTCCTCTGTCAAGCTCACCCCTGACACTGAAAGGACAAATGTGAATCTCAGACACTTCAAATATTATCAGGTCCTATTCCCAACAGTGGTAACTGAAATAATAAAATATGTGTACAGTTCTACAATAAAACTAATGATCTATGCATTACAATTTAAAACTTTATAAGTGAACCTTACCTAAAAAGAATATAAAAGAAATTGGTGGGGGGAAAAGACCATACTCTAAATCATGTCATCTTTTTATTTTTTTTGGATGTCAAATATTTAATTACCCAAGAACCATATTTATTAATAATACTTAAAACATTGTTTGGAAAGTATTCTTTATATACTCTAGTGAAGATTTAAAGTTAGTGACAAAACCTGATACAATCACTTTATGTGAACATACAGTCTTATTATAAATATTTGCCTTTGGCTATAAGAAGACATATATTAAAAAACAAACCTTCCCAATTCAAGAGAATAATGTATAATTCTAATATTTAACTTAAATGTGTAAGTAATATTATTCAGAACAAATGGAGGAAATGCATGGCCCAGTATATGTAATTTATCTTATTTCATCATGGTCTCCCCAGATCTAAAGTATATGAAAAGTGAGTGGTCCTATAATTCCAGTACCTTCACTGAGGTAGACACAGAATAAGTTATTTTTATATTAATGTTCCACAAATCAGAGGTTTTCTTGAAGAAGAACAAGGAAAATCTAAGCTTCCAAAAACAATGCCCAACATGCTATCAATGCAAATTAAAATTTACCAAATATATTCACATAATGAGAAGCAGCAGATTGGAGAAAGACACCAGAAAGTGATCCTATCATATCAAAACCTCATTATTAGAAAGTATTGACTTTCTTCTATTTTTTAAGGAAGGAAAGGATGAGCTATCATCCCTTTTGACCTGCTTCTTAGAGGGTGGCCATGTACCCTTTACTTAAAAACACAAGATGATGTATATCTGTGTACTGAGATGTTAACCATATTTAAGAAGTATTGGAATAAGTCGTGCTACCAAATCAGGGTCTTACATCATTTGAACCAAACTGGTCTTCCCTCATGCCCCAAAGGTTACATCCTGAGGAGAAAACTTTTCTACCAGATTACAGAAATACCTCTTGACCCTAAACCTTAATCAATATATATTCTATTCATTGTGCAAGTTATTCTTTGCATGCTAAAACGGTTTTTATTTGAAATAATCACACCCCTTTTATTCAAAATACAAATGGCTAATTTTAACAGTTTCAAATCTTTACAATTCAAAATAAAATTTGTGGCAAAACACAACAGGAAAAAGAGTAGTGACATTCAGTTACAGCAGGTATATGAGTATTATTTCTCAAAACAAGCTTTTGTCTTTAAATTGTAAGACTCATTTCCAATAATGAAGAATATATTAAATTCCTGCCTCATTACTGTACTGCATATAAAAGCTTTAGGAACTTAGGGCTAAGTAAAAACATCTATGGGGCTAGAATAACAATGGAGACCTTGATTCCTGGCTCAAGGATACAGCAAGACTTTCCCCTTTACAAGTTTTTCAATAAAAAAGTTATTATCTTTTATACAAACTGAACCATTATGCAGTTCCATACTTGAAACAGAGAACACAGGTCTACTCAGAAAAATTATTTAATTCCATATTTGTCCTTGAGTGCTAGTCTTTTTAAATCATAGTGTTTTCTTTAGAGAAGTCATTTACCAAAACTAGTATCTACTTTCTGGCTAATATGGGAAAAAAGCCTCAATATTGATCAAGTTAGTTTGAAAAGTCAAATAAATTACATTAACACCAAAGTTAAACAACCACCCTTTGTAACGATCAAATGAAAACACAGCCATATTCTGGGAAATGGAAAAAAAAGGATTCCAGAAAGGCATTTGAGATATAGATATCTCATCTGCCACTCCTCCCTCCTGCCCCAATATCCCAGTAATACCAGAATTTCAGTGTCTTTGGAAAAAGCATACAGTGAAAGCTGGGCATGAGAACAAACATTAACACTGAAAGACAAACTCCTGAGAAACTTTAATCTGGGACTTCACAATGCTAAAGATTAGTGTTTATTTCAGAGGCGAACTGGTTACTTCCTAATATTAATGAATTAGAAAAATTTCATCTAGCATTCTTATTTGTGGCCTTAATCAGATGATAAATAAAATCTGTTTACATGTCAACAGGATGAGTACAGACATAATGTGAATTATTAAATTATAATTGTATCCACGTGAGTTTCCTCTAAACAGTATGTAAATAGTTTACATTAGTTATAAACAGAAGTATCATATTCATAATGAACTGGCAACCATAGGCGCTTCAAAACAAAACAAACAAGTGTATGTAGTACCAGCTACACAGGAAGCTGAGGTGGGAAGACAGCTTGAGCCCAGGAGGTTCAAGGTCAGCCTGAGCAACAGAGCAAGACCCTGTCTCTAAAAAAAAGAAACACAAACAACAAAACCAACAAATAGTATTTTCTCAGCATCAGTTCACTCCAAAAGAAACATTTAGTATTCTGGACATACTCCACATTTTTTTCTCTAATGTAAGTCAAAAAAAAGGGGAATTAGTAAGTTTTTGGTGCCAATTTTAAAAATTAGTTTTATGAGGTTGAATAGCTCTAAAGTCATTAAGAAATAGATTCCATTTTAAAAGTTATTTCTAAACAATGAGAGGAGAACAATGACCAACTGCTATTGCTATGGACAACTTTTCATGCGGACCTCAAAAAACTTTGTAAAATGAAATAAAATGGGTTTTGCCACAGAGTTTTTGTGACCAATCTTTAGGTCTATATATAGTACTACATTGGCACTGTTATTTATTAAGCCCTTTGTGAGCTTTCACATCACACACTGCTGGTGGTACTATTTCTTAGGTATGTGAATGCACCTGGTATGATGACACACAAATTAAAAAACCTTGCGCTGACACACAGAGCAAACCTATTGCTTAATGTTCCTGGTATATTTTAACGTACTCATTATCTTTATCAACTAAAATAATCTGATTTTATGAAAATTACTGAGAAAAAAAATCCGTTAACACATTCTGTTTTACAGGGATCTTAACATCAGTGCATCAGATAAAATAAACACTTTTCGTATTTAAACACTTTCAAACTGCTATTTCAAACAAATATACGCTCTTACAATATGGATTAATAAATACTGATGGCTCAGTATACAGGAGGAAAAAGAAATATTCTAAATCAGTGATTTACAATGAAGAGCAGTGAAAGGCAAGTCATTAGTTGGTGGAACAACGGTGGTGATAAGGAGGATACTCATCAGAATGAGAAAGTTATTAAGGAGAGGGTGTACTTTATGTGGTCAAAACAAGGCTGTAAGTCACCACTTTGTGGAGACTTGGAAAAACAAGCTTTCATTCCTCTGATAATGCAAAACTGTATACATAATTTTTTTTGGACACTTACTTGCCCTGACCCAGTTGTTTTTAAAAAGTATCAAAATACACAATGAAATTATGTAACGTTAAAAGGTTAAAATTTTACTATCATGTTTATTTTGAAATAGGAAAATCTAACAAAAACAATGTAATTACTGTTTGTGAAGTTGAGTTACTGGAGAATCTTAAAACATTTTATAAAGAAGTGGTTTATTTAATACAAACTGTTTATATGTTCAGTTACCCTAAATATTCAGTAAATACTTAAATGAGAGTAAATAAACAAAAAACAACAAACAAAACTCCTAGGTCAGGCTGAATCCAAAAAGAAAACTGTAGCAAGCCCATATGTACACAGAATAAATATGTAGAATAGAAAGAACTTTTCACTACATGTGAGCCATAAAAATACAGCAATAAAATTCAGAAACTACTACACAAAAGTGTTAGTAAACATACAGCAACATACCTTTCTTTTTCTAATTCTGGGTCATGCTCAGTTTGCACCTGTAATATAATCAGCATTTTATTAGAGGCTATTCCACTGGATTTGAAATATTTAACTATAAAAGCAATGTTTTTAGTTAAAATTTAAGCTAAAAAAAAAAACTCTTAAAAATGTATCAAAGCAGCTAGTTTTCAGTGTCTACATTACTATCAGGTTCTAGAATTTTTTTTCTAATTAAAGACCTCCAAATTAGGTCACACACAATAACTTACATTAATGAAAAAATAAGTTTCCTTAATAATGATATAAATAAGAAACTTTTTTAACTTTAGAAGCCTGGAAATTCTATCTTTTCCCTAAACAATAAATGTGAAATATCAACATCTTCCTTGTGGAATTATTTTAAAAGACTTCTAAGACAGATCAGCTGTCTAAAAAAGTTTCCTATTCAAAATACGTAGAAATGCTGAACAAAACTGAACAATAATCCTTTTAAATATTTGTCTGATATCTGATAAATATTTTATTTATCTGACATGTGGGCCCCAAAAAGCAATATTCTGGAGCCCCCAAAAAGGGCAGGAATTAAAAATCAGTCCCTATAATGCCAAGCACTGTCCCAGGTACTTGGGATGCATCAGTGAACAAAATGGCAAAAATATCCACCATTTAGAGCTTATACATAATAGAAGGAAGCCTTTTCTGAGAAATCATGCATTCTCTGGGTAGAAACTTTCTAGAAAGCTTTTATCAAACTAAAAACTGAAAACGGTACTGTAAGGAAATTCAATGTGTCTAGAGAGGATTCCTGGCATAGGTGTTTGAGTCCAACAGTAAAGACTTTCTTTACTGGGATATCTGGTGATAAGTCTAGTTTATATCCTAATGATACTGCCAAAACTAAAGATGATGGTTTTTAAGTCCCAATTATAGACACTGTTTATTAGCAGCTTTCCATTCAGGAGAAAGGTTTATTAGAGAAAAAACAAAAAGAAACCCTGTATGGTCTCAGAGGAACTCTACATCACATACCTATACTGGTCAACTGACTTCCTTATTCATAAAGGAATAACATAAAAACAAATGCACAAAAGTGAACAAGGTAAGCTAAAGAAAAGATATTTCAGACAACTGAAGTGCCTTTTAAAAAACTCAAAGGAACAACCTCAGAAAAATTCAAGAGAATATAGTATCTATGAAATCAGTGCTGGTGCTATTTCCAGAAAAACAGAATATTAAAAATTGAAGGAAATAAATCAAAAAATAATAATAGAAAAACTTCCCTGGGGCCGGGCGCAGTGGTTCACGCCTGTAATCTCAGCACTTTGGGAGGCTGAGACAGGTGGATCACAAGGCCAGGAGTTCAAGACCAGCCTGGCCAGCATAATGAAACCCCATCTCTACTAAAAATACAAAAAAAAATTAGTGGGCATGGTGG
>NW_012115599.1:2395301-2408906 GCF_000951035.1 Colobus angolensis palliatus
AAAAAAAAAAAAAAAAAGGAAAAACTTCCTGCTCTAAACACAGGATGTAGGAAATGAGTCCCAAACCAAGAAAAAAACCTTGCTCACTGGACTAGCAATACCAACCCTCTCTTCAGAAATTCTTGAACCACCAAATGTGTCCCTAAAGCCTTTGATCTGGTTCTTCTGTCTAAAAAATCTCTTCTCTTTGAAATTTTCTTAAAGCTTGCTCTCTTCCGTCAGGTCTCTCAAATAACTCTTCTGCTGAGGGACTATCACTGACTACTTTAAGATACACATTCCCCACATTAATCATTCTCTTTTTATCTCAACTTATTTATTCACAGTCTTTTTACCACTTGCATCTGTTTATAGTCTATCTCCTCCACTAAAATATAATCCTTGAGGACTAGGACATTGAAACAATGTTCATCATGGTATTCTAATACCTAAAATAGTGTTAGCATAGAGAAAAGGAATTAGATAAATACTAGTTTAGGGCCAGGCAGTGGCTCACACCTGTAACTCCAACACTTTGGAAGGCCCAGGGTGGAGGATCACTTCAGGCCAGAAGTTTGAGACCAGCCTGGGAAACACAGTGAGACCCCATCGACACACACAAACAAAAATAAAAAATCAAATAAAATAAAGTTAACTGGGTATGGTGGCATGTCCCTAGAGTCTACTCTGGAGGCTAAAGTGAGAGGATTGCTTAAGCCCAGGAGTTGAGGATTCTGTGGGCCATGATTGCACCATGGTACTCCAGCTCAGGTGACTGACACAGTAAGACTTCGTCTTTAAAACAAACAAACATAAAAACTAGTTTAAAAAATTAATATATAAATCCTAAAACCTTTCAGAGGAACAAAATAGTTATGACCCAAACCAGCCTTCTTCTAATACTGGATTCTGGATGCTAAAAATAATCAAAGGAAAAATAGCCTAAGCACAGAATTTTACATCCTGACAATCAATCAATGAAATATGTAAGAGCAAAATAAAGTCGGTTTCAAACATGCAGAGATTCAGAAAATGTACTGCCTCTACATACTTTCTGGGGTAAAAAAAAAAAAAAAATTTGAGAATGTACTCTAGCAAACAGAAAACCTGTGATGTGACAGAATCCAAGAAAAAGCAGACATAATTCAGAAAAACAATGAAAGAAAACCAAAGGTGTATAATTGGTCGACAAAGCAAATGGCCATAACTTTAGAAAAGAGTCACAAGAATAGCTCTGAAAGGAGATTCCATTCAACAAATAGTAACTAAGTTACACAGATGATCAGAGTAACATGAAGACTGTCATTTTTTCCCCTTTCAACAACAAAATACAAACCCTAAACCATACAAGAAAACCGTAATCTAAATACTTATGAAAATGAAAATGTGGCACCATTTTGAGAAATGACTGGGAATATAAGAAACTCACCTGTGAGTGTAGAGGTTATGGACACATATTACATACTGCCTTCTTTGTAAACCCATTCTCATTACTACTTAATTCTGCAGTAAGTATCTTCATATTCATGATATCAAAAATGCAGATACTAGTTTTCAGTATTTAGAATGGAGTGCTACATTGCTTTGTATACAAGCTAACTATAGATACTGAAATAAAGGTCACACATACTACACAAAGAAGTAACATTTCAGTCTAACAAAAACAGTAGGTGTTGAAGAGAGGATAATATAAAGTTGATTCTTTACTCATTTTAAATAGTAGTCAATTAAAAACGGTTATAAATAAGCCACATGTACTATCCAACTTAAGCTATACGAATAAGGTTCTGGGTAAGCGGTTAGGAAGTGAAGTACCAGTTCAAGCAGAAGTTTATGTAAATTTTCACTTGTTTAATTTTCTTTTAACTCTAAGAATTTGGACTGTATTTCCGGGATAAGGATTTCTGTACAGTCAGTCAGTGTTTAATTTTGAACTTAGTTGAACACAACTAAATAGTAACTTGAAAAACATAAATAACAAATTTTTAAAAATGCATGTTCTGCTGAGGAATAGCTAAAAACTTTAAAAATATTTTTTCTGAAATTATCAAGTGAAATGAGCCACTCATTTGTGCTCAAACTGGTACCTATCGTAATACATTTACTTACAGATACTCTAATTTAGATTTAGATGATGAAATTGCCTTTTTCTTTAGATAGTACAAGATTTTTAACAGATTGACAGACAACACATGGACACCAAATGTAAGGTTCCATTATTTACCTCTGCTATCGGCATACAATGGAATACAAGGAGAAAATATCTGAGTTTGAATTTAATGCTTTCAAAGGTGGCCTATTCATAGCTTTCCTCTATGTACTACTGCGTAAGCCAAGAACCTGTGAAATCTTATTTCTTAACACAAAAACAGTTTATAATAAATATAACTGAAACAAAAAGAAGAATAAACAAACTTCCTTCTACCCAGAGGAAGCCAAAATGGATTCAAAGTAGCTGCATTCTGGAGACAATCATGTTACATACAAGGAGTCACTGTACACAAAAATGTAGATACCTACATGTCAACAATAAGTATTCAAATGCATATGTTACACTGTTGAAAATTTCTTTATTCTCATTTAGACAAATTTATACTGCTTTATAAACTATGAAAATTGGAACACTGATTGCAAAACAAATTGTAAAAATCATCTCTAAACACGGAAACACTCTGACTACTGCCTAAGACTGACCTTTATGTTTTCTGTATTTTCTAAAAGCACAAAAGCTGAAGCAAGAGAAATCTTACCTCTGGTAAGTCTATCTTTGGAGATAATGAGCAGGTCAATATACGGTCACCAATGTTTTGTGGATTTTGTTTCAGAAAGCTGTACATTGACTGAGCAGATTCAGGACTATCTAACTGAAGAATTGCCTTTGGAGAAGATTAAAAAGTTATGAATATTTCTTTAAAAAAATTAAAATTAGAATAACCACATAATCCAACGATTCTACTTTTTAGTATATACCTAAAAGGAATGAAAGCTGAGACTTGAACATGTATTTGTACACCCATGTTCACAGAAGCATTACTCACAACAGACCAAAGGGAGAAGCAACTCAACTGTCCATCAATGGATGAGTGGATATAAAAATGTGTTATATGCATAAAACAAAATTATTACTCAGCTTTAAAAATGAAGAAAAATCTGACTCATGCTGCAACATGGATGAACCTTAGAGACATTATGCTAAGTGACATTAGCCAGTCACAAAGAAGCAAATACAATTCCACATACATGAGGTAACTAGAGTAAATTTATAAAAACAGAAATAAAGGTTGATAAGGGCTGAATTAATGGCGAGTTATTGTCAAAGGATAGAAAGCTTCCAGTTTGAGAAAATAAAAGTTCTGGAAATGGATGGTGGTGAACGTGCTTAATAAAACACTTAAACATGGTTAAAATGTTAAATTTATGCCTTACAAATGGTAAAATTTGTGTATTTTGCTACAATAAAAATGCTTTTAATTGTTTTAAAAGTTTGGAATATATTCTTCTTTCAGGTTTCAGATATGTGATTCCAAAGGTAAGGTTAATCCTTATTTAAAGGAAATAAGAGAAAACAATCCTTAAAATGTTGTAAAGGCAAGGCAAAACTGAAGAGAATGATAGGTATTTAAATAGAGGATTAAAAATGTTTACAAGAAAGGTTCAGAATTCCTGTGTGCCATCTGTGCCCCACCTTCCAATCTATGTCACACTATTTATCATATTCCATTCTATGCTCTATTTATCAGAAGCATATCCAAGAAATTCTCTAGTTGTTGGTTAATTAAGAGCTCTTTATGAATACTGTCCACTTTTATGTAAAACCCTGCCTTTCTAGGTAATAATATGGCTGACAAAAATTTAATTTTAATGAACATATAGCTGAAACACATATTAAATACAGAAGGCATACCAAATGTAAACAGATGAGTAATTTTTGGTTTTTTAAGAGGCCAAATCATGAAAGTAAGGAATGATTACTCTATTTTTGAGACAGGATCTCGTTATGTTACCCAGGCTGGAGTGTAATGCCGTGAACACAGCTCACTACAGCCTCCAACTCCTGGGCTCAAACTACCCTCCTGCCTCAGCCTCCCAGGCAGCTGGGACCGCAGGCACATGCCACCATGCCCAGCTTATTTTTAAACTTTTTGTAGAGATGGCATCCCACTATGTTGCCCAGGCTGGTCTCAAACTCCTGCGCTCAAGCAATCCCCTCGCCTCAGCCTTCCAAAGTGCTGGGATTAGTGAGCCACGGCATCCAGCAATTATTTTATCTATATCTCTCTCTTTCCATATAAACAAACAAATAGACCTAACTCAGGTGTTTCATAGCTGGAAAGGACTTAAAGAAATACTGGTTAATACCCCTTTCATTTTACAAATAAGTGTAAACCAACTTAGCCAGGACCACAAAGATAGTTAAGATCAGAGCCAAAGGAATTCAGGTCTAAACTTCCCAGTAAGATAATGCTGTCTGCACTATATTACCTTTCCCCCTTGTGTAAGTCTTATTTTTCCTTAAAAACTAGGAGTTCGGAAAAAAGAGAGATCATCTCTTCTTTCTCGGCACAATCTAGAATAAAATATTCTGGTTTATCATAATCGTGCAAAGTGGTTAATATTTATAGGTGCTTCAGATCAGAAGCTGAGTTAGAAGTTGCAGATCGTCAGAATACAGGGTTATTATATATTCTTTATAGAATGTATAGCTGAATTATGAGGGAACTTGTTACCTTGTTTTTATTACTTATGAATACATGGTGATCCACTTTTCCAAACTGAAGTCCAACACAAAGTACACACTGAAGTCCATCTTCCGGTAAATTATCAAGATGTACAAATCGATCATAAATTGTATCTATATTTGCCTGTAGTTTTTTAAGAGACAGGATAGAAAAAACCACAGCTGAAGCAACAAACCATAAAACAGATTAACATTAACTTACTATTACAGAGGTTAGATGATGTTCTCTCCCAAGAGTAAGAAAATGACTACATGGGGGAAGATAGTGAGGTCTTGATTTTACATACGAGTAATCAGTAAAACGATGTACTAAAATGGGAAGTAAAATATTTCCACTATCAACATAATGGTTACCCAAAACATCCTCAGACAAGATATTGACCTACTAGACCACTGAGTATGCACTCCAGTACCTGAACAATTTTTTCGCATCAAGGACTACAATAACCCTTTATTTTTTTATTTGTACCAAGAAGACCCATCTGACATTTCCAACACCTCAATATCTTAAAATTAGTTCTAAGGTTTTAATCCCTAAAAGGCAAACAAGTAAAACAATGTTTCCATCAATTAAATAAGTATACAAAAGCATTTAAATGCAAAACTCACCTCTGGGTCGTTTTCTCTTACCAAGGTTATAAATATAGCTTCCTAAAAAGCCAAAATAGATAAAGGTTGATGGTATAAGCTCTTTCTCATACAAATACTTACTTAGGTAAGATTTATAACATGACAATCTATACAAATATACATCACAAAGTATTTCATAAAATTAAGCAGCAGCAAGATTCACATTCTTTCCAAAAATCTTTCTCTCCTCAACAAGCCTCATCCTAACTCATATAATTTAATTCTTCTTATTCCCCTAAGAACATAAAAGACTAATATCCCCTAAGAACATAAAAGACTAGTAAGACAGTACCATTTAGGAAAGACATTCAAATTCACATATAAAGAATAAAGAGATTTAATTTAGACAACAAGGAAGAGAATTCAAATTACAAAAGAAAAGTTAACTAAGCAAAGCAGGAGATGAGAAAGAACAGAAATGCAGGCAAATAAAACAACACAGAGCATAAATGCAGATTTGATGGTACTGAATTATGAAGAGGTCAAGAACATCATGAAACAAGGATATCAAAGCAGGCAGAGGACAACTAATGGAAGGCTTTGTGTGTAGCAAAGGAACTTGGACTTTGTAAGACTCAGGATCCTAAACTTTTTTTCTTGTTGATACTACTGATGTGTACAAAACAATCTCACCAATTATATCACATTACAGTGATTCTTAATGAAAGGTGTTTTTACATTACATGCATTTCTACCTGCCTCTAGAGAGGATGTAACATTTCTACCTCGTGTAATGCATACAATATTTCTACCTCATGCTTCTTAGCAGTTGACAGTAAATGTTTATAGGCCACACACAGGCACTGAAGGGTGTGTACATGAGATAAAAGCTGAGAACTTGAGGGAGTTTTATAAAACTGAAGGTAGCGTGTATGTAGAAAAGACAATTACTTTTGTATACACAAAAGGTCCAGGAGGCGGTCTGTCTGTTTGTTTTAGAGACTAGGTCTCCCTCTGTCACCCAGGCTGAAGTTCAGTGGTACAATCACAGCTCAGTGCAGCCTCGAACTCCTGGGCTCAAGTGATCCTCCTACCTCAGGAGCTGGGACCATGGGTGTGTGCCTTCAGGCCCAGCTAATTATTTTAAGTTTTGTAGACATGGGGTCTCACTTTGTTGCCTAGGCTGGTCTTGGGTCTTGAAGTCCCGGGCTCATACAATCCTCCCACCTCAGCCTCTCAAAGTGCTGGGATCACCAGCGTGAGCCACCATACCTGGACTAGTAAGAGTTTTTAAGAGATAAAGCAATGGTATATGGGATGAGGAAGAGGGAACAAGCTCACTGAGTTAAACAAGATTTAGCAAAAACTCAATGTAAGAAATGAGAGAAAAAAAATTAAAGATAACTTCCAGAATTCTAGTTCAGATGACAGATAATGGCAGAAAGATAAGAGAGAAACCTTTTTTTAAGATAAAATTCAACCTTTTTTCCATCCCAACATGCATGAATAGGATTCCCTCACAATGAAAGTAACTCTCAAACAGTTGGATGGGTGACTGGGTGATTGTTGGAGGGACAGGAAGAAGCTTTCTTAGTGTCTGTGAGAAAAATGTGACCCAAAGTGGAAAACTAGAAAACATAACAGACTGTAACAAATTTGATTTAAAAACTTAGTAAGAGCTAGTAAAAATGGTGGTCTGATTTACCTCATCTTTTATATTCATGTTTTCAGGAGCCATACTTATTGAGAGTTGATTTCCATCCATCAATACTGGGAAGCAGGTATAAAATTTTACCATAGATTCGGCAGCTTTTCTATTTATTTCTATATATGCCTTTTAAAATAGAAATTATGGTAACAAAAAAATCTTACGTTAATTTTTCTCAAAAACAGTCTTACAAGTATAAACAAACTACTTCAAAGTCAAGTGAATTGAACAACTTAGTAAATATTTTTAAGATACAAAAGGCAGTCCTCAGAAAACTGAGGCCCAAAGACTATTACAACCATAAGCAAGAAATAATGAATGACTAAACTTAATATACTAAGGCAAACTAAAGAGAGAAAAAAGAAGAGACATTCTAGCCACCGACATTAAGAAAAATCTTATTCAACACTGTATCCTTAGTACCTAGAGCAGTATCTGACATGTAGCAGATACATTTCTAATCAATATTAGTATTTCTTGAGTAAATAAATTTATTGATAAAATATGAGAAATAAAGAACCAAAGAAACGTGTAATAATTGTGAAGTCATTTATCATTATTATTTTCATAGGTGTAAAACTGTAGCTCTATACATTTTGGTTTTAATTTTCACACCTTGGTAAGTAGAGGTTGAAACTTCTTCCATATATTTGATAGTTAATGAGGTAGAAAGCTATATGTTTGCTTATAGTTGTAAGCCTATTTGAAATGAATTATCTTTTAAGGTTGTCTATTTATTATAGTTTTAAAATGTTACAGCATAATGTAGATGTGAATCCTGTTCCCTTTTTTAAACAAATACTCTTCAGTTTTAAAATTTTCATTTTAATTTATGTTAATTTTAATTTCATAAATGTTTAAAGTAGTTTCATTAAGTCTCCAAAAATTTTAATTTTACTAAACTCCACTCAAAACTGGGCAGATAACTTAGGTTTAAAGTTCAATCGCTGTACACAACGCAATGGGTTTTACTGTATTTACTGAGCTCTGTGATCATTCAAATAATCTACTTTTAACATAATGTGAAATTACATATACCTTACTTGTACTCATTCTCTTCTACCGTTTTCTCAAGCACACTGGCTCCGAGTGCCTCAAAACATATATCCTATTCTACTTTCAAAGATGTCTAGTGACTACCAACTCCTTTCTATTGTAAGAACACTTCTTCCCACTATTCTAATGGTGTCATTTCCATGACTTAAAACTACTTCCTGAAATCTCGCTCGATTAAACATATTTTCTACAAGTTGATTATTACATACATTTTAATGTGTTGTTTTAAACACACAAAGCCAACACATGCTTATAGAAAATTTAGAACATAAAGATAAACCTAGATTGTTTCAAGTATTGATGACATCATTAGCCTGCGTCTTCCCATTTGAGTATCACTGATAAAAGAGCAGAAAAGAGTATGAAATACAAGAAGAATGATTTACAAAATCTTATAGCTTCCTAAAAAGCCAAAACAGATAAAGTTTGCTGGTAATAAGCTCTTTCTCATACATATACTTATGTATTAAACATATTAAAGATATAAAACATGTCCTATTTATTAAATATATTAAAGATATAAAACATTTCCTATTAAACTAAAATTTTGAGTAAAACTTTGATATATCAGAAAGCCATCTGTCCCCATCATTAAAACTATGTCTCATTACAACAATACTAAAATACAGGATATCTGTATTTTATATTTTAAAATCCCTTAGCTTGAAAGTTTACTTTGAAATACTGTTTTTAAACACTTTCTTTTTAGTTTTGTAAATTTAGTGTTTTTCAAAGTATGCTTGCAGAGGAGATGAACAGCTATTAATCAACTCTTACCTTTTTATGAGATGATAAAATCAAGATATCCTTTAAACCACCAAATGGTTTTGCTAAGTCATAAACTTCTTCTATAGAATATCCTTTATTAGGCAAATTAGAGATAAGCATCACACACATTTCCTCTGTTTCCTTCAAAACAAATTTTTAAAACCCTGGTATTAAAATTTCTTTGCTTTTATATTTACTTAATTTATACTGTATTATCAAGTTTTATGTTAATATATCGTTGCATTTAATACAGAGGAAAGTCTGATAAACTCAAGAGGCTGGTCTGAACCTCAAATTAAAAAGAAAAGCAAAAAAGCTTGCAAATTTACACTCTTCAAGAGTACACAGACTAACTGTAGTTATACCATCTGTCATCTAGTCCAGGTCTGCTGGTCTCTTTTTCACCCACCGTTTTTTTGAGAGTCTTGCTCTGTTGCCCAGGCTGGAGTGCAGTAGTGCAACTTGGCTCACTACAAGCTCCATCACCCAGGTGCAAGTGATTCTTGTGTCTCAGCCACCCAAGCAGCTGTCACCCACTGTTTTCAAACACAAGTTCATTTGTTTCTGGCTACAACTGCTTCCTTTGATATACTGTCGCCATCCCTGTGCCTTGTGATAATATCCCCAAGCTCCAAATCAGTGTGTATCCTTTTACCTTCCTGAATAATATAATCACTTTTAGGCAATAAATAATACAAAAGCTCCTGAGAATCTTTACCCCATAACCCAATCCTCAATGCAATTAAGCACTTTTTCTGCCATCCCTTCTCTCAGATCTATTTTATTCTTCAAGGTAACTCTCTCATCAATGCCAATTATTCCTTTCATGCTTATTGGGGAAATTTCTAAAGAAAATGTATTATAGTCAACTTGGCAATTTTTTATCTCTAGGGGGAAAAAAAGGCAGGAAGTTACAATTTTCATAAACCAGTTTAGTGTGACTTTAAACTAAATTGGTACTATAAAATACTTTTCCTAAAGTAAGACTTACTACTTAGTTACTACTTGAAGAATGGCTCTACCAGAAAAAAATAAACTTATGCTCAACACCTGAAGGATCTAAAAATCTACACCAGTAAAACATACATTAATGACTGTAAAGTATTCATAATATACATAAACACAAGAAAACAATTATTAAGTGAACTTTCTGTCCTTTAAATAAAACTGCAAACTCCACTTGCTTCTCCAAAAATGCAAACAACTGGTATTCTAACCATTAACATATCTCCCATTTACCTCTAAGAAAAAAATAGATTTCACAAAATTCTACTGATTCTAATTTAACCAACCACTATCTACCCAAAACCCATTTTGGCATAACCTGTTGTTCTCAATGAATAGCAATCTTCAAAAAACATGTACATTTGTTGATGATCTGTTTCTAATTTTTGTGACTTACTCTGCACCTCAGGGATTCTGAGCTAAAATCACATTTTTTTCTCTTTTCCTTTTTAAAAATCATGTGTTAAAAGTCATAAATGACTGGAATTTCTCATATGCCAAATACCGTGAATTTTTTACCTGGCTTTATAAGAAAAATATATTTTATTACAATGTCTTGAGCTTTAAAGAAATAAATAAAATATGAAAACTGACCTTGCTAACTGGTTCATTTTCTGTGGTCTCCAAAGCAGCATCTTAATACAAAATAAATTAAAAATGATGCAGACATATTTATCAAGATCCCACTTTATTCCACAATAAACAGTAGCTACATGAAAACGTATAACACAACAAAAGTCAAGAGAATAACTATATAACAAAATAACTACAAAAGTGACATTGACTTTTAAAAAATACATTTAAATTTCATTCTTTTTCAGATCAAAATTTCAGATTAAGAGATACAGATATGAATCATAATAATCTTAATTTCACTTAGGTATGGCATTGGTAATTAAAATAAGTAAATGCGTTGGGGGGATACTAAATTAAGAATTTCTTTTCTAAAAATGTTAGCTTTCCTTCCACCTTTAAACATAAAAGAACAAATTAAATTTCTATTGACCTACCACAAATAGCTTCTTTAGTACAGTCCTCAGTGGTTTTGACTTCAATACTGGTCTTTATTTCAGAGTTTCCTGCATCAAATAGTCTGCTTTAATAGTCTAGTAAAACACTAATATAATTAAACTAATGAATCTAAACAGCAACTTAAGCTAGTTTATTTTGACATTTCAAGTCTCCTTAGGCTGACCTAAGTCAAACATCTCTCTTTGAAAAACAAAAGACAGCAATCCCCACTTTGATAATTTTTAGGCAAAATTTCAAAATATACCTTAAAGATGATCTAAAGAAAATAAATGGACCCATAGAGGGAAACAACACACACTGGGGCCTATTGGAAGGTGGAGGGTGGGAGGAGGGAGAGGATCAGGAAAAATAACTAATGGGTGCTGGGCTTAATACCTGGGTGACAAAATAATCTGTTCAACAAACCCCCATGACACATGTTTACCTATGTAAGAAACCTGCACATGTACCCCTGAACTTAAAAAGTGAAAAAAAAGAAAACAAAGCACCGAAAGATCACATTTCAAGCTTACCTGGTACAGTCACAGGTTTGTTAGAGTCTTTGTTTTTGACATTCCCAGTCTTTTTGGCTTCTAGAGACTTCTTCCCACCAGATTTTGCTTGTAAAAGTACAGTGAGCCATTATTCTAAAGGTCTGTTAAATCATTTAGCATGTTTCACACTAATGTATTAGTAAATTAGTTTGACTTTATTACAAAAGCAGCTCTTTTCTAAATATTCATTATTTCTATTTATTTTCAGTACCTCTTTCCCAATAAGATTAAGTCAAGATACAACTTTTTGGTGATGCCCTCAAAAGAGTCACATGTTTAACTTTCATATGGCAGACCAACATCATAATCACATACACACAAAAACAATACTGTGTAATTTCTGCAGATTCTTTAGAATTAGTCTATTAGGCAAGATACTACTAAAAAGATTGCTCTAGTTCCAAGGTGCTACATTTATTTTAAATAGTATTCCATTTCTTTATGGAAAAAAATGAATTCTCCTAACATAATCTTTTTAAAAGTAACAAGCATCTAAGAAATTGTACAAACTGGAGATGGCAATATGAATTGACAACTCTAAAAAAACGAGGGAAACAAAGATTAAACCATTTATGGAGGGAAACGACAGAACAACCTGTGATTACAAAGCTGTCAAAAATGTACAGCTATATAGCTGTATATATATGTGATTGTTTACATGCACAAAAATGTATCTGCCTATTTGCCAAAGACAAAATTCCAACAAAATGGGTCAGGTTTTAAATATCAAGGAAATATCTACTAAACTCTTCAAGTATTAGATGCTAACAATTATTATACGAATTTAAAATGTGAATAAAGAATAAACAATAAAATCTCTCCTCCCCAATAGTCTTACCTGTTTTGATTGAAGCTTTATTACCTTTAGCAGCTACCGTTACCACAGATTTTACAGAACTTGCTGATTTCCCTAAATCACAAAAGCTGCAGTCAAAACTGGTTTACTTAACTAGTATCAACAATCCCCAAAGAACTTCACAGAGAAAAAAATATAAGAACAACAGACTATATTTTATTCAAAACATAAAATCATCTTTGGGACACAGGACGTTTTCTAAATCTAGCAATGATGATAATTTATTCAGAAAAAAGAAATCACTGAAATAAGAATCTACCTCCCTACTGGGGTATAGGTCAAACATCCCTAATCTGAAAATCCAAAATCTGAAATGTTCCAACACCTGAAACCGTGAGTGCTGCTGACATGACACAAGAGGGAAATTCCCACATAAGTACTTAAAAAAAACCTTTGTTTCATGTACAAAATTATTTAAAACATTGTATAAAATTGCCTTCAGGCTAAGGTGTATATGAAACATAAATGAATTTCACGTTTAGACTTGGCTCCCATCCCCCAGGTATTTCATTATATATATGCAAACATTCCAAAATCTGAAAAAAATCCAAAATCTAAAACACTTCTGCTCCCAACCATTTTGGATAAGGGATACTCAACCTGTACTTAAAATAGCATTCATGCAAGTTAAATAATTTCTGAATGTATGGATCAACTAGAAGCAAAATTACTAATTCCAAGGACATAAAAACAATCCCATAGTTTTAGCAGTTCCAAAAGCAGTTAAACCTAGACCCTCCCAACTCATGCTTCCATGGCTCCTAATTGATTAAAAAGCATTCAAGAACACTTATATCATGGTCAGGTCATATAAAGATTGTTTTGACTCATTCCTACAGTTTCCTAGCTGTACAGGACTATTTAAATTGCTCTGACCATTATTTGTACCTACATTACCTATTACTATGACCTATTTTCCAAGATGGTGCTGTTTATAAAGATGTGATCATCAAAGTGTTGCAGAAGACTGTCAGAGAGCCCAAACCCTTTCCATTCAGAGAGCAACACAAGATTTAACTTCGAAATTAGGATTCATAACAACTAGCAAGAACAGATGAGGAAAAAGCCCGAGATCAAAAATCAACAGATCTAAATTGAACTCCAATTTATATTGAGAAGCTTTGGGGCACTAACAGATTTGTGTACATATTTCCCTATATATAAGGGTGATGATTGCCAGAATTATGTTAACAGGAACCTTATGAGAATACAATCATACTTTTAAAAAATCATACAAAAAGCATTCACTGACATCTACAAAAATCAACTGAACCAGTTTACAAATCCACCCTTTATATTCAAGACAGTCCATAATCTTTGCTCAAAAAGAACAATACAAATTCTTTTTTTTTTTTTTTTT
>NW_012115599.1:2408956-2434886 GCF_000951035.1 Colobus angolensis palliatus
GCTGGAGTACAGTGGCCGGATCTCAGCTCACTGCAAGCTCCGCCTCCCGGGTTCACGCCATTCTCCTGCCTCAGCCTCCCGAGTAGCTGGGACTATAGTCTGTCACCTAGCTTGTCAATTCTTAGTCATTCACGACTTTTGCCACACTGCAGTAAACTGAACCTCAGTGAGCCCTTAAGATATTTCTTTCACTATCCCTATGTTATTATCACAAGTCAATTCACTTTATAACTTCCATCTGGGTACTGGGACTTAAGGAAAAAATAGCCGGCATTAATTTCCAACAAGTAAAGGAGTGGCCATCAGCTTAATCCCAGTCTACCACATCCCCAGTGACTCCACACACTCAGTATCAAAGTAACAGCAAAGTGTTAGCAAAATAAATGCAGCTCCAAGACAAGTTTCCCAGCCACCCATGACCCACTAGCTTCAAGACAAGTTTCCTAGCTACCCATGACCCACTCAAATTACTGCTTCTAAGAAACTACTACATGAAAATTCTGGATCTGCCACTAATAATGATTTTTGCCAGTTCCAGGCTATTTCCTTTCCTTTTTATTATTATATGAAAGATTACTTATTTATTAGAGACAGAGTCTCCCTAGGCTGGAGTGGTGAGATCTCGGCTCACGGCAACTTCCACCTCCCAGGTTCAAGCAATTCTCCTGCCCCAGCCTTCCTAGTAGCTCAGATTACAGGTGTGCACCACTAGCACCTGGCTAATTTTTTTTGTATTTTCAGTAGAAACAGAATTTCACCTTGTTGGCCAGGCTGGACTCTAACTCTTGACTTCAGGTGATCCACCCCCTTCAGCCTCCCAAAGTGATGGGATTATAGGCGTGAGCCACCATGCCCAACTTGAAAGATAATTTAATACATTGATCTCCATTCACTTAAAAGAAATGACCCTGAATTAATGAGGATTTAGCAGAAATGGGAGAAAAACTGGAAAGGTTTATGCCAGGGAAAAGAGAAAAAAACTTAATAATTATCTAAAATCCCACCATAGCTCACAAAAACCGTAAGGGATCATATTTATTAAATTACTGTATAAAAGAAAGGAAGAAGAGAGACCTCAATAAAAGAGAAAGAGGAAAACATGTGATATTCATCATGAGAAATTTCTGCAGTTAAATTATTTCAATAATTACTATAGGAGCATTATCTAGTATATATCATTTCTCAAAACTGGTAGATGATTATACATCTCAAAGATTAGCATGCATTCAATACAGACTATGTCATGCGAAATCCAAGACTACTACCATACGATTTTAAAATACTTTTAAGTTTTAATAGTCTAGAATCCTAATTTAAAAAACATACCTGCAGATTTGTTTACTTTGGCTACAGATGCCTTGGCTTGTCCAGTTTTGGCTAAAATAACAAGAAAAACATTTAAGTACTACATTACAAATAACATCATCTGGATTTAGTTAAGTCAACCTAGCAATAATTTAGAAAGAACCCTGCAAGAAACATCCCTATACTCATCTTTGTATGTCTATGGAATTACTATGGGGGCAAATTCTTAGATATGGACTTGATGTGTCAAAAGGCATACAAATTTAAATTTTAACAATTAACATTGACCTCCAGAAAGGCTGAACCAATTAATATTCCCATCAATAGTACATAAGCACAGGAATTATTCCCCATTTCCAAACACACACAATATATCAAGTCAAAATCCTGCCAAGTCTGACCCGCAGACTCAGGCTGAGCGACGGATGAAAAAAGTACACAGACACAGGTATTTTGCATGAGTGCGGCTAGGGGACTGCTTGGCCTTAGAGACACCGAAGACAGAATGCAGCCCTGATAAGCTGGAGCCGCTTGTATTTATTCAGTACAGATTTAATGACAAAGGCCTGGGGCCAACACAATCTGTAGGTACTTGTCGCCCCTTCCCCCCCTTCCTTGGGAGCAGTCCTGCACGCGTGGAGAGGATGATTAAAGGTCTGCAAAAGTAAATAAACTCGTCTAGATAAATTCCTTTATACTCCTTTGTTACCTACTTCTTGCCCTTAGCATCAGGGTAAGAGAATTTAGCTGCCTTCAGCCTGTATTCTCTCCTGAAGCTTTGCAAAACCTCCCGGACTTCCAAGAAGGTTTGCATCTCTCCTTATAACTTTTCCCATCACCCTGACTGATCTCCTACATCTCCCCCTTTTCTGTTTTTTTGCATCAGATTTTGTTGATTGAAGAGTACAGATGTGTGCAGCAACAGGTTTGTCAGGCGTAGCGATTACTGCTCGTATTCCGGCTTTGCATCCTAGAATTAGTAAATAACATAAGACAAACATGAGTATAATTAGTAATATCTTTTTCTAATCAAGGAGTGGGAGTCTATCCAGGAGAGATGTTCTTGCACATCCTTCCATATGGCTGTCTGTTGGGCATGTAGATCTATGGCATTTAGCAATTCTAGATTTTAGTTTTAAGTTGCTTTACGTCTGCTGTTAAATTATCATGTAAGGTCACCCAGAGGTGCTTCATCTCATCCCAACTATGTATTGACTGGCTCCATGGTAGAGAGGTGACAGAGATATGCTTATGCTCCCAGTCGGTTTAATTGCTGTCAGAATGCCAGCGCATCTTGTCACTGCCCTACATGTTCCAAGGCAGTCTCGAGGGCTTGCAGACGTGCAAGAACCTTATGATTTATACCCCGCTGTAAGAGAAGTCCATTAGACACATTTCTGGTCAAGTTATCAACAAAAGTAGCTGTTTGTACTGACTCAGTAATAGATGCTACAGCAACACTAGCAGTTGCTAGGATGACTACAGCTGAGACTATAAAGGCTATAAGAGTAACTATGAATCTTTTGTGTCTGACCTGGGACATGGCATGTTCTAAGGTGGCAACAGCAGAGGAACCTTGCCAATCGTGTATCAAACTGACTGGTAGGAATGGTCTCAGATTGTCTCCTTAATACCATAACTCTTGTAGTATTTAAATGAGATATATTGTAATTAGTGATACATGATGTGAAGCAAGCCTGTCCTTGCACTCAGGTCACAAACGTGGAGTTTTGGGGTGTAATGGAAATACTGGTTCCCGTAAGAAAAACATATGGATGAGTAATGCAAATCAGGCACTGATCTGTGTGCTTATGTATAAAGGTCATAGTATAATTGTTACTGGAATTATGGTATGTCCCATGCCAGGTGGTAAGGGTGGTGCTAAGATGTCACAGATGCCATAAAGTGTCTTGGGGTGGCATGGACTCTACTTGGGGTCTGGGATATCCCATCCTCCCTTCGGCCCAAATCATAAAGGAATGGACATGGCTACGAAACTATGACTGATATCACAATGGACGCAAACATCAGTATGTTCGCCCTGTAAACTGTCGGGGGTTCCAGTCTAAGATATTAAATTGCCTAACTGGAGACTAAGGGCTTGTCCCCCACGACAGACCTCCCAGCCAAAGTGGAATCCATTACTTTCCCGGCTTTGTTCTTTAGCACAGGAAGGAATGCTGGGGAAAGTGGCACTGATTGCACTGCCCAGTTTGAGGCTACTGGCAACCAAGAATGTTAAGGCATTTCCTTTGCCATGATGTACCCATAATTTTGTTTGGGCAGGTACACAGTAAGGGTTAGAACTTTTAAAACTTACACACAGTGGGAGGACAGTGGAGTGATATGTAGTGTTACCTGGCACCTTAGTCCAATGTGTGCCATTAATAAGGGACCCTACTAGGGGTAAGTCAATCTCTCCTAGCCAAGCAGTTACATTATTAGAGGCTGGAAGGGGGTGTCTGCCCAGGTAACAGGGCATAAGAAAGGCGGATCCAACAGAGTGTAGCAGGTACGGGTTGCAGGGAAAGCGCGAGCATAAAAAGGATCCTATGTGAGTTGCAACTTACACCAGAGAGCAGAGCAAGGAAAAAATTATCTGGAATGAATGGTTTCTGTGTCTGGAGCAGGATTTGCTCAGCCTTGTAAGTTGTCTTCTTCAGCATCCCCCAGGTAATGTCCGGGGCTTGTGTCGTCTGAGGAAGCTGTGTTGTCTGGAGCTGCAGGTCCTGTGGGGTCATTTCTTTCACTTCTGGTACCGTGTTGGGTCCTAGCCATGCCATGGTATGGTCTGATGCATCATGCTGGAATCCAAAGAGGGCCTGAGGGGGGTGTGAACACAAGCATATCATCTTCCCCATGTTAGCAATTCATTTGGACACACCATACATTACTATTTACATCTTTCCATAAAACTGTGGGTTTTATGTCTTGAGAAGATTTAGCAAAGTGCTTTTCTATAGCTGATTGAAATTTATCATTTAAATTGAAGAAATTAAGCGTAAATAACGCTTGTGCTACTAGTGTTGCAGGGTCCTTACTCATTTTCCCCTTTTGTTTTCTGAGCATATTTTTAAGAGTGGAGAGAGCATGTTCTACTATGGCCTGTCCTTGGGGGTTATACGGGATGCCTGTGGAATGTTGGATGCTCCATGTGTGACAAAATTGTTGAAAAAGTGAGCTGGCATAGGCCAGATTATTATCAGTTTTAATTTTTGTGGGCCACCCCATAAACACAAAAGTTAAAAGGTGTTTAATGATATATTGGGTGGACTCTCCAGGAAGAGCGTGTGTGCTAATTTGGTAGGAATTGGTATCAACAGATATATGTACATATCTTAGTTTTCCAAATTTAGGGACGTGTGTAACATCTGTTGCTGTAACTGATTAGGTTCTAGTCCTCTAAGATTAACACCTGTTGAAGGAGGGGACGGTGCCTGTGAGCTGGCTATCTAGGTATTGCAGGACAATTTGTTTAGCTAGTCTTGCGGTAAGCTGCAATTGTTAAGTTTCTCTAATTTTGGTGGAAAAATTGATGTGACTGGGTGGCTTGGTCAAGCAGTGACGTCATAACCTGCAGGTCTGCTTGATCACTGCCATAAGCCAGTGGGCAAGGCAGTGAGCTGTGGGCTGGAATATGTGTGATAAAATCGACTGTGTATGTTGATCCAGCAATTGCTGAAGTCCAAGAAAAGGTGCACTCAGGGTGGGCTCGAGAGCGGACTTAATGAGCGCCGTCTCAAGGTTTTGCAACAAATAATAAGAGTCACTAACAATGTTAATGGGCTGAGAGGAATAGGTTTCTAGGGCCAGTATTAGGGCTCCAACCTCAGCTCCCTGAGCACTAGTAAATCCAGATCTAGTGAGGGAATTATGTGGTTTCCACCAAATAGCCGCTTTTCCATTTTTACCAGAACCATCAGTAAAAAGCGTTAAAGCACTAGGTATGAGGGAGTGAACTACTTTTGTTTGCAAAACTACAGGAGTATGAGATAAGAACTGAAATAGTTTGTCAGCAGGAAGGGCATGTTTCATATGGCCTGCATAATCAAAGAGTGCTATCTGAAGATCTAGTGATGGGGCAAGACTGCTTTGAATTTTTACTCAAGAAAATTCTTATGACATCAGGGTCATAACCTAGCAACAGATTGCATCGTCTGCGGCCCATATAGATGACTTTACTAACTAGCTGGATATAGTGAGATAGTGTTTTAGTCCCAATACGTGAGCAAAAAACACATTCTAGGAAGCGCAGCCCTGTGGCCATCTGTCCTATTAATCCTGTAGAGGAGTGTGTAGTAGGAAAAACAAACAACTGAACTGAATATCATGGATCTATGTGATCCAGATGCCTCTGAGAAATAACTTGGTCTATTTCCTCAATTTCCCTTTTTGCTGCAGGGGTTAAATGCCGGGTGAGTCTAGGACAACATTGCCTTTTAGGATAGAAAACAGGTTCTGTAATTTATCAGTAGTTATGCCCAAGGTAGGAGGATGCCAGGTAATATCACCCAGTAATTTTTGATAATCATTTAAGGTATGTAAATTACTAGTATTTAATTTAAACTTCTGAGGTCTTACTGACTGGGAAGTTAGTATGTCTCCAAGATATTTCCAAGGTGAGGACATCTGTACTTTTTCAGGTGCTACGATTAACCTCTTAACAACAGAGGTATATAAACTTAGTTTAAAACAGAGGCATATAAACTTAAAAGTACTGGCTGTTGGGTCTGCTAGTAAAATACCATCTACAAAATAAATAATCTTGTAATTAAGAAATTTTTTTCTACTGGGGAGCAAAGCCTGACTTACATGATGCTGACACATGGTAGGACTGTTCAGCATTCCTTGAGGAGTATTTTCCAACGGAATTAGTGAGCTGCCCTTTCATTACTGATAGCTAGTATGGTAAACATAAATTTTTCTCTGCCCTGTCCTGCAACAGGAATGTATAAAAGCAGTCTTTTAAGTCAATATCGACTATAGGCCAATCTTGAAGAACTGCCACAGGGGAAAGGAGCCTCTGTTGAACGGGCCCCATAGGTTGCAAATTAGCACTGACAGCCTGTAAGTCACTCAAGTCTCCATTTGCCAGACCTTTTGAGAATGATGAAAATTGGCAAATTCTAAGGGCTCTTTGATGGTTCTATATGGCTGGCTTTTAACTGCTCAACTAATTCGTGGGCTCACTGTAATTTCTCTCCTTTAAAGGCCACTGTTCTACCCAAATTGGATCTTGAGAGAGTCACGTCAGGGGTAGGGGAGGAATAACAACAGTGGTCATTATTAGAAAGGGGTTTGCAGCTCCCATTGGGCTAAGAGGTCCCATCCCCAAAGGTTAACAGTGACGGTCATGATTAGAGTTTTGTAACTGTTTTTTCCCTCCAAATCGCAACGTTAGGGGGCATGCGCTCTGCTTGGCTGTGTGCACTTCCCCGATGCCGACAATTTTTGTTTCTGACAGACCCAAGGCCAAGTTTCTGGCCAGTTTTGATCACTAATAATCGAAATATTCGCCCCTGTATCCAGTGGGCCAGTAAAATTCTTATTTCCAATTTTTAAGGTAATCATGGGTCTCTGATCAGTGATTAATTGTTTCCAATATACTCCTATGGCTCCCATGCTTCCAAAACTTCCCTTACCCTTTCCCTAGGCGCTGGGGTCCCAGTATGGTAAGAGTAGTAACTGAGCTATTTTAGATTTAGGAGGAAGAATATGCAGACCGACCTTTACATTCCATCATAACTAATATCTCACCTTGAAACTCACTATCAATTACCCTTGTGAGCACATTGATTCCTTTACTGGATAGACTTGATCATCCTAGTACCAGTCCCACTGTTCTGGAGGCAATGGGCCCCAGATCCCTGTTGCAACCCTTTTAGGGTCTTCTCCTTCCTTTAGCACTAATTCGTTGGGGTAGAGTAAGTTCAATCCTGTGCTCCCAGAGGTGGCTGTTCTGATAGAGTGGACTGTGGGCTTTCCAATTGACCAAGGAAAGCTGCTGGCACTGCCCAAGTTTGGAGCAGGGCCTAGGGCTGGCCCCTCATGAAGTTTCCTGATTACTTACGGGGTTGCCATCTTTATCAAATTTGGACTTGCAATGATTTGCCCAATGTTTCCCCTTTCTACATCGGGGGCATATAGAAGGGGGTTCTTTTCCTGAGTTACCTCTTCATATGACCTGGCTCTCCACATAGAAAACAATTTGAGTTTTTCTCCCTTTTCACTTTAGGAGGCTTTATTGCCATAGCCAATATTTTGGCTTTTTGTGTTTCAGTCTCCATCAGTTGATATGCTCATGTAAGTTCCCTGACCGTAGCTGCCTTTCCGCTGACTGCCTGCATTGCTTGCTGGCAGTGGATGTTAACATTTTCATAAGCCAACTGCAACAATAAGATATCAGCACCCTGGGCATGACTAATTTCTCTCTTAATTGCCTGGGTTAACCAATTGATAAATTCAACAGATTGCTCCTGAGGCCATTGTTGAACATTTACAAAAGATCCCTGTTGAACTCCGCTTTCAGATATTCGGTCCCAAACCCTGAGAGCACATAAAGATACTTGTGCATAGGCTTAGGGAACAAAACTTAATTGTTGTTGTACACTGGCATAGGAACCCCTCCCCTGAAGCACAGCAGCTGATATGTCTTGCCTGGCCAACTGATTCTGGTTGGCTTGTTGTTCACACAACTCATCATACTCTGCCTTCCAGAGGAGGTATTAACTGGGCTCTAAAGTTGTTTTAGCTAGCACTGACCAGTCCCATGGGGCCAAACAGAAGTTGTCTGCTACGGCTTCAATTAATCCTTTCATAAATGGACTACCAGCTCTGTTTGCGTGAATGCTTTCTCTTATCTTTACAAGTGTCAAAAGAAATGGGTTCACATACCTGATTGCCTTGGTGATCTTGCGTTTCCGGGCAGGTTAAGAGCTCCCCTTCTAATGCCACCTGCCTAAGACAGGGTCCCATAGCTGTAGTGTATCCCTTGTCTTTTTTCCAATTTATTGGGGGAGGGAGCTCAGGGAAAACCTCCATTTCCTCTTTAGTATCTTTACCCAGCAATGGCAGGGACGAGGGAGGAGGCGGTGGCACTAAGGTAGGTGATGGTTCCTCCTCCCTTCCCTTCTTGGGCTCTTCTGCGTACAGCGGGGCCAAAGCAGCCCTAACTAAGGTCCATATGGTTAAAGACGTTACTGGGATCCGTTGCCCTTGTGCATGATATTGTTTAAGATTTTTCCCCACTTGTTCCCAGAGTTCTAGGTCCAGCGTTCCTTCTGCTGGGAACCACAGATTATGGGAAACAACAGTTTGCATTAGGTCCCTTAACTGAGCCTGTGAAACCAAGGCTCTGCTATCTTTAAGCAGTTGTTTCAATACTTTTATATACTGTTTCTGTTGTGTGGATAGCTGTTGTCTCATGATGAAACTCTAGCTTGGTAATTCCCCTGAACTTGGATATCCCGAGCGGGCACCAATGACTTACTGACTGCACAGTCTCTTCGCCTTCATTTTCGGTGGTTCCATCGTAATCCCTTGCAACGTTCCTCACGAGGGGCACCAGCTGCTGAGTCTGATCCGCCGACTCTGGCCGAGCGACGGATGAAAAAAGTACGCAGACACAGGTATTTTGCGTGAGCGTGGCTAGGAAACTGCTCGGCCTTAGAGACTCCGAAGAGAGAATGCAGCCCCAATAAGCTGGAGCTGCTTGTATTTATTCAGTACAGATTTAATGATGAAGGCCTGGAGCCAACACAATCTGTGGGTAACTGCTGCCCCCGCTGTAGGGAGCAGTCCTGCATGCAGATGATGAAAGGTCAGATGATCAAAGGTCAGAGGATCAAAGGTCGGATGATCAAAGGTCGGCAAAAGTAAATAAACTTACCTAGATAAATTCCTTTGTTACCTACTACTTGCCCGTAGCCTCAGGGTAAGAGAATTCAGCTGCCTTCAGCCTTTATTCTCTCCTGAAGCTTTGCAAAACCTCCCAGGACTTCCAAGAAGGTTTGTGTCTCTCCTTATAACTTTTCCCACCACCCTGACCAATCTCCTTCAAAAGCCTAACATGGTTAACTGAAATGATCAACCTTCCCAATGTGAAATGGAAACGGGTAGAACTTTTTTTTCTTTAATTGTAAGTGTAGATGTATCCAGCTTCTTATGTTTAAAAGTCATCTCTACTTCTTTTTCTATAATCTGCCTAATCATACTATTTTCCAATTTATCTTTTGGGTTGAGGCTTTTTCCTTATTTTTTGTTAGAGTTCCTTATATATTAAGAAAATTAACACATAGGTTAACAATTTTTTTTAAAAGTCACTCAAAATACTGATGCACTAATACATTTTATGTAGTCAAATGTCTTCCTGATTGAGAAGAACTTCTCAACCTAAATTTTACAAAAATATTCTCCACACTGTTATAATCTTATGTATCATAGTAAATCTTTGATCCAACTGCAGTTTGATTTAAGTGCTTTTACTTTCTTTTTTTTTTTTTTTTTTTTTTTGAGATAGAGTCTCACTCTGTTGCCCAGGCTGAGTGGCACGATCTCAGCTCATTACAACCTCCGCCTCCCAGGTCCAAGCGATTCTCCTCAGCCTCCTGGGTACCTGGGTCTACAGAAGAGCACCACCACACTCAGCTAATTTTTGTATTTTTAGTAGAGACAGGATTTTACCATGTTGGCCAGGCTGGTCTCAAACTCCTGGCCTCAAGTGATCCAGCCACCTTGGCCTCCCAAAGTGCTGGGATTACAGGCAGGAGCCACTGCACCAAGCAGAGTGCTTTTACTTTAATCAAAAGTAAAAAAAAAAGTAGCTAATGAATAATTGATCTTTTCCCAACCAATATGAAGTATCATACAAATTTACTGATGTTCTGTATGTTTTGGGAAATATCTCTGGATTCTCTTCTGTCCTACTTTTTTGTCTATGTAACTATGTGAAACGATTCTAAATCTTTGAACTTTGTAATATATTTTAATATTTATTGTGGTTAGTCTGTTTTCATTGTTTTCTTTAAAAAACTGTCCTGCCTATTCTTCTATGTTAATTTCTTAAACTTAGAATCAGCTTATGTAATTTAAAATGTTTTATCGCTATTATTCTTTATACTTAGTGTATAAAGAAAAAAAGGTTTAGCTGGACGAGGTGGTTCTGGCCTGTAATACCAGCTACTCAGGAGGATGAGGAAGAAGCACTTGAACCTGGGAGGTGGAGACTGCAGTGAACTGAGATTCCACAACTGAACTCCAGCCTGGGCAACAGAAAAAAAAGAAGAAAAGAAAAAAAGAAAAAAAAGGCATTTTATAACAGTGAAGCTTTCTATCCAAGAATGTTGTTTTTTCATTTAAGACTCATTTTATGCCTTTTAATATTTTAGTTTTCTTTTTATAACTTCTACCATTTTTATTACTGTAAATGGACTTTACTATCAGATTACATAAGGAGCTCTTCTTTATAAATAAAGCAATTAAACATTACATATCAGAGAATTAAGATAGGTAATTATAATTAAATAGCACTGTATAATTGATTCTCTTAGGTTCTCCATCATACTATCATATTTGCAAATAATGGTGTATCCTACTTTCCAATTTCCATGCCTCTTGAATTACACTGTACTGGTTAATGGTTATTAGTTTTAAAAAATATTTATTTTAACTCAAAGAGGTGCTGATGCATAGTCTCAGTTTAATGCGAATGCCTCTAATGCATTATTAAGCATATTATTATGCATATGCTGGCTTTTAACATATGTGTACTTGTATATGTGTGTGCATAAAAAAAGTATATATACACACATACATATCATATTTAAGAAACTTTTTTTATTTTTGAGACAGGGTCTCACTCTGTTGCATAGGCTGGGGTACAGTAGCATGATCACAGCTCACTGAAGCCTTGACCTCCGGGGCTCAAGCAATCCTCCCAGATCAGCTTTGCAAGTAACTGGCACATGCCGACATCCCCAGATAATTTCTTAATTTCTGATACAGACTAGGTCTCACTATGTTGCCCACGCTAAGAATTCTTTTTTAAATGCTAGAAATGGATGTTGAAGTTAATACCCCTTTCAGTATTTATGGAAAGGTTTATACGTTCCTTTTTTTAATATGGTAGAATTGAATTAACAGATTTCCTCATTTTGAACCATCTCTATACTACCAATACGACCCTCTCTTGAGAATAGTTCATTATTCAAAGTGCTCACAAACACTGTATGTTAAAATTTTACACGAAAATTTAACATTATTATTCCTAAATATAATTGTTCTACAGTTTTATGAAAGCTGTCAGCATTAACAAAATACTTAACTTTCACCTTTGTGATAATTGTAAATTCACATGGAGTTGTATGAAGTAAGAGGGAGAGACCCCATATACCCTTTACCCAGTTTCCCTCCAATGGTTAACACTTTGTATAACTGTAATACAGTATCACAGACAGAAAATGGATACAATTGATACAATCTACCAACATCCAGATTTCACTCATTTTACACGCAATGTGTACTTAGCTCTGTGAAATTTTTTTTTTTTTTTTTTTGAGACGGAGTCTCGCTCTGCCGCCCAGTTTTTTGTATTTTTTAGTAGAGACGGGGTTTCACCGTGTTCGCCAGGATGGTCTCGATCTCCTGACCTCGTGATCCGCCCGTCTCGGCCTCCCAAAGTGCTGGGATTACAGGCTTGAGCCACCGCGCCCGGCCAGCTCTGTGAAATTTTATCATAGGTGTGTATCAGTGTGACTACCACCAGCCAAGATACAGAACAGTTCCTTCATAATGATCTCTTCTAAAACTCATTTATAGCAATAGCCACCTCCCTCCCACCAACTGTGACAATCACTAATCTGTTCTCTCTCTGTAATTTCATTTCAATATGATATACATGAAATTTTATAATATAAAACTTTTTAAAATAGTCATTCATCCACTGAAGAACATTTGGGTTGTTTCCAGTTTGGGACAATTATAAACAAAGTACCCATAAACATTCGTGTATAAACAAAGTACCCAAAACATTCATTTTGTATGAGTGTAAGTTTTCATTTCTCTGGGATGAGTGCTCAAGAGTATAAGTGATAAGTCACATGGTAAGCACATATTTAGTTTTGTTAAGTTAAACTTCCATACTCTTTTCCAGAATCGCTGTACTATTTCACAACTGCTCTTGCACACAATGTATGAGTTTCTCTACATACACATCAGCATTTGGTGCTATCATTTTTTATATTAGCCATTCAGATAGGTGTGTAGTGTCTTTGTCAGTATTTGATGTATTAGCCTGTTCCCCCACCTTTTCTCATTCCCCTTTTATAGGAAGCTTTCCCTTCCCCTGAATGCCACAGTATAGCTGAAATCGATATTGCTTTCTAAAAGATTTGGTGGAACTCACATGTGGGAGTTCCCACAGGTGAGCAGAGGGTTTTTATTGTGGAAATAACTGACTTAAGCAAACAAACAAGAGGAGATCTCTGAATGGTGTGAATCTTTCTTTAAACATTTTCTGAAATATTTTAAATTACTGACAACAAACATTCATTACTTTTATAATTAGATTTAAAAGAAAGCCATTTTCAGCTGGGAACTAAAAAGGCAGAAAGAAAAGGGGACATAGTATTTAAAAAGAAAAGCCACAGAAAGAGAAAAAAATCATTCGATCAAGGAAGTTTCATCAGAGATGAGCCTTACAGGATAAATCAGAATCTGTCCCCTAATAAATCAGAATCTGTCCCCTAACTCTCCCCAAAAGGAGTCTTAACTGACTTTTTATCTTCAGTACCTTGCCTGTGACCTATTAAGTGCTTACTAAAGTTAAATGAAGTCAGACATCAATTCCATGCAAATAGACAGCATAAATAAAGAAGCAATGAAATAACATGGAAAATAAACTATTCTGAGTGACTAGAAAACAGTACACAGTTGACTGTTAATAGGTTCAAAAGATAATCTGGGGTCAAAGGGCAAAGAATAATTTATGGAAAGTCAAAGAATTTGGACTTTATTCCACTGGTCACTAAAAGTAGAATGATCAGATCTGCTTTAAAGAGACCTCTAGGCAACAATGTGTATAATAAAGCAGAGAATAGAATAAAAAATACCAGTCAGGAAGCTATCTTCAAAAGTTCAAATGTGAGACAATAGGTCTGAATTAAAAGGAGTTATAGGCATGATGGAGCTACGTATAAAGAATCTGAGAGCTGAAGTAGATTCAAGGGAAAATACGGATCCGCCACTGACCGGCTGAAAACAGGAAGGATGTTATTTAAATTTGAGTTATGTCAAAGAGAAGAAAAGAGAAGACAGGATTAAGAATTACTCTACTGGATGATTAGTAGTAATTGTAATATAAGAAAATGAGAAGAGTATACTCCAGGGGATAGAAGAGTTTATGTATGTATGGGAGATGTCCTTAAAGACTGAGAGGAAAGCCATCACCCAGGAAGAGGGCCAGGCATGGTAGCTCACACCTGTAATCCCAGCACTTTGGGAGGCCGAGGTGGGTGCATCACTTAAGGTCAGGAGTTTGAGACCAGCCTGGCCAACATGGTGAAACCCCATGTCTACTTAAGAAAAAAGAAAAAAAGAAAAATCAGCCAAGCATAGTGTCACATACCTGTAATCCCAGCTATTCGGGAGGGTGAGGCAGGAGAATCACTTGAACCTGGGAGGCAGCGGTTGCAGTGAGCCAAAATCATGCCACTGCACTCCAGACTAGGCAACAGAGCGAAACTCCATCTCAATAAAAGAAAAAAAAAAAAAGAAACCACCCAGGAAGAAAAGTATGACATGAGAAGAGGAAAAGATTGTTAGGAAAACTAGAAAGGCTGGAGAAAAGTAGTGATTCAGGGAGATCATGAAGTTTTCATTCTTGAGGGAGGTAATTTACTATATGCACAAAGCTTTGGAATCATAAAGTTTTGCATTCAAATTCTAACTCCTCCATGTGACCCTGACTCATTTAACCTTTCTGAATCTATCTCTTCTAGAAAATCAGAACTATATATTTATTTGAGGTGCAGTCTTGCTCTTGTCATCCAGGCTGGAGTGCAGTGGCACCATCTTGGCTCACTGCAACCCCTGCCTCCCAGATTCAAGAGACTCTCATGCCTCGGCCTCCAGAGTAGCTGGGACTACCACCACCACACGCGGCTAATCTTTGTATTTTTGGTAGAGACAAGGTTTCACCATGTTGGCCAGGCTGGTCTTGAACTCCTGACCTCAGGTGATCTGCCTGCCTCAACCTCCCAAAGTGCTGGGATTATAGGCACAAGCCACTGCACCCAGCCAAACATTAACTATAACTCAAAGAACGGTCTGAAAGATTAAACAAAATAACATAAATATACCATGTGCCCAGCATAAATATCATACCCACAAATGTTAAGACTTCTTTTCCTTGTTTTCTCTCTTCTGGTACAGATTATGTTAGTAGGCCTGTCTACTTAATAAATCATTTTTACCTCATTTTGTATACTAAATTCTAACTTTAAAACAAACTAATCCTGCATCACCTTTACCCTGGTTCTGCTTTTGCTCTGTGTCACAGAACTTCTCATTTTCTAAAACTTGTGTTATTTTCTATAACTTCTGTGTCACAGAACTTCTCATTTCTAAAACTTGTAATATTTATATTTAATATTTGTCATCTCAAGTTAAAAATGTAAACTGTCTGGGGGGATGCCTATTTGGTCCACTGATACATCCTAAGCCTCTACAAAGTGCCCCCTATCATGGGCATATAATAGGTACTCAATAATTACTATTTTTCTTTTTAATTAGTACTGGGTTAGAGCTCTAATGTTTCCACTTATGATCAAATTACACTCTTGCTTCCTCCCTGTGCTTATAATCAAATTTATCCTTAAAACTGCCCTAATTAACTCTTCCTGACACTCTTCAATCTGAGCGGATCTCAAAAAATTATCAAGTACCCTTCTTTCTCACCTGTCACTTTCTCAGTCCCGTTTATAGGTTCCTTTTTCTTTCTACATTTATATTGGAAGGAAGTACTTAGCTTTTCAAAATTTAGACCTTAAACTTAAAAAAATTCCCAAGTATCTCACTTTCAATGCCACGTGATTGGCTGACTAAAGAATATCTCCAGCAGATACCTGTGACAGCTGAAATTTGGTAATGTTGAAATCTAAGGTCCTAACCCTAAATTCAAAGGTACCACTGTGAGTTTTCCAATTGTAATCAATAATATCATCATACTCTTAGTAAAGCCTATCAGGACTGAAACTTGGAAATTTTTTAATTACTTAAAAATTTTTTTAAACTCATTTACTGAAAAATTCCATATAATAAAATGCAAATTTTACCTCCTCACATCACTTAAATTAACCTTTTTCACATCAGGTCTTAATCATTCCAAAGTGAAGCCCAACTGTGTTTTCTCAGTGGGATTTTTACATCTCTCCAATTTATCCAATCTATATAAGAATCCTAAACAATTAGTGAGTGGCTCCATATTCTCTACTGCAATTTCCCAGAGTCTGTACCAAATTGTTACTAGCTCTTATACAGAAAAAATAGAGTGCACTTTTGCCAAGCTTAGGAAACAGTGGACTGAACAAAGCTAAATAGGTTTCTTTCCTGAAGGACTTCATAAAACGTGTTCTGTGAATTATTTTTTCAAAAGAGAAAAAACAGCTGTAACACACACCCCAAACTTTTTTACCCAAAACATCTTTCAGAAATTAATCTTTAGTATGACATATTCTGAAAATGCTACTAATGGGGTCAAATTTGAAAACTTCTCAGCATGACCCTTCAAGGCCTTCAATAGAATAATTCCACTTTGTTACCCTTGTTATGTGTCCCCCACACGAAGTAATCTTCTGCCTCCACATTTTATCTCTTCACATAATGTTACCTAATTTAAAATCTTAATCAAAATGTACTGCCTTCCAGAAGCCATTCATAGTATCTCTACTAACCTTCAATACTTCAGTACTCTATACAACTAAAAACTACAGGGAAATGAGATATTCCATACAATCCAATTTTCACCTCACTAGTAAAACTTAGTGCCTAAATTCTTATCTCATTCCAGGTAGAAAAACCAAAACACACTATATTTTTACCTTCCCCAAACAGAACATACAAAACGCAATGTAAGTTCCTAAATTTGTGTCTGCCTTATTTTAGCTTTTCTTTCCTGTCTTTCAGTATTGAGCTATTTATTCTCACTAGTATTAGTCTCAAAACTTCTTTCCACCTTTCTAGTCCTAAATGGACTAAGAAAAAAGAGAACTCGGATTATAAAACTGTATGCAAAATTTATTTAACTAGATTCATAATGATGGCTTCAAGTATTTTCCTGAGTATAAAGAAATAGATTTTAGCACATGAGTATGATAACATCCATTTCTGGATAGTCTTTTTTGCTTGCCTTTTGGCTCTCAATTAACCTTCAAAATCAAAGGGGACCAGATAAGCAATCTTAACATACCTTTGTTAGGTTTTGTCTTGTGGGTTTATCGGGAGGGGATGGAGGGAGATATTGCATAACTAACCTAAACATGTAAAAAACAGCTATTAACTATGGAACTAGGATAGATATTTCATATACATTATCTCACAGATTTGTTGTATTTACTCCAGCAGAGATTCTGTAATTATACAGCACTAAATATTAACCACCTGCTTAATACAGGGGTCAATTAAAGAATGTAATTTGGGTCTCCTTCATTAAAGCACAATAGTGTCTTCCTAGCATCATCATCTAAGTTTCTACTAAACTGACAAGATACACTCATTTGAAAGAATGTTAAAAGTAACAACTTACCAGCAGAAGTTGAAGTAACAATTTCAACAGCTTTTGAAGCATCTGCATCTCTTCTATTTAAAAGGAGAAAAAAAATTAGCAGCAACTTAGGAATTCCAAGTTCTTCAAAATCCTAAAAACGCAATATTTAAACCTAAAAACGTTTAAAATAATTCAACTGGAGTGATATCCCTCTTAAATTGTAGTTATAGTGATAAAATATATTAAAAATGCAGTTTTAAAAATTAAAATTTCTTAAGTCACATGCACATTTCATTCTCACATATGAAATCAGAGTCACTTACTTTAAGGTAGATGCAGATACTTTCTTTGACTCTAAAGTCTTTCTCTTCACCTCTTTGTTCTATGTAGGAAAAATATTTTGAACAAAAGAAATTTAGTATAAAGCAATTTTTAAAATATAGAACAAAAAAAATAAAATCTTCCTATTCTAAAGGATATATGCTTATTACCTTCTTCTATTTACAAAGACATTTTTTTTTTCAATTTGTGATTACACAGCCTAATTTTACATCTCATCTTTTACAACTCATCTGCGTTTTATCATCATTCAGTTTCCCCTTATCCAAGACCCCCGGTGGATGCCTTGAAACCGTGCTAGTGCTGAACCCTATATATACTATGTTTTTTCCTATATATACATGAAAGTTTAATTTATGAATTAGACATAGTAATAGATCAACAATAAAAAAAATAGAAAAATGCTCTCTTCACTTCAGCAGCACATACACTAAAATTGGAATGATACAGTAATTAGCATGGCCCCTGCGCAAGGATGACATGCATATTCGTTAGGCATTCCATATTTTAAATTTTAAAAAAAGTTGTAACAATATAGTGTAATAAAACTTACGTGAATATGGTCTGTCAAAATATCTTACTATACTGTAGATCTTAGCTTCAGCATACAATTTTTTTCTTTCCTTATTAAGTTGAGAACTTTCACCTTTTCACTTAAAGGAAGCATTTTACAGCTTCTCTTTGGCATATCCAAATTGCCAGCATCCCCATACTTGCACTTTAGGGCCATTATTAAGTAAAATGAGGGTTACTTAAACACAAAGCACTGCAATACAGTGACGGTCAATCTGATAACCAAGACAGCTATTAAGTGACTAGTGGGCACGTAGCATATAAAGTATGGATAACTCTAGACAAAGCAATGATTCACAGCCCCAGTGGGTTGGAGTTGGACTGCATGAAATTTCATCATGTTACTCAGAATGGGGCACAATTTAAAACATGTTAATTTTTATTTCTGGAATTTTCTATTCAATATTTTTAAACCACAACTGACCACTAAAACTGCAAAGCCAAGCCTCAGATAGGGGGAACTACTGTATCTTTTAAAAACATGGTTTCTTATAGCACTGTGACATTTCAGATGTCTACAAGTTCAACTGCTATCACCCTGGTCTAATCTACTACTATCTTTTGCTTTGATTACTACAATTGCCTCCTAACCATCTCTGCTTCAGTCCTTGGGATTCACCCATTCTCTATTCACAACATAAAACCAGACTGAACCTGCTGTTCTGCAACTCAAAACTTCTCATTAGACTCAAGGAAAAAAAGCCAGTACTCACAACGGCCTCTAAGAGTTTACAACCTACGTTACACCTACCTTCTAACTCCCAAACCACAATACACTTCTTCCTATACTTCTTCACTCCAACCCCCAAGCATCCTTTCTACTCCTCTAAGATGCTACACAGGTACAGGTTTTCCAGGTGCTATTCCTTCTGTCTGGAATGCTCTCAATCCAGGATGTGGTTTGTTCCCTCATCTTCTTCAAGTGTTTGCTCAAATATCACCTTTTCAATGAAATCTTCCCCAACTACCTTACTGAAAGTTGCACAGCTCTTCATTCCCCAACAAGAGTACTTCTATTCCCCTTTCCTAATATTTTTTTTTACCATAGCACTGGTTGAAAACAAACATAATTTATGCATGCATTTTTAACTTATTTGTGGTCTTTCTCTCCCTATCCCTTGAAGTTAAAACTCTGTGATACCAGGGACCTTGTTTTCTTCAATATTCTATTTCCAGTGCATAAAGTCGTGCTTGAACATTCAGCAAATATTTGTTAACTTGATCTGAATTTCATCGTAACTGCTCTCAAGCAATTTTATACTTTCTGTTCTTTTTGGGCACTCTCGTCATTTCCTTTTGCACTATATGGGATTTTATCCCACACATTCCTTCAACTCAATTATTTAGAAGAAATTAGTTCTAGTTCTATTTTACTAATGGTAACTTTCAATTTTAAAAGAAATTTGAAACTACTGAGTTCCAACGTGTAAGTTGAAACATTGAGCCTTTACTCCTTGGCTACATTCCAATTTTTGATTATACATTTCAGATGAAAATTATGTTTCTGGTAATTTTAAGTGATATTTCTTGAAATTTATTTTATAAAAATATGATTATTTAGATTTTAGTCTATGTTTAACTGGTTTCATTGTTCACTGCCAACATTTTATATAATAACTTCTCCATTTCTTATATTCTTCATTTTAATGTTTTGGAAAAAGATGTATTAGTGAACTACCTTCTAAGTCCATGCATGTCTGACACTAAATACTGCCCTAACACACACGTTAGGATTCCACTTGAAATGAATGTACTCAATTACAATGAATCACAATCTTTTTCCTACCCAACTCTTCAGAAGGTGTTGCTCTGCCATCTAAGGCTAGACTATTTCTTTGTATAGTTAAACTGTTTTCTGCCTAGATCACTATAAGGTGCCCCACCATAACCATGAAATTTAAAATCGTCAGTATATAAGTGATGTCCTCTTTCTGGAATTCCACTTACGTACAGATTGCGTCATCTAAATATATCTACCATGCCTTTCCTCTAATCATTTTTCACTCTTTTAAACTTTCACACCAAGAGTAGGATCACACCTCTCTTGCTCACCACTGCATCTTCTATAGATGTTACAATGCCTGACACAACAGATGCGTAACAGATATTTAATAAGAAATAGTTTCAGAATTAAAATGAAAACCTCTCATCCGAATTCTGATTGCATATTTTCGCTTTTATCTCCTTGTTAATTCATTAGATTTTCTGTAATGCTCAAATGTTCCCTAACGCCCAGCATTATATCCATACAATCTTCTTAGTTGACTACTTGCTCCAATTTTAATTGTAATGTTCCCATGAATCTTGCTGAAAACACTGAATTGAAATTTTAAAAATTGGGTTTTTTTTTTTGCACAAGGTTGAACTGCAGTAGTATTTCATGGCTGAACGAGTTTTATTAGAAATCTGATCCTACTTTTTTCCACATCAAGGGCTCCTGACCATCTCCCAGCCCCCCTTTTTCTTGAGATAGGATCTCACTCCTTCACCCAGCCAACCTCCGCCTCCCGGGCTCAAGCGATCCTCCCACCTCACCCTACCCAGCAGCTGGATGCATATCACCACACTTGGTCAATTTTGAGATAAGATCTCACTATATTGCCTGGGCTAGTCTCAAACTCCTGGGCTCAAGCAATTATCCTGCCTCAGCCTCCCAAAGTGCTGGGATTACAGGCGTGAGCCACTGCACTGGGCTCCTAATATTTTAAAGAAAACTTTTGTTGTTGTTGTTGTTGAGACAGAGTCTTGCTTTGTCGCCCAGGCTGGAGTGCAGTGGCCGGATCTCAGCTCACTGCAAGCTCCGCCTCCTGGGTTTACGCCATTCTCCTGCCCCAGCCTCCCGAGTAGCTAGGACTACAGGCGACCGCCACCTCGCCCGGCTAGTTTTTTGTATTTTTTAGTAGAGATGGGGTTTCACCGTGTTAGCCAGGATGGTCTCGATCTCCTGACCTCGTGATCTGCCCGTCTTGGCCTCCCAAAGTGCTGGGATTACAGGCTTGAGCCACCGCGCCCGGCCTAAAGAAAACTTTTAAACTATGAGTATATGACCCTTTCTCTGGGAAAAAAAAGGATGTTTGCTTTCATTAGATTACTGGTAATGGTGGGGCAAGGAGTAGCTCAAAAAGACTTAAGAATCACTGCTAAGAATGGATGTCGAGATTATTATTAAATTATTATTATTATTAAATACTAGGTTACAAGGTTATTATTAAAGACAAGGTTACCTAGTTTCTGACAAGAATTGTACAAATCCGTATTAACACAGGGATATAGAAAACCTTTTCTGTAATATGTACTGATTCCTAGAAGCAGCAACATGGAAAGGATGTTACATGAAACATAGCTAGAGTCAGAGGCAGTCCTAACATAAAATATCAAATGCTGGGAAGGTAAGTTTTTTCTACATTTTGACATGCCATGCCAAAATCAAGATCCGGACCAAGAAAGCTATAGCACAGCTCTTTTTTCCTAGTTTGTTCTTTCAGCTTATTTCTGGCTTGCACTGGTAGAAAAACTTGAAGTGGTAACAGGCCAAAAAGATTGCCCCTTCCTGCCTCAGACACTTATTTACAAAACAAAACAAACAAAACAACAACAGCAACAAAAAAAACAAATGCCCACATACTTCCAATATGAAGAGGCACAACTCAAATTCTGTTCGGAGTTCCCTCCATTCAATCCCTAGGCATGTTGCTCTATCACAACAGAGGTGTCACGAGTTAGCCCTTGTTCCAGCATCATCCAAACGATACGTAGCTGAAGAACATTAATATTTGCCATGAAAATGGCATGTTTTCTAGACTTTAGTGCTAGTATTTTCTTTACCCTATTCATTACTAAGAAAATCATGACAGTAAATATGCCTGGGCTCTTAGACTTACATTGTTACTTTACCAACTTCATCAAAAAGTTGGCCAAGAGAATTTTTTAAGCTATTTGAAACATTCTATTTCCTTAAATGTATCCTTACCTATGTTCCTTATCCTTAACTATGTTAACTGTTTAGAATGAAAGAAAACTGGCCTTCTAAACAATTTCCAAAATTTAATGATCAGTTAGGTCTTTCTGGACAGTCACTAGTAAAAGCCACTATTCCTTTCTGTTTTCAAGGTTACTAGTCTACCCCCAAACCATTACCATTATCACAAAAGGCTGAGTATATTGATTAAATGAGTTTTCTAACTGGACTTCAGTGCTCTTCTCCACTTTAATCAATCTGCTAGGCTTTCTTTGCCTTCAGAATCATTTGCCTAACTCACTCTCCAGACCATTTCCAAATGAATCTTTCTAATCTCCATTTTATTATGTCATGCCCCGGTTCAAAAACCTAGAACATATACCTCTCTACGGAATAAAGTTTAAGTTCTTAAATTATGTATTTAATCCTTGTTTCTCCTTAACTGCCTCTGCAACTAGATGGCCATGTGTCTGGTAGTTCTGGTAAATCAAATGCAGGCAAATACTGCTGGGGAACTCATTCTTTCCAGAAAAGAAAACAAAAACTCACTTTGCTCTTCATTTTTATTCCTTTATGTCTCGAAGATAGAAAAGATGCCAGAAGGCGCAGAAACCATCTTACAACTGAGGATGAAAGACACATTCTAAAGATAGTAGTGCCGGAAGACAAGGCGGGGTTCCTGAAGATACTATGGCACTGTTACACCAGCACTGGACCACCTACACGCAGATTTCTGTTATGAGATAAATATCTCTCGTATTTGTTAACAACCTACTAGTGAGGTTTTCTGTTATTTGAAACAATGAAATCCTAAATGGTAAAATTGGTAATAACTAAGGCCACACGATTTAATTATCCAAACCAGGACAATGGGAATAAATGTATGGCATGTAGCAGGTATAAACTAGGATGACAAGTTACTCTAGTAGTAACTAACTAGAAAACATATGAGAACTAAAAAATAAAGATCCTCTCTAATAATAAGTAAAATAATAAATTTAACCCCCACAAAATGTTCAAGAACTTCATGGAAAAAAAATAAAATAAAACTTGCTAAAGGGCATAAAAGGAAATCTAAAGAGACAAACCATGTTCTTTGTTTAAGACAAAGCCTGACTCTGTTGCCCAGGCTGGGGTGCCATGGTGCGATCTCAGCTCACTGCAACCTCTCCATCTCGTGGGTTCAAGCAATCCTCCTGTCTCAGCCTCTTCCTGAGTAGCTGTGACTACATGTACGCACCACTACACCCAGCTAATTTTTGTATTTTTAGTAGAGACCGGATTTCATCATATTGCCTCAGGCTGGTCTCAAACTCCTGAGCTCAAGTTATCTGCCCACCTCAGTCTCTCAAAATGCTAGGATAACAGGCATGAGCCACCAGCCAATGAACCATGTTTTTTGATAGACTTAGTGTTGTAAAAATACTATTACAAATTCAACACAGTATTAATTAAATTCCAGTAAGTTTTTTTTTAGAGAACTTAAACTGATTCTAAAACTAATGTGCAGGAATAAATGTTCAAGTTTAAACAAAATGTAAATAAAAAGGAAAAACATTAACCAAAATGAATAAACCAAGAAAAATAACTCTACAAGAAAGACAGGGAAATATTATGAAGTTATAATTGCTGTAACAGAAACCACATAGTATTGCCACAGCAGAAGAGTATGAAACACGTCTACGTATACAGAATTCATACAAATAAAAGCAGCTTTTCAAATCAACAAGAAAGGATAAATTAGGCATAAACAGTGTTGAGGCTAACTGGCTCCCATTTTGGAAATAATACTGATTACAATCCTATACTATGCTGCAAGTAATAGATTAAGGAATAAAATCTTCTAGGCACTAGCACAGGCAAGTTTTTTTTTTTTATGAGACGGAGTCTTGCTCTGTCACCCAGGCTGGAGTGCAGTGGCCAGATCTCAGCTCACTGCAAGCTCTACCTCCCGGGTTTACGCCATTCTCCTGAGCACAGGCAAGTTCTTAAAAAGACAAAAGAAAAACGCAGGCCAGGAACAGTGGCTCACGCCTGTAATCCCAACACTCTGGGAGGCCGAGGCAGGAGAATCACCTGAGCCCAGAAGTGTGAGATCACCTTGGGCAACAAAGTGAGACCTCTTATCTACAAAAAATAAATTAAAAATTAGCTATGCGTGGTTGCTTGCACTTGTAGTCCCAGGTATTCAGGAGGCTGAGATGGGAGGATTACTTGAACCTGGGAGGCGGAGGTGGCAATGAGCCAAAATTGTGACACTGCACTCCAGCCTGGGTGACAGAGTGAAACCCTATCTCAAAAAGAGGGGCACATGTCCTTGGGACCTCCTGAGGTTGTGTCACAGGCAAAAAAAATAAAGAAAGAAAAAAAATCACAGAAGCCACAGAATACCAATAAATTTGAGTACACAAAAATTTCAAATTTGTCCAGGTGAGGTGGCTCATGCCTGTAATCCCAGCACTTTGGGAGGCCGAGGCGGGCAGATCACGAGGTCAGATCGAGATCATCCTGGCTAACATGGTGAAACCCTGTCTCTATTAGCAGCGAGCACCTGAAGTCCCAGGTACTCAGAAGGCTGAGGCAGAAGAATGGCGTGAACCCAGAAGGCAGAGCTTGCAGTGAGGCAAGATAGCATCACTGCACTCCAGCCTGGGCAACAGAGCAAGGCTCTGCCAAAAAAAAAAAAAATTCAAACTCAATATATGTATGCATAACACAAGCAACACACTGTAAGAAAATACTTCTTACATAAAATGCAAAATTCGTGTCTAGGATGCACAACATTCATGCACCTTCAAATGAATATTTTTAAAATGACAACAATAACAGAATAGGAAAAGATACAGACAACTCACTTAAACAGTTAATAGATATAGCTAACAATTACACAAAAAGATGAAGTTAATGAATAATCAAAAAGATGCAAATTAAAACTAGATATCATTTTCTATATAATGCATTTTTAAAGCTGAAGAAATTAAGATGTTGGTAACACTCTCATAAATTACCAAGGAGTAAATTATTACAGTTATTTAGTGAGCAATCTTACATTATCCATTATTGTGCATCTATAAACCAACCACTCCATTGGGTGGGTATCACCTAAAAAAACACTATCATAAATGTCAGAAGATGGCCTGTCAATGTACACAAGATGCTAACTCAAGTTCTGTTTCTAGAAACAACCTAAATATCAATCAGTAAGAAATTGGTAATATATCTGTGGTATATTCATAGAGAGACAACAGCCATCCAAGCAATCCTGTATAACCGCACTGGTGACATCGGCTTTGTTCTAGCTGTAACATGGTTTCTACTACATTATAATTCATGAGACCTTCAACAAATATTCATCCTAGACCCCAACCCAAGTCAACCCAAGAGAAACACTATAGAGAAGTTAAAAAGAATGAGGAAAATCTAAATGTACTAACATAGACTACCAAATCAAATTATTGAGAAATGTGTGTTACAGAACCCCTAAAAAGTAGCCATTCCACAACAAGTAGAAAAACTAAATTACTGGGTGGAGCAGGATGGTAGAATAGAAGCCTACACTGTTCATCCCACCCGCAGCAGGAACACCAAATTTTACAACCATCTGCACACAGAAAAGCATCATCACAAGAACCAAATTATCAGGTGAGCAATCATACTACCTGGTTTCGACTTTGTATCACTGAATGAGGCATTGAAGAGGGTAGGAGAGACAGCCTAAAATCCCTGACAGCACACCCCCCCGATCTGGCCCCACAACATGGACAGAGTCTCCGCACTTAAGGAAGGGACAGGAAGGGCGGAGCAAGATGGCCGAATAGGAACAGCTCCAGTCTCCAACTCCCGGCGCGAGCGACACAGAAGACCTGTGATTTCTGCATTTTCTACTGAGGTACTGGGGTCATCTCACTGGGGAGAGCCGGGCAATCGGTGCTGGTCAGCTGCTGTAGCCCGACCAGCGAGAGCTGAAGCAGGGCAAGGCATTGCCTCACCTGGGA
>NW_012115599.1:2440720-2450873 GCF_000951035.1 Colobus angolensis palliatus
ACCTGCACATTATGCACATGTACCCTAGAACTTAAAAGTATAATAATAAAATTAAAAAAAAAAAAAAAAAAGGAAGGGACAGGAAAGCCATGCTGGGCTCAGCCAGTGCCCATGCACTGACGGAGCCTTTGGACCAGATCTAGCCAAAGAGGAATCATCCATCCCAGTAATAAGAACCTGACTTTCTTGGCAAGCCTCACTACCATGGGCTCAAGTGCTCCAGGGTCCTAGGTAAACCTGAAAGGCAGTCTAGGACACAAGGACTGCAACTCCTAGGCAACTCTTAGGGCTGGGGCTGGGATTAGAGCTAGTGGACTAGGGTGGCATATAAACTAGGGAGGTACCAGCTGGGAAAACTGGATATCCATATGCATTAATGAACCTGAACCCTATCTCTCAAGATATACAAAAATCAAATAAAAATAGATTAAAGGCTTTTATCTAAGATCTCAAACTATGAAACTACTAAAAGAAAACACTGGAGGAACTCTCTCTCCAAGATATCGGTATATGCAAAGATTTCTTCAGTAATACCCCACAAGCATAGGCAAATGCTATACAAAAATGAACAAATGGAACCACTTCAAGTTAAAAAGCTTCTGCAGAGCAAAGGAAACAACAAAGAGACAACCCACAAAATGAGAGAAAATATTTGCAAACTGTCCATCTGACAAGGGATTAATAACCAGAATAAAGAAGGAACTCAAGCCACTCTACAGGAAAAAAAAATCTAATACTCTGATGAAAAAAATGGGCAAAAGATCTGAAGAAACATTTCTCAAAAGATGACACACACGGCAAAAAGGCACATGAAAAGGTACTCAACATTACTGATCATCAGAGAAATGCAAATCAAAACTACTATGAGATATCATCTTACCCTGGTTAAAACGGCTTTTATCCAAAAGACAGGCAAAAACAAATGCTGGCCAGGATATGGAGAAAAGGGAACCCTCAGTATATTGTTGGTAGGAATGTAAATTAGTACGATCACTATGGAGAACAGTGTGAAGGGTCCTAAGAAACTAAAAATAGGATCTACCATACAATCCAGCAATCCCACTGCTGGGTATATATACCCAAAAGAAAAGAAATCAGTATATCGAAGAGATATCTGCACTCCCACGTTTCTTCCAGCACTGTTCACATTAGTTAAGATTTGGAAGCAAACTACGTGTCCATCAACAGATGAATAAAGAAAATGTGGTACATATACACAATGGAGTACTATTCAGCCATAAAAATGAATGAGATTCAGTTATTTAAAATAACATGGATGGAACTGGAAGTCATTATATTAAGTGAAATAAGCCAGGCACAGAAAGACAAAGATCACATGTTCCCACTTATTTTTGGTATCTTAAAAATCCCACAATTTGTGGGATCTAAAACAACTGAACTCATGGAGACAGAAAGTAGAAGGATGGTTATGAGACTGGGAAGGGTAATAGGGGATAGGAGGGGATAATTAACGGGTACCAAAAAAAAACAGAACGAATAAGACCTAGTATTAGCTAGCGCAACAGAGTGACTATAGTAAAAAATAATTTAATGGTACATTTTTAAACAATTATAAGAGTATAACTGGACTGTTTGATACACAAAGAATAAATGCTGGAGGGGAGAGATAACCCATTTTCCATAATGTGATTATTACACACCACATGCCTGTATCTAAATATCTCATGTACCTCATAAATATATATATCTACCATGTACCCACAAATATTTTCTCAACACCCTATTTTAAAAAACACATACACAAAGAAAACCTTAAAGGTGAGATATAGCTTTTGTACCTAACAGAAAGGTCATCCTTAAAGGGTAATTTAATTTAATTAATTTAATTCTTAGATATTATCTATAGACATATAAACTGAAGCATAGAAATGATCTAGAAAGAATATACAACAATTGATACTTCTAAGGAAGTAAAAGCCCAAAGAATATACACTCTATGATTTTGTTTATGTAAAGCTGAAAACTGGCAAAACTCAACTATGGCATTAGAAAACAAGTTAGTAATTACTTGTGAGAAGTAGGGAGGGTGTAAGAATTGGGAAGAAGCAAGCAAGGGACTTCCAGGTACTGTCAATGTTCTCTTTTGTGACCTAGGTACCGGATTCACAGATATTTGCTATTTTTGTGTTATATATGGCCAAGTATTTTCTCCTAGTCATTGTTATTTAATACTGTATACAGCACCATACATTTATGAAGAAGTTTTGATTTCAATACTCGAATTAATGCACATATAATCTGTTGAGCTAACATTTATGTTTCTATGCATATTTCTGTATGTGTGCCATACTTAAACAAAAAAGTTAAACTAAACAACAGTGACCTAAATCCAGTTTACCTGTGCTTTTTTCTTTCCTGGAACACATATTTTCACACTTTTGCCTTTTATCATAAGAGGTGTTGTTTCAATGTACTTCATAATTGCAGTAATCGCCTCTTTAAATTCCATTTCTAAGTAAGCCTAAAATGAAATTTATTCCATCTTTAGTCACAAATTTACATTTAAAAGTTCCCGCATTTTAAAATTGACTTAATCCTTTCTTTTGTAACATCAAACTATGAAATTACCTCAAGTCATGGTTGCTTTTGCCCGTTTTTATTTTGCTCATGTGTAATTTGATTAAGGATGTTTCACACATGAAATGGACATTTAACCTTACAGAATTTCCATACCACTACCTAGATAAATCCAGGCAGTCTCACGGAACAAGAGGAAATGAGAAGGCAGGGCTCACTGAACAACAGGAGGGAAGGGAAGATATGGTCCAGCTTGTGGTAGGTCTGACATTTTAAAGGTTTCTCGCAACAAAGACAACACTATCACCATGTTCCCCGTCCTGACTCACAGATTTTTTAAAAAAGACAGAGGTCTCGCTATGTTGCCCAGGCTGGTCTTGAACTCCTTGCCTCAAGCGATCCTCCAGCCTTGGCCTCCCAAAGTACTGGGATTACAGACTTGAGCCACCACACCCAGTCTTAACTCACAAATTTTTCTGAGACAGTCTTACTCTGTTGTCTAGGCTGGAGTGCAGCAGCACGATTTCTACTCACTGCAATCTCCACTTCCTGGGTTCAAGAGATTTTCCTGCCTCAATCTCCCATGTAGCTGGGATTACAGGTGCCTGGCTAATTTTCGTATTCTTAGTAGAGACAGAGTTTTGCTATGTTGGTTAGGCTGGTCTCAAACTCCTGACCTCAGGTGATCCACCTGCCTCAGCCTCCCAAAGTGCTGCGATTACAAGCATAAGCGAACATGCCCAGCCTTAACTCACTATTTTATGTTGTGCTTCAAGACTGTTCATAGTTCTTAACTTTATCATGTGAGTTATAGGAATATAACTCACAGACAATACTTACCATACAAAGGAAGTAATTTGTTTTAGTATTATCAAACTGGTGTTCTAAAGCAGTGATTGGCAAGCTATGGCATTTTACCTATTTTTGTAAATAGTTTTTTGCAACACAGCCATGCTTGCTTATTTACATACTACTTATAGCTGTTTTTGTACTAGAATGCCAGAGCACAGTGGTTGAGATCCTAAAACTGAAAATATTTATCTGGCCCTTTACAGAAAAAGTGGGCACTTATTTTAAAGGATATAAAACATTATATTGGGGATTTGCTCATTGACATCCAAACATTTATATAACTCTCAAAGAACAATTATATATGCAGTACAAACAGCTAAGGAACACAACAGCAATTTATAGAATCATCAAAGCAGTGACTTTGTATGAATTTTTACCACAGATTAAATGACTCACCTCCTTTCTATATGGAACAATCAGGACATCATTCACTTTCCCAAATGGTTGAAATAATTTTCTAACATCTTCTTCAGTACAACCATCCTCTGGTAATTCCGATATAAGAAGAACCGAACCATAATGCAATGATTGTTCTTTCCGAAGCTATTTTTGGAGTGAAAGAAAATTAAAAATAAACCAAACTAAGCTACAATGTACAGTAATAATTTCCTATATAATTTCTTCTATGACTAATAATAGTACATTAAAGGGTCTTTTCCAAATATTTTACCCATTTTCCTTTTTCCTTCACCACCCCCTTTACACAATTTTTTTAAATCACAATTTTAACACTTTAATAAGATTTTAAATGCAAAAGTGATAAGAAATGTTATTTATATTTTTTAACCCAGAAATGGTTTACAGGTGCTCTTTTCTGTTTATAGCATCTTATAGCAAATAAGATCTAGGGAATGGTCCAAGGCCATTAGAGAGAATTTTTCTATGAAACTACATGGCCCACCGACAAGGAAAGCTGAAATTACAGCTTTGCTCACCCCCTATGTTCTAATAATTGGAAATGATATCTAGACAAGCATATTTTTAAAAATTCATATATAATGCATATCATTTGAATACACTGTAGTATCAACTTTACCACTCATGTGAAAAATCAGAGCCAGGCATGGTGGCTCATGCCTGTATCCCAGTGCTTTGGGAGGCCAAGGCAGAAAGACTGCTTGAAGCCAGGAGTTTGAGGCCAGGAGTTTAAGACCAGGATGGGCAACATACTAAGACTCTCTATTTTAAAAAGAGAAAAAAAAAAAAAGGTCAGGCCCGGTGGCTCACGCCTGTAATCCCAACACTTTGGGAACTGAGGTGGGTGGATCACAAGGTCAGGTGTTCGAGACCAGCCTGATTAACATGGTGAAACCCCGTCTCTGCTAAAAATAAAAAAAATTAGCCAGGCGTGGTTTTAGCTGCTCAGGAGGCTGAGGCAGGAGGCAGGAGAATCACTTGAACCCGGGAGGCAGAAGTTGCAGTGAGCCGAGATCGTGCCACTGCACTCCAGCCTGGGAGACAGAGCGAGACTACGTCTCAAAAAAAAAAAGAAAGAAAACACCCAGTGTGGTGGTGCATACCTGTAGTGTTAGCTACCTGGGAGCCTGAGGCAGGAGGATACTTGAGCTCAGGAATTTGAGGCTGCAGTGACTTATGACTGTGCCACTGCACTTCAGCCTGGGTGACAGAGTGAGACCCCCATCTCTCCTATTTTTTACTAAATAAGAAAACTTTTTTTAAAAAAGTTCCACTGCCACCACCTAGAAGTCTTGAACCAAAATGAAAAGAACTTCGTATATTAATAATCTTATGAGATTAACTCAGCCTCTTCAAAATTTTCCTTATACTCAATAATTTCTTCCCAATGCTCTTCAAAATTCTGTTAATTACTGGTTGATTACTGTAAGTTTATCCTTCTAAACGTTAAGTTCTTTGGGGCAGGGAACAGCACATACTGAAAGTCTTTAATGTATTTAGATACTGTTGAGAGCAATGCATAAAACACCTAAATACTTGAAAACTTATTAATATTAAAATATACAAAATATTTGATATTTGGCCTATTAGGATTTTCTCTGAAGTCTCTTGATGTTTTAATATATTATCTCATAGTGATTCAATAAACATACACAATAAAACAATACCTTAGTATTATAACCAGTAGGCTACAGTCAAAATACACTAAAAATCAGTACCAAAATATACGTTTTACACTGTACAACAGTTTTTGACTTCTGAACTGTACCACAAAAAGTATAGAACAGATGAATAAAGATCATTTCTCAGGAGAGGCTCACTCTTATACCTTACTAAAAAAAGATTACAAAAGCTCAATAATGCTGCTGGTGATTATTCACTTTCTCAATTAGAGAGCAAAACTCATCAAAATGATCTGCTTGGGAAGCTAGCCAAAAATGCCAAATCATCAAAATGTTCTCTTTTGACGTATCAAACACCAAACTACTGGAATTCCTAAGCTACAAGATTTTGAACCTTGGACTTTTATTATATTTATAAGAAAACCAGTAAAATATTCCATACTAAAATCATTTAACGACTCATAATTTCAAAGTTATTGGAAATATGGAATAAAAAAGTTAAGACAACTTCATTTTTTCTTGAGACAGGGTCTTCCTTCTGTAGTCCAGGCTGGAGTGCAGTGGTGTGATCTCAGCTCACTGCAACCTCTGCCTCCCAGGCTCAAGTGATCCTTCCACCTGAGCCTCCCAAGTAGCTGGGACTACAGGCATCTGCCAACATGCCCAGCTCATTTTTATATTTTTTATATTTTTTGTAGAGAGGGAGTTTCACTATGTTGCTCTGGCTGGCCTCAAACTCTTAAGCTCGAGTGATCCACCCCGCTTGGCCTCCCAGAGTGCTGGGATTCAGGCATAAGCCACCATGCCCGGCAACAATTTTGTTTTCTGTTTGTCATAGCAAATGTATGCATACTTGCACTAACAAAGAAATTACGAGGCCAGGCATAGTGGCTCATGCACTTAGGGAGGCTGACGTGGAAGGACTGCCTGAGCCTAGTACTTCAAGACCAGCCTGAGCAACATGGCAAGACCTCATCTCTACAAAAATTAAAACATTGGCCAGGCATAGTGGCACACGCCTCTGGTGCCAGCTACTTGGGAAGCTGAGGCAGGAGGATCACTTGAGCCCAGGAGATCGAGGCTGCAGTGAGCCATGTTTACACCACTGCACTCCAGCCAGGACGACAGAGTGAAACCTTACCTCCAAAAATAATTATTTTAAAGAATTACCTTTCGCTGGAGAGAAACAGTTTTATCAGCCACCTGTTTACATTCTGACAAAGTGTCATCTTCAAGATTCTTTGATTTACAACGAATAGAATGTCCTCCTAGATTTGAATCACTCTTTGTAGCGCTTGTAGGTTTAACTGATGGTTTTGTTCCACTGCTGGTTTTAGGCTTTTGTGCTGGTGAATGTCCCTTATCAGCAGCTTCAAGATGCTTCTGTTTATTAAATTCTGTCCCATGCCCAGATCGTTGTACCACATCTTCTAATGCTTTTTTTCTATCTAGTAAAAAATATATAAAACACAATTTCAATTGGAAAAAAATTAAGGTAGGAGCCATCTCCTGATATAATCACATAGTGCTATTCTCAAGCTAAACAGGGAGCACACAGACAATAAAAAAACCTATACTTTATTCACTCAGAAGGCTCTTACATGAAGTTCCTTTATTCCCTTATACCAGTGATCCTCAAAGTTTTGGTTTTGAGATTGCTTTACACTTTTTGAAGACTACAAAGATTTGTGTTATATTTATTGATATTTACCATATTAGAAATTAAAATCTTAAAAATATTTCTTAATTCATATATTAGGTTGGTGCAAAAGTAACTGTAGTCTTTGCCACTGAAAGTAATGACAAAAAAAGTAAATTCCCATATTAACGTAAGCATTTTTATAAAAACCAACTGTAATTCCCAAAACAAAATTAATGAAATGAGTAACACTACTATATCTTCTTCCAAACATTTTAATGTTGGGCTTAAAAGAAGAACCTAAATTCTTTCATCTGCTTCTGGATAAAGAAAATCCAGACTCATAAAGGCATGTAATTGGAAAAGAGAAGGCCTCACAGAACTCTCAGATCTTGAGGACCCCAATCGATCCTTGGACCATACTTTAAGAAGGAATGCCTTATATATTAAAGGTATATCCATTTGAAATCAGCATTTTAGACTATATTAGATACAATAAGACCTGTGCAAAGTACTATTTTTGAATTTTTCAGGCTAGTCAAGTGAAGCAGTGGGAGTGTCGAAGTACTTCTCAGATATTAACTATGGTTTCTTTCATTGTAGAAGAAGGAGTGTGTTTGTATGTGTGCGCATGCCTGTGTGAGTTATTTCTGAGAGGGCCATAAAATCAACATTAAGTCACAGGTTAAAAATAATAATCATTTCAAAAACATTTTAAATTAATTCATGGAATTCGATAATCAATTATTAAAGCAAACTAAGACATTTTTACCATCCTTGGTTTTTAAATATGTTGGTGGACACACACATTCACACACATTTCTTTGCCAAGTTACCAAAGGGAATAATTAACTCTGTGGGATGTGGGTCAGATCTCATTTAGCAATTCTAAAATTTAAAAAAAATAGAACATTTCTCAAAATCCAAAGAGACAGACATTTAAAAATTTAGTCAGAATAAGTACATTAATTATTTCATGGCCATCAGTGTACCTGATGATCTCACTGATCTCCTTGATATCCTTTCAGGGCTAACTGATCGAAAGCATTTTGGACTACCTCTAAATGGATTTCTAATTCGATATGGTGAACGGGATCTGGATCTGGATCTGTATCTAGAAATGAAACGATGGCAAATTCTTGGACTTCGACTTCTTGGTCTATACATGTAATGCATTGGGCTTCGAGACCGATGGAATCTGTGACTTGAGCTTGATCTTCTAGAACGCCTAGGACTGGGGGAATGAGAACGTCTTCGTGGAGTTTCATTTTCTTTTCTATTGCCCTCATTTCTACAAGCGGGGGGGAAAAAGAAAGTGATCAGCAATTTAATGTAAATTTAAACGATACTAAATGACAGAAGTACCTTGTTAAAAACAGACTGTTAACAATACCAAACTCTGATAAAAAGATAGGTCCTTAAAACAAAAATCTGTTTGTTACGATGTAATTCAGCCTTATAGGTAAATAAGAAATAATCAAGAACAGTTTATCAGCCCTCCAACTGCTTGGATGTCTGTTTTCTAGTTTACAGAAGAATACAATAATGAACTTCTCTGGTTTTTCCTGTACCAACATTATATCTAATTATGTTTTTAAAGTATTAAATTATGTAAGAATTTAGGAAATGATTTACATAAACAGAAGTTTTAAACAATTTTTTCCTGAAAGATTATGCCATCTATAAATATGACTCTGATTTCTCTAGGTGTGCGTACGTGTGTGTACACACCTAACCTGAGTAGAATCCCCTAGGGTATACAGAACGTAATAATACCACTCCTAGCAGTCAAGGCATTTGTAACAGAAGATATCATAAACATAAAATAATAAAGTCAGAATAAAATATTTTCAGAAAAGGCTAAAGAAAGTAGATCAGGGCGGGGCTATGTCACATTTAAGCATTGGAATAAGTCACAGATTCATAAAGGTTTTTGCATTTGCCTATTGTTTAAATGGCAAAAGTAGAACTCAAAAGAATCACTTTCTTAAAATTAACTGCTTACTTTTTAAATACAATCAAGTTTTAATAATATTACTATTTTAAAAAATTACCTTCTTGATGGGAGGATCTCAGGATTCCAATCAGGGTATCTATTTTGAAAATAAACAACATTAACTAACAGCTAAAATAAGACCGTAAGGCTCAATTAATCTTTACCTGTAATATATCAGAAGGACTTTTCACAACCTTTGCTGGAAATAAAATATTTTGAGTGTTCAATAAATAATCAAAGTATTATGCTAATAGGTGTTATCAGGGAAACACATTCCCCATACTTTAAAGGACTAAACTTTTATTTAAGTAAAACGGCCAGTATATGCACAAAAGTGTTAAGAGGTACAAGATACAAGCTTAGGTTAAGGGTTAAAAAAGAGAAGACAGTTCATCTACTATACAGAACTCTAGGGAACACCACTCCTATCACATTCCATGTGGCAACTCACAGAATACAACACGAATGGTGCCCCTTAACTTTCACCAAGTAGTCCTCATGAAGATATATCCAGTGAGAGGAATCAGGAGAGAATTCATAGAAAGGGCTGCTTTTCAAGTAGCCCTTACAAAGACCTATTAATAGGAATGGATTAGGTTAGATTTCATGCAGTGGCAATACATAAACTAAGATTGGAGGCAAAACATTAGTGTTTTGTTTCAGGAACTGGTCTAGCTGCAGCAGAGAAATGATGAAAAGGAATTATAAAGGGGGAAACTTGGACAGACTGTCTGTTGTTTCAAGTAGAGACAAATTATGAAGAGCCTTAAAATCAGGTAATGAGGTTACACACAGGAAAAAACAATGGGAACTTAACAAGCATTTGTAAGAGAAGACAACAGGAATGTTTTCAGAACAAGTGTAAAGGAGTATCTGGAATTAGGGGGAAAGATGAGAGCTATTTAGAAATCAGGCATGTAGAAGCCATAATTACAGCCCTAAGAGTGAGACTAACATAAGATGGAGTTTATAGAAAAAAAGAGCCAAGGACAGAACTTTAGGCACATTGACAACTTCAGAGTAAAGCAAAGAAAAAAAAAAAAACAATGATTAAGGAGTAATCACAGAAAAAACTAGTAGGAGAAACAG
>NW_012115599.1:2451008-2476318 GCF_000951035.1 Colobus angolensis palliatus
AGTGCAGTGGCCGGATCTCAGCTCACTGCAAGCTCCACCTCCCGGGTTTACGCCATTCTCCTGCCTCAGCCTCCCGAGTAGCTGGGACTACAGGGCTGATTATATTAAATAAATAAATCACTACATTTAAGAATACAATTTCAGCAGCAAGATGAAAGCCAGGTAAGGAAATGGAGAGAGCAAACTTCTGACAAATCACCAAGCAGGAAAATTAAGTTAGGTCAAATCTTAGTAAAGCAGTTTGTCTTGGTTGCTATTTGTCTCAGACAGTGTTAATGAGCTAACCCCACGGCAATTCTCAATTCCCTTTTCCCTTGTTTGCCTTTACTACAATGGCTAAAAAAGTTAAATATTTGCTTTCCCACTATCTCTGGAAGATAGCCAGTGATAGGTTCTAACCAATGAGACACAGGTACAAAACCCCTGACAGATATCTGAGAAAGCTTTTGCCTCATTCTTCCTACTTTGAGAATAGATATATTGTCTGGAACATCTTTTAATTATGAGGGGACAAGCTATGAAGACAAAACAGTTAACTTTAATCCAACATACCCATCACCTAGTGTCAACAATTCCCAATATATGGATAATTCTGTTCCATCTATTTCCATACTTTTAAAAACTTTCATTGCTCTGTACCATCCAGGAGGATAAATTCCTAGTCTTACAGTGATTCAAAGCAAATCTTTTATCATCAAACAAAAGTGGATTTCACTGTAGGTGCTGTCATTTAATGGCTATGAAACTTAAAGCCAGTTACTTAGTATGTGTAAGCCTTAGCTTTCTCACATGTATATGCTGGAAATGAAGGTGATTAACAACACATCAAAGTTATTAAATTTCCAGAGCTCTGTAGTTTACGGTTCACAAGAGCTTGAAGACTATCATTCAAGAGTTGGTAATAATGGTCAGGCATGGTGGCTCATGCCTGTAATCTCAACACTTTGGGACGTTGAGGTAGGCAGATTGCTTGAGCTCAGGAGTTTGAGACCAGCTTTGGCAATCCCGTCTCTACCAAAAATACAAAAAATTAGCTGAGCATAGTGGCACTCGCCAGTGGTCCTAGCCACTCAGGAGGCTGAGGTGGGAGGATCACTTGAACCCAGGAGGTGGAGGCTGCAGTGAGCTGAGAGAGCTAGTAATAAATAATATTGTTGATCTTCACTAGGTTCAGGTTCACCAAGTTTAGACCTGTTCACTAGATAACACATGTTCTTATCCCTGCTGCCCAGGGCAGAAAGATAAAGCATGTATACATTCTGTAAGCAGAATTTGGAAACACCTCTATCCTGCCCAACTAGTCAAAAATGTGCTTCAGAAGCAATAACGCTCCTAACATAGGTGGTATAACATAACTATTAAGAACAAGGACCTAGTTAACTGATATTATCTTTATCCCAATGTGATGCAATAAATATACACATCACCAATGAAGTATTTGCAACAAAAATGTTCTCAGTGAATTTAATGCTAAGGAAACAAACAGAAAACTATATAAAGTGGGACATTCAACAAGACAAGTTTCCTGGACATTTCAAGGAAAAAGTCAACACCGTAAAAACATCCTCCTCAAACAAAAAAAAAAAGATGACAAACAAAACAAAAAACAAAAAACAAAACAAAGAGTAGGCTATTGTAGATTAAAAGAGACTGCAATACATAAATCTTAACTGAATACTGGATTGAGGGTATGGATGGGGCAGACAGGAGGAGTTATAAAAGGCATTCTGGAAAGAAATGGGAAAATATGAATTTGGTTTATATATTGAAGGAATTGTGGAATTATTGCTAATCTCCTTAAACGTATTGTATTGTGGTTATGCAGAACAATGTCCTTACACTTAGGAGATAGATGCTGAATTTAGAAACGACGTCTCGTAATTTCTGCAATTTACTTTCAAATAGTTCAGAAAAAAGTATGAAGATATAACAAAGCAAATATTAACAAATGGTGACTATAAATGAATAATATATAAATGTTTTTCTTCCTTTTTCCCTTCAATATTTTATTCTGAAATTTTTTTAAGCCATAAAAAAGTAGAAGGGATGATACATAAAGGCCTATGAGCTAAACTAGTTCCGTTTAACTATTTGCTGCATGATGGCAGGGAAATTGTCTCTGTGCCTCAGTTCTCTCACTGATAAAATCAGGAAGAATCCTTATACTTAACACCTCATAGGTGGTTTTGAAAACTAAATCAATTATGTAAAGCACTTAGAATGCCCAGTACACAATAAACATAGTATAATTACCTATTTTTAATACTAAAATTCTGATGCACTGTATCTTTCCTCAACTACTCTTGTGTCATAATCCAGAAAGATCCAATAAAGCCAGAGAGAATAAGCCATAAGAAAAGAAAAATCTAAATATACATCATGGGAGGAATGAGTAGAAAGAAGGTATATCCCCATAACGCAGCTTAAAAGAATAAAGAATGCAGAGCCCAAGCACCTAACCAAATCTAATTTATTTATTAAATTATTTTGCAGTGGAGAGAAAGTCATGAAGCAATTATTCAAGTGCATACAACCTGAATGTGATGGTTAATTTTGGGTGTCAACTTGACTAGATTGAGGGATACTTAGATGGTTGGTGAGGCACTCTCTGTTGGCGTGTCTGTGAGAGTATTTCCAGTGAAGATTAGTCTGAGTCAGTGGGCTGAGTAAGGAAGATCTGCCCTCAATGTGGGCGGGCATCACGCCATAGGCTGAGAGCCCAGATGGTACAAATAGATGGACGAAGGTGGAATTCCCTCCCTCCACCCCTCCTTCCCTCTCTCCACCCCTCCTTCCCTCAGAGCGGGATGCCCTTCTCCTCCTTGTTCTTGGACATCAGAACTCCAAGTTCTTTGGCCTTTGGTCTATGTGACTTGCATCAGCAGACTCCTGGGGCTCTAGGGCCTTCTACCTCAGACTGAGAATTATGTTATCAGCTTCCCTGGTTTGGAAGCTTTTGAATTTGGACTGAGCCACACTACCAGAAGCCCAGAGTCTTCAATATGCAGACAGCATATTGTGGGACTTCTCAGCCTCCATAATGGTGTAAGCCAATTCCCCTAGTAAATCCTCTCTCGTGTATCAATACATAGGCATACCTCAGAGTTATTGTAGATTCAGTTCTAAAACATCACACTAAGCGAGTCACATAAGCTTTTTGGCTTCCCAGTGCAAATAAAAAGTTCAATTTAGACTATGCCAGTCTATTAACTGTACAATAGCATGTTTTTAAAAATGTACATATATTAATTTAAAAGCACTTTATTGCTAAAAAAATACTGATGATCATGAGCCTTCAGTAAGTTGAAATCAAATATCACTGATCACAGATTGCCATAACAGGTATAACAATAAAGAAAAATATTGAAATACTGTGAATGTGACTCAGGCACACAAAGTGAGCTCATGCTGTTAGAAAAATGGCACCGATAGGAAAGAGTCCTGACCGGCCCAGTAGAGATGAGGGAAGAGGGAGGCCTTGGATCTGCCATTGTGATCAGAGTGAGGCCAGGTGAAGAAAAATGTGCAGAAGGTAAGAAACTGTGAAGGCATCATGAGGCCTGGTTAGGAGACACAGCCTGGAGATTTATGAAAGATATACTGTTGTTTTAAATTTCAAACCACAGTTACCTGTGTAACGAAAGAACTCAAGCTCCACAATAGGAAAAAGTGGAAACTGACCCAGAGGATGCCAGATCAAAGGATATATCCAGTTGCAGTTCTTACCAGCATACAGGTGCTAATATACACACTGTTCATTTTCAGCTTCAGCTCGATTGCTTTTGGCAGCAAAAGCACTGCTCAAGGCCCAAACGAGAGAGCGATTTGGTATTAGGAGAATGATTAAGATGGATTCTTGAATGGTGTTCCCCAAAAGACACATACATATATATGTTCCAATCCCTGGAACTTGTGAATGTTACCTGATTTGGAAAAGGATCTTTGCAGATGTAATTAAACTAAAACTCTTGAGATGAAATCATCCTGAATTATCCAATGGGCCCTAAATCCAATAGCCAGTGTCCTTCTAATAGCAGGGCAACGGGAGGTTTAAGAGAAGAGAAGGTGGTGTGAAGACAGTAGCAGAGATAGGATTGATGGGCTACAAGCCAAGAAATGTCAATGATTGTCCCCCGTTATCAGAAGTTAGGAGAGAAGCATGGAACAGATTTTCCCCCAGAGCCTCGGAAGGGAATGGTGGCCCAGCTAACAGCATGATTTCAGACTTCTGGACTCTAAATAGAAATTTATTCTCTCCCAGTTTAAGTCAAAAAGAAAGAAAAAAAAAAGAAAAATGGCACCAATAGACTTGCTTGACACAGGGTTTCCATAATCTTTCAATTTGTAAAAAAGGCAAATTACAGGAAGTACAATAAATCAAAGTACAATAAAATGAGGTACGCTTATATTTATATATGTCTTCCCTATTGATCTCTGTGGAGAACCAAAATACACTTGACATGGTTAAAAAATAAATAGAGTAGAATATTAAAGTAGCAGGCATGGAAAGCAAATGCTTTAAAAATCAGGGTCCTAAGTGTATGAAAAAATAATAGGCTTACCTACACTAAAGGCTTTAATAGGTATATACATGCTGTTTGCTCAAGTAAATTAACGTAGCTATAATCCTCTTACTAGCATAAATGACTCTCTAAAATAAATAACTCACTCCCACCCAAATAAAAATTCACCTTCATAAGAATTAAGACGTCCCACTGGGTACCTGTGGGAAAATGCTGCTTTGGAGAGATTTTTCAATTTTCAACTGTATTCCTTACAGTGGCAGTAAGGCATATCCAATTCAGGTAACAAATTATCTCCCCATGATAACCTATATTTGTCTGTACAGCATACTAACCCCGATTTCTAGTCTTAATGCAAAAGATCCAGGTGACGTTTATCTCACTCTCAACACCAGGAGTAGACATGACACAAACTGAGGTGGACTACCCTATTCCCACAGCCACTGTAATGGGTTTCCGGATGGACAACTAACCCAAAGTGAACCAAAGAGTCAAAACAAGGACTTCTGCCAGAGTTATGGAGAAAGAAGTGCTTTAAAGAAAAAAGGTCAGACGGGAGAGGCATATATTCTCAGAACCTCCCACGGCTGTGTCACAGGGTGAGGGGTGGGGTAAGGAAAACAAAAACAAAACAAAACCAAAAAAAACTCCTAGAAATGCCAGCTATACACATCACTTACATCCAGAACCATGGGGTCCATTTTGCTATGTGAAAGAAATGTGTCCAAGATTTCATAAGGCCAATGTTAAAGACAACAGCTAAGAAAGAAGTATTTCTGACACTAATTTTTATTTGAGCATCCAATACAGCTGCTCCTGAAACTATTAATAGAACCACCAACCTGATTTAAGCTTCCCAGTTAAATAAGCTTACAAATTATCTTACTTCAAAAAAAATTTTTTTTTTTTTAAATAGGCTGTCGCCCAGCCTAGAGTGCAGTGGCACAGTCATGGCTCACTGAAGCTTCTATCTCCCATGCTCAAGTGATGCTACCACCTCAGGCTCCCAAATACTATAACTACAGATGTGTACCACCATGCCCAGCTGATTTTTTTATTTTTATTTTGGTAGAGACGAGATACTGCTGTGTTGGCCTTCAGGCAAGCAAGCCTACCTGCCTCAGCCTCCCGAAGTGCAGAGATTACAGTCATAAGCCACTGCAACTAATTTGCAACTTTAATCGCTTATGACCAGAAGGATCCTCAATGATAATCTCAAATCCATTTGCCCAATAACATGTTACTGTCAGTCTGGTGGCTAGGAACTGTTTAATGGTATTAGGGAAGACAGAGTTTAATTTTATGCTACTTCAAGAGATACAGGAACACAGTGTTAAAATCACATTTTTCACCCCCATGGCCAGTAGGGAAACCTTCACAGGTGCCCTGTCTTTAAGAAGAAAAAGGTGGAAGAAATGAAGAGCCAATGTTAAGGAAGCAAGACATCTAGCCTGTCCATCCCTTACTTAAGGTATATTCTGAAAACTGGTTCTAAGTCAGAGAAGAGTTTTAGTTCCAAAATTAAATACTGGTGTTTGGTTTGCATTGATTTTCAGTTACTTGTCCTATGGGAAGAGGTGGAGATAGGAGAAGAAAGGATACCTGCTCTGATATAGATAAACGATCCTGGGAAAGGTAAGCCAGCAAAGAATGAACTAATGACATAAAAGGTTTACCTACTGGGAATTAAGCTAGAAAAGTGTAAGAGCAAAGGATATATTGAATTCTACCATTTTGGAAAAATATTAAATATACTTCCACAAAACTATTTTTAAAAGACAATAGCTTTCCAAAAATATTTTTCTCTAAAGTATTATACTAAAGGTATTTAAGTCACATCTGAACATTAACTATGTTGTAAATATGCTATCTATAATAAAGAAAAAAAGGTCTTACTGTTGACGTAACTGTCGACAGCTCTCAATATGAGTAGATGTATTTTGATGCTGAATCCAATCCTATTGTAAAAGGAGAAAAGTGTTGAAATCAGAATATTCCTAATGTTGACTAATGAATTAGGCTTTTAAAAAAGACAAAGAATATTTTTTTTTCAAAAATTAAACAAACATACTCATAAATAGCACTTGGCTGCTCAATGAAATTTTCACAAACAAAAGTTAAAGGCCTTGAAACAAATGCACTTAATACCATACCTCACTGATCCCATCTGAAAATATTTTAGTACAGAAAACATTTTAAAAATCAAAACCATGGCTGCTCATTTTGAAATCAATATATAAACTTGGAGAAAATAAAAGCATGGATCAGAAAAAACTTACTGCAAATATAAAAACAACACACCAGAAAACACCAAAAAAATCTATGAGTAAAATGGTATCTGTGAAACAGCATCTTCAAAATACAGTATTTCAATGACAAAATACCTCTAAAATTCAAGCTAACATCATCATCAAAAAATGCCACCTCATAGACCAGTACCATTCCATACAAGGTACTCACTACACTGGCAAATAAGACTAGGAAAAACATGGGGAAAAATGCTACTGATCAAATCTATTTTCAAAATTTAAAAGTAACAACATTTCAAAGATACAATATCCCTTATATACAGAGCTTTACAATTAACACAACGCTTTTTTTTTTTTGACAGAATTTCACTCTTGTTGCCCAGGCTAGAGTGCAATGATGCGATCTCAGCTCACTACACTCTCCACCTCCTAGGTTCAAGCGATTCTCCTGCCTCAGCCTCCTTAGTAGCTGGAATTAACAGGCATGCGCCACCAAGCCTGGCTAATTTTTGTATTTTTAATAGAGACGGGGTTTCACCATGTTTGTCAGGCTGGTCTCGAACTCCTGACGTCAGGTGATCCACCTGCCTCGGCCTTCCAAAAGTGCTGGGATTACAGGCGTGAACCACCATGCCCGGCCCAAAATGCTTTCTTATACATTACTTCATTTACAAATAAATCTGTCCTAAAATTACAATCTGTACCCATAAATAACTCTGGAAGATACACCTGGTTTAAAAAAAAAAAAAAAAAGGCCAATACAGTTTACAAAGATACAGTTTCCAAGGTGAAACAATTAGTTAAAAGCAATATGTATGTTACTCAATGTTTTACTGTTCCTCCAGCATTTGGAAAGGCAGAAAACTTACTAGATAACTCTGTATTTCAACACTTGGCTTAAGGAAAATGTTATTATTTCTTTCCGTTTGAAACACATTTTAGGTCATTAGAAATTTCCAGTTAAAATCACGGTTGACAATAATTTTGGATTCTGCCTTGGCAAGAACTATCTGAAAGAAGGTACATTGATTTGCAATGCTCAGCATCAATTTAAACTCAGCAACAAGGTATGACAAATCCTAAACTATTTTATTAAGCCATGGAACTGACTGTGGACTACAAAAAAGAAATGTTTGTATATCCTGTTTAGTAATACAAATAGAAAGCTAGAAGAGATTGGCAGTTAAGAGTCTCTAGTAGTACTAAAACCCATATTTTTAATATTAATTGAACACTGTTTACATCAAACAGACACACTGGTGCAGGCAGTGGGTTGGGCATGCTTTATTTGAACCATAAAGTGTTTTATCTGAATACGATGCCAACATTCAATAATCCAGAGATTTTACCCCCAAGTCCAGATTTCCAGCTTTTCTTGAAAAAATAGGAAGATACAGTAATACAGGTTACCAATCTTATAGCAACTATCACCTGAAGATGATGGCTGCCCTACTTAAGACATACTCTTCTCAGTTCAACACACACATACACACGTTCTTTTAGGCTTGCTTCACAAATTGACATTACTTGCTTTAAGCTCAGTAAATACACCCATCCCACCCCAACTTCTAGACTCTCTAGTAACAGTTTCCACATTAGATAATAGTCCAAAAGCAGCACTGCCTCCCCAGAGAAAAAGTGATAATTACCAACTAGCAGGAGATGCTGCAAGGACTGTATAGAATTAGGCAGGCTCAGAATGAAACTGAAAATATCTACTCATATCAGGTCTCACTTACTATTCTCAACAGTTTTTTATTGTCAATACTTTCTCAAACTGAATTATTTCAGTCATTATGATACAGCTCCTAAACCAAGGAAAGTTTCTCCTTTAAAATCTGAACCCCAGTTTAACAAGCAAATACATTTCACATTCTCAAAGTACATCTTCACAGCTACAGTTTCAAAGACTCGAAGGTGGGGAATATACATATTGTCAGATTTACTCAGTAGGAAAAAGTTTACAATCGGTAATTTACATTTATTGGCTTCATATTTATGTCACATATACACACACACAAACACGAGGCTGCAAAATATATCACAGAAACGAGAGGCAGTGTGTACTATCAAAATCCATCTTCACAAACCCCCATCATTTGGCCACTTAGTAGTGAAAAATTCATTACTTAGATGAGCCCCATTCTGTTGTGCTGTCTGTTAAAAGGTGTGTGTGTGTTTTTAACGGCAATCTAGGTGAGCTCTAATGATGGCTAAATGATTTCCTCTCCTCTCAAATTTTTACTTTTATCCCATTAACCCAGGTTTTTACCATCTTATACTTGAACAATTAGAGAAGCTTCCAAGTGGAAGTCCTACTCTACATCATCTCATCTCTATTTACCCTGCATACTTCAGTCAGGTTGCCCTAAAACTACTTCCAACATGTCACTTCACTTATCAACAGACTTATCTAGCTTTCTAACGCCTCTCACCTCAAGTCTAAACTCCTAGACTAGCTCTTCAAGAACTTTCATACTTACTTATAATATGCTCATCATTCTTTCCCAACTGCCTCCTACCACTATGAAATATAATCTTCTCTCCAGACCTTTGCCTCTCTGTATGTTGTTGCCATCCCTCCTCTTCTTTTTCTTTTTCTTTTTTTTTTTTTGAGATGGAGTCTCGCTCTGTCACCCAGGCTGGAGCCCAGTGGCGCGATCTCGGCTCACTGCAACCTTCCGCCTCCTGGGTTCAAGCGATTCTCCGCCTCAGCCTCCTGAGCAGTTAGGATTACAGGTGTGCATGATCACACTCGGCTAATTCTTGTATTTTTAGTAGAGAGGGGATCTCACCATGTTGGTAAGGGTGGTCTTGAACTCCTGACCTCGGGTGATCCACCCGTCTTGGCCTCCCAAAATGCTAGGATTACAGGCTGTGAGCCACTGCGCCCGGCCCCCTCCTCCTCTTTATACAGGCATATCTAAAGCCTCTTTATCATTCAAGACCCATCTTCAACCTACTCCATCAAGTCTTCTCTCCCACATCATTCTAGTCAAGACAGACTCAGTGCATTCAGTAACTGTCATTCCATTAGTCTAACTAGGCTATAAAAGTCTTTTGATGTCAGGATGCGTATTATTATACTTCTTTTTAAGCACACACTGCTACAAATACAATAGTTAAAATAATTAAATTGGTAAAATGGTAATGATTAAATTGGTAAACTGATGATGCTGGCCTGAGTGATACACGCCTGAAATCAAGATCGAAATCTCTGTTCCCTACAGCATATCCAAACAAGTTAAATAAATCACAAAACTACTTGTTGCCTTCTAATTGTTTTAAATGTCTTGGGAGCATAATTTTTCTCCTCAATAAGATTGAATAAACTGCTTAATAACGTCTAAAATTTTACACAGTTCCTCATTTCTGTCCCAGTACCTAACTGGAGTCAAGCACAAAACTGGTATCCATAAGTACATACTAAATTAAATGTACACCTTTTCTACTCTACAGAATACAAAACTTCAAGTTCTTTATTTAAAGATATATTTTCTTGGATTCATTATGACCAACTAAAGGTTCAAAATAAATTTTTTTAAAAATTATGTGGTATCCCCAGTCACAAGAACACAGAGAGACTAACACTCAATTCACTACTTAGGCCAGGGCTACTTACAGATTACAATTAGGTGATATGTATTATTCTAAGACTTTCCCTTGTAAGGACTTTGCTATCCCTTCTGATGGAATAAGGCAACTATTATTTTAACAGAATTTGGCACATCTGGCTAAAATGGGGTAGAACGCTGCTTTCTTTTGCTGGGGTTAACCTTAAGAAAATAGCATAGCAACAGATCTAATCAGATTCATGTTGATGAAAACCTAATGAGTGAATAATGAAAAGAAAATCAAAAGGCAACACTGGAAGAAAAGAACAAGAGCATAACACATAGATTTTTAAGCCTAAGTATACAACCAATTCCAGGCCATGGCCTTGAATCAAAGCTTTTTTCCATGTTAGTATATTCCCTTCTGACCCTTTACAACCTACATCTATAAATCACATTAGCAAATAGAAGAAACAGTGATTGCCAACCATACGTAAGTATATAAAATTTACTTGGAAATTCCTGCTCAAATCTACCAATTACAACTGAATAGTATGTTCTACATTATAGTAAACTTTACTGCCTCTGCAAAATACTTCCTTCTAACTATACTATCAAAGTACCTAAATCATCTTTATTTTTTAAAGATTTTTCTCTACAAATTTCTATCATTTCACATTATTTTTTGAGTCCACAGCTGGTCCTAGAATAATTTACTGCACCTTGACTTACTTTTGCTATGAAGTTATTTTAGAGAGCTTCTTCTCAAAAAATACTAAAAATCACTAGTCTACATAAAGTCAGGAAATATTTAGATTAACACTGTGATAACCAAGACAGGTATATATGTGCAAGTCTATAATATACTGTCTCTTAAATGTGTGCATTACAAATGGGTTATACCGTCTCTTTGTATTTTTATACTAACAGATCCTTTTAGAGAAAGGTGATTCCACATGACATTGTCTTGTAAGTACGCAGCTTATGTTACATAAATTTTATGTTGCGTAAGTGGGATAACTAAAAGTTCAAAATAAGTGGACAAACTATTAAAATATGGTGTGCCCGGTCATAGGAATACAGTAAGCCTAATACTAAACTCAGTACTAAGGCCAGAACTACTTAGGATTACAACTATGTATTGAGGCTGCAATTAAAATTACCTTCTGCTATTTCCTTAACACCTAGTTAACAGCAGTATACATATCAGAATTTAGAGAAAACTTTGGCGCTGAGCATCATTATACAGTGATCTTTTTTTAAAAACACTCACCTTCAAATGACTACATTCTACGTTACACAGAGAACACAAATGTGGAAATATTCTTGGAGATGCTGCATAATAATCATTCATCATAGAAGGAGTAGGAAGTCTCTTCATCTTCTGGGCATCAGCATGTGAAAACTTTGGTAGCCAGGATGCTTTCACAATACCAAAGGGAGATCGAATGGGAACGTCAGCCTGTGACTGGTAATTCTTTTTACTTCCTCTTGATCCAACATGTACGTTAGATGAATTAATCACAGGTTCATGTGGGATCCGCTCTTGCTGGCTTACAGCTGAAATTAATTCCGATGAAAAAGGCTGCTGGTTCATAGATGGAGGAATCAGAGATTGACTCATTGTCTGGCTAACTGTTTGGTTAATGGATTGGTTGACGGATTTTATGGGTTCAAGGACTGACTGTCCTCCCGAAATGTGTAAGCCTGACATCTTGGCTCCACTCTCAACTGGGAAAAAGGACCGATTATTGGAGGACTCACCGGGAAAGTCCATTTGGCGAAATACGTCTTCAACAGGAAACATAGAATTACATATCACATTTGGATTGGGAACAGATGCAGAGATGTTCTGCTGTGACTGAAATTCATTCTCGACCTCATCCGTTGGAATTTCAGGATCATAAATACGTACTTCAAGTGGATCTTCTGTGTAGCCATATTTGCTTGCATGCCCATAATCTATCACATTACTTGAAACTGCTTCACTACCAAGGGTTTCTTTATTTCTGCTCTGAGAAGGTAAATTAGGTAATCGGCGCCCCATTTTTCGCATTCTTATATCCCTCAAAATTAATGGCATATTTTCAGGAGTCAGTTGTTCATCAGGATAGCGACTGAGTTCTTCTAGGTCTTCATTAGATAATCCAAAACTTGCTAAGATACTTGAGGCACTCTCTTTTGTATAGCGGCTCTGTACTTTAGGACTCTGCTCTGTAACCTGTGTTACAGAACTCTGTTTCACTGCCACTGATGCAGATATATGAGGCTCATCATCCCACCGGCTACCATGAGGCTTCCCCTTCTTCTGTTGTGCTTCATGAAAATCCAGTTTTTCTTTGGTCAATCTTGGATCAGTTCTGTGTTGAGTTACCTGAACATTCATTCTCTGTGGTCCCATGTTCTGATAAGATTCATGGCCAGCAAATCTGTGTGGAATTCCACGTGCTCTCCCTGCTGGGTAAAATCTTGGGAGACCCATAGATCCAGGCCTCATAAATGGTCCTGGAGGCCTCATCCCAGAAGGGTTAGGTGCTCGTGGCCTTTGAAGTGGAAAGTCTCCTCGAGGATTAAACCTGGGTCTCGACATGGCTATTTTCAAGAAAGCCTGATTTAATAAAGTATAAGCTGATGTTGAACCATGTGAGGCAACGGCATTCAGCTGCTGAAGCGCCAATTGAGTCTTAATCTGAGCAAAGTGCAAAGGAGATGGGCCCAACAGAAGTGGGTTTGCAATGCCCAGGTTCAAGGAATTCACAAGTGGTGCGAAATTTTCCAAGAATAACACAAAGCTGAAAGTTAAAACACAAATATTAGATCATTTTAATTCAAACTACTTCATGAAGTGGGTTCTACAGCCAGTGTAAAACATTTTGAAATAAAGCCATGAAACCATTCTGCATTTCATATACTTTTGGAGTAAGGGCTTACGAGGATTTAAATTTCCCAAAAACTTTCTCTTCTTCTCTTTCCTGAATGCAGAACACAAGCCCCAAACCTCAAGTCAGATTTCATGTACATTGTGTTGTTCTGGGTGCTGTCCTAGGTGCTGAGCAGTAATTACAACTCCTTTTACATAATCTTGAAAAATACTGGGAATCTATTTCATGCTGTAATACTGGGAGAAAAAAAGATGAAGGCATTAAAATACTTATAAATGCACACATATTTAATATGCATGTTATCAGATACACAAATAATGAAAATAAGAACTGTAAGCCTAAAAGACCCATTTTTGTAAAACACAATCTTCCTTGGAATCAGCCTTCACATCTAATCAATCCCACAGGGCAATTAAACTACACTAGAGTTCGTATTATTAAATAGTTGTTTCTCGTCAAATAAAAACGTGTTGTCAATAACTTGACTACAGAGTCTAAGAAAACAGTAAGCAATGGCATGGAATTTGTTATAACACAGAACATAATATGTAACAAAACCAGTAACCCTTCCTTTGGATTCCCTCCATAATCACAGTTTAGACGAATATATATGGATGATAATAATGATTAACTTTATACAGCACTGTCCATATGTCAGTCAGTGTTCTATGAACTTTAAACGATGCTCACAACAATCCTGAGGTATGTACAGTTTTACAGAGGAAGACACAAAGGCACACACAGGTAAAGTAACTTACAAAGACAAGTGACTGCTGAGATTTTGTATTCAAGATTATCTGGTACAGTAATCTGTGCTCTTAACCATTAACAGATGTGAGCAAAGTATCTTACAGTTTCCAGACATTTTATTAGTTAAAACTGGTTGCTGACCAGCCCATCAGACTGTACTACCCACTTCAACACTCTTCTAGATAGAAAACAGTACTTTAGCTATCATTCAGGACCAAGGTCAGCAGCTACATAACTTGGCTTTCCTCCTGCAATTAAAAAATTTATGAGCATATAGACTATGCTGGTGCTTTCTATCAGGACCTCACTTTTATGCGTGACTGAAATGCATGGTGGACAATGTGAGGTCTTGAGGCATCTACAATCATTACAAAAATCAACATCATGGATCCTATTTGCTAACCACCACTGTCTGGTTCAAGCTACAATTCCATCCATTACTTTACTATATACTTTTCTCTTTATTTATATATAATGTTAGTAATTGTTAATTTGGCTGGGAAAACGGTCTTTATCTGGTTAACAGCCTCCCTTCCAATCATTCTGCATGCTGCCACCACAGTTAACCTTTGCAAAAGGACATTTTTACCACACAACTCCTCTGTTCAAAAATCCACAAATATCTCATTCCCTTTATTTCTTAGCTTTATTGTTTAAGGTCCAACCAATCTAACCAATCTTTCTAATTTTATCAGACAGGTATTTTTGCTATGTCTTTGTTCCTATTCTTCCCAACTCTTTTCATCTCTTCCAATCAAAAACAAACCTTGCCCTGGATGCTGACCTGACTTTATTTATCCTTCAAGGTCACCCCCATTCAACCTCCCTTGACTACCAATGCTGAGAGCGAGTCTTCCAATAACACTTTTTTTTTTAAAGACAGGGATGCCCTGTTACCCAGGCTGGAGTCCAATGGCACAATCTCGACTCACTGCAACCTCTGCCTCTCGGGTTCAAGCCATTCTCCTGCCTCAGCCTACCAAGTAGCTGGGATTACAGGCATGCGCCACCATGCTACCTGGCTAATTTTTGTATTTTTAGTAGAGATGGGGTTTCGTCATGTAGGCCAGGCTCGTCTCCAACTCTTGACCTCAAGTGATCCACTAGCCTCGGCCTCCCAAACTGCTGGGGGGTGTGAGCCACATCGCCCAGCATCCAATAACCTTTATTTATTGCTTGCACCATTTTTGGATTCTTAATATCTTATATTTTTGCACTCATACACACATGATCTTTTCCAACAACCTAATGTCAACTGAAGGTTTATATTCATGGCTAAGTCTTATCCCCCAAGCATATAAACCCTACTCCTACTCAAAAGATCCTCAAGTATTTGTTAAACTATCTAAATGATCACATCCAAAGTATTCATTATTAACATGCACAGGTTAACTTTCAAATTAGAATGAAACACAAAAATACATCAAATACATAGGTTTTTGATTCACCAGATACAAGCTGCAGACACAAGCTTACCAAACAATGATACCCAAATTCTATTAGAAAGTTCATTTATAACAAACTCATGGTCTTTTTAAACAATCATAAATTACATGAAATTGTGCCTACCTTCTACATAATAAAATCTCTTCCAAAAACAACTGTCTTCACCCAATCCTAAAAGATACACATTGCTTATGTAAGCAGTTTATCATCTAGTTATTACAATGCTTTCTGAACCACTTATTCCATTTGGTGAAGACTCCTCTTATAAATTCATAAGCATGAACTCTTCCAAATAATGTTTCTCCCCCAAAATAAAACAGCAAATTTCAATCAGAGTGATCTAATTACTAAATGTAATTGTGAAGAAGTATCATTTGGAAACATCTCCATTTTGAATTCCTTAAAGGCAAAAATCTACTGTGTATTTCCTAATGTGCCCAACATTGCATTACACTGATTCAAGTACACATTTACAGAGGTTAAGAGAACTGCCCTTGACAAACTGTATTCTCCAGAATACTAGAGTACCCTGAGCAGTCTTCTACAAAGATGTTCCCTGGCCAAGAAAGTTTGAAGGGCACCATACTTGCTTTTTAAGAGGGGAATAATGTCTATTAGCATATTAAAGTCTATGAGGGGCTAGGTGAGGTAGCTCACTCACACTTGTAATCCTAGCACTCTGGGAGGCCAAGGCAGGCCGATTACTCTGAGCCCAGGAGTTCAAGACCAGCCTGGGCAACATGACAAAATCCTGTCTCTACAAAAGAAAAAAAAACACAAAAATTAGCCAGGTATGTTGGCTCGTGCCTATAGTCCCTGGCTACTCGGGGGGCTAAGGCTGAAGAATCGCTTGAGCCTGGAAAGGAGAGGTTGCAGTGAGCTGAGGTTGCACCACTGTACTCCAGCCTGCGCAACAGAGTGAGACTCTGTATTTAAAAAAAGAAAAAGAAAAAGAAAAAAAGCTACGAGAAGCCTTGCTGTAGTTTATCAAAATCCTTTTTACATTTTCCACTTCCCAAACCTAGGTTTCTATTCGTAAAACAGGCATTTGCTTCCTATGGTGGGTTTCCCAAAATATAAATGTTAAAAGAGAAACTTTCCTACCTATATACCCAGGGGTCATGTCTGAAATATTTAGTAACTGGTAAAGCACACGCAATGAACAATCAAAACATAGGTGTTTTACAGTGTGGAAGCAGACTCCTAAGCCCCTCCTTTGTCTATCACCCGTAAACTGTTAAGGGTTTAAGTTGCTGTAGCATGAGAAGGTAGTGGTGGGGCATCCCTAGGGAAGGAACTAGAAGAGAAAAGGATGTGGGGGTTCACCCTTGGAGTAGCACTACTTACTAATCATGCTAATCATGGAAGAATTATTTCTGTATTTAACACAGCGGCGTCAGTGTGTAGTCACTTAGTCCTGCAAAGACACCAGTCTTTCATAGAACAATCTGGAATTCACATGAAGAGAAGAATTAAACGGCATTTTCCCAGTTAAGGAATTTCAACTATCAATATGCAGAGGTATGGCCTGTTTGCATTTTTTAGGAGTCTTCAAAAACCACACCTGACCTCCCATATGGTTAGTCCCATCCTAAAATCTAATATAATGAAGACAGAGTAATAAGTTGGCAGCCCTGGCTCTCCCTAGAAGATCTCTCTCCCTTCTCTACTGGGAAGAAAAGTCACAGTTCTGTTCAGCTACAGTTATTTACTGAGCATTCTGGTCCCAGGACCTGCTAGCTAGAGGTAGGAAAGTTTCTCTTCTAACATTCATATCCTGGGAAACCTACTACAGGAAGCACATGTCAATCTTCCAATAGGTCACTTCTGCCAACTTCCTTCCTGAGAACAAGTTTCTTTAATCCTCCTGAACTTTCAGCCAATGCTTCTAACTTATCTCAAGACACCACACAAATTTCATACTTTTATGTGTAGTATATATCATTGTAGTTTGTATTTATAGTTACATTTTCACACAATAACCCAGTTGATATAAAATCATCATCTTCTTATGCTACCGCATCATTTCTAATCCTGGTAGAGAAGTTTCTGATGAAATACTTTGTCAAAACATCATTAAAAGAAGAATTATGGGCCAGGTACAGTGGCTCATGCCTGTAACAGTTTGGGGGCTGAGGCGGGTAGATGGCTTGACCCCAGGACTGCGAGACCAGCCTAGGGACCATAGAGACTTCACCTCTATAAAAAAAATTAACAAAAATTAGTAAAGTGGTGGGGCATCCCTGTGGTTCCAGCTACTCAGGAGGTTGAGGCAGGAGGAACACCTGAGCCTGGGAGGTTGCGGCTGCACTAAGCCATGATTGCACTACTGCCAGGTGACAGCGCAAGACCCTGTCTCAAAAAACAAGAAAAAAAAAAAAATTATAATCAATTACTTTACCATACATTTGTTCAACTGTCCCAGCTTTCTTAGAATTCCTAATAAAATCAGGTGATTCTCAAATTAAAGCATGACACACAATGGTGGGCATTGGTAAGAAGTAATAAAGACATTTTTAAAAATACAGGTGGTTCACATCTGTAATCCCAACACTTTGGAAGGCCAAGGCAGGTGGACTGCTTTGAGCCCAGGAGTTCTAGGCCAGCTTGGGCAACATGGTGAGACCTTATCTCTACAAAAATGAAAAAACCAAGCATGTTGGCTTTTTCCAACTAGCTACTCAGGAGGCTGAGGTGGGAGGACTGCTTGAGCCCAGGATGTCAAGGGTGCAGTGAGCTGTTTCCACCTCTGTACTCCAGCCTAGGTGGCAAAGCAAAACTCTGTCTCAAAAAATTTATATAAATAAAAAATCTGCCTATGACCTACATGCCAAATAACATATCTTCAATGGTTAAAAAAGTATGTATTATGTTGCCTCTTCTTTGTGAATGAAATTTAAGGAGTATAATGGTCACCCTTCTCTGAGGTCCCCAATGGATGCCTGATCCCCAATGGATGCCTGAAACCATGGATGGTACTAAATCCTATGTATACTGCGTTTTTTCCTGTACATACATACCTGTGATAATGTTTATAAATCAGCTACAGTAAGAGATTAACAATAAAAAACAGAATTAAAATATAGCATAATAAAACTTATATGAATGTGGTTGTTCTCAAAATGCCATTCGCATACTATACTCACCTATTTTTGGCTGGTGGTTGACTACGGGTAACTAACTGCAGAAAGTAAAGCTGTGGTATATACTCATATTTCATTTGCACAATTTTCACTTTTAATTAAAAGTGTTAAGTACATTTTTAATCATTTAGCAAAGTTTGTCTTCTATCATTCATATCCACGCCAAATAAAATGTTTTAACTAAAAGGATGCTTGTTATACTTCAAGCTTTCTATTTATAAAGTATTATAAAGTTTCCTTTTGCAATTACATAATTCTGCAGTCTTATTTTTTCAAATTTAACTTAGGTGCTCCACCAACAGCACTTTTCTTTACTTTGTCACTTAACTTTCATGTCTTTCTCAATCAATTCAAGGGAATAAAATTTCAAGATTAAGTATCAGGCCATTCAGGATATTTTTTTAAATACTAAGTACTCCTAAGAAATTTTGAGAAAGTTTTTCTTAGCAATAAATCTCGACAGTAAGTTCAAATTCAGCTTTTATTCATACAAAATAATTACTGACATCATTGTTCTAGGTAAGGAAGGACTAAAGATATTAAAGCCAGAACAGATCTCTCCTTCATATAGCTAACATTCTACTTTTTAAGATGGAGCTAGTATCTCATAAAATTAGGGTAAACAAAATGATAAAACATATGGTTAAAAATCTCTTGAAAACTTCCCTTTCAACCCTTCTGCAATTATAAAAGCTTGTAGAGAGATTGGAAACTGGTCAAATAAACTATAGTACATCCATATTTTCAGCATCCACTAGGAGGTTTTAGAATGTATCTCCCTCAGAAAAGGGGACACTACTAAGTAAAGGCTTTTAATGACCAGAATCAGAATCCATACAGACAAGACAGGAAAATTCTTCTGGGTTGGAGAGAATTTCAGAATTTGGATACTAAAAGTAGAGGGCAAGCTATTAATTTTAACAGGAGATGGTGTGATACAACAGGAAAATATCTGAGATTTTTTTGGTGGGGAGAGGGGAGCATTAAGCAGTAAATTCAAATTCAAACTGTTAAGAGTCTGTCATCCATTTGTCAGAAAGGTCTATGACTCCCAAAAGGTTAAGAAATTCTATTTAGGGGTATCAGAATCTACATTTTTAAGGCCTCAATTTACATGGTTAGGAGACAATCTAATCTCTCTTCTATTCCATTTAATTTTCAGCTACTGGCTCTCCTACACTGCTACATGCCTAATGCTTTCTACTGGATCATCACTTCCGTACATCTCAACTTTGCTAAACACTGATTTTTTGTTGTTTCTGTTTTACTTATTGGCAGGCAGGAACATTTAATAGGGAATGACAGTTCCTTCTTACTTAAAATGACACATTTCCTTCTTACAAGTGTCCATCTAAATCCTGCATGCCACTGTGGGATGGGGTGAGGAGATACATCCTAACAGACCCTTCTTTTTCCCCTTTTTGATTTTAGTGGAAAGGAGTAAGTTCAGAATCATTCACTCAATGTATTAAATATCTTCTGACAGCCTAACATGACAGTAACCAGGCTACTTCCTAGTTTTAAAGCCAAATAAAATACAGTTACGTTCCTACAACCAAACTGCTAACAATCTAACAGAAAAAAACAAATTGCAGTAAGGTTTGTCAGTATTATAACAAGGCTGAAGTATCAGAAAAGGATTTCTGGAAGACAGAAATGCTTGAATTGAGTTTTGTAGCATGGCATCTTCTACAGTTTTGAGGAAACTAGTAGAAATGAGATTTCAAATAACAACGTCTTACTAAATGTGTTTATCAAATTTTCAAAAATTTGGAGTATCTATCCTAAAGTCTTTGGATGAAATACTGTAAGACAGTTGTACTGGAAATGATAATAAGTAAATTATAACTTATTAACTATGTTTTTCTGACAAAGGCATAACATTCAAGACAAAAAAAAAATGGCTTCAGCTAAAACATTAGAATCTTTGCACCCTCAGGATTATTTGATACAAGTCAGCTATGAAGACAGAAAAAAAGTGTTAGGAACCAACATCCCTTATGCCATATGTCAGCTACTGTTTTTAGTGGCTTTTTCAATCCTCTGCTCTCTCTATACTAATTCTCTTACCAAATTACCAAGATACAAAAAAATAAAATAAAATAAAATAATTCCATTTCTAAACATAAAGTTCAATGTATTCCTGTCAATACTTCTCATACGTACTTTTCTTTTTCCTCTCACCACCATCATCGCCCTAATGCCTTTTCTTTGGCTATTACAAACTTTAAATTTACAGTTATCTACGCAGATTCACAGACGCACTGGCCAAAAGGGGCAGAAGTTACAGGCTCAAGTGCTTAATGAGTAAAATAATGTGTCTGAGATTTTCTTTAAAATAATCTGGGCAGAGGTGAGGGAAAGAGTGAACATGTGTAGTGGGGCAGGGGGTGGTCGTTGGTGGTAAATGAAGGGAGTTTGATGAAGTAAGACACGTAAAAATACTGGCTGTGGAAGCTGAGTAATGAGTCCCTAAGAATTTATCTGTGCTTTTTTCACATTTCTGAAGATTTCCAAAATAAAAAGTTTAAGTCCTAAATATTAGGTATGACTTGTTTTGTTTTGTTTTTTTTTGAGATGGAGCCTCACTGTTACCCAGGCTGGAGTGCAATGACACAACCTAAACTCACTGCAATCTCCACCTCCTGGATTCAAGCGATTCTCCTGCCTCAGCCTCCCAAATTGCTGGGATTACAGGTGTCCGACACCACGCCCAGCTTTTTGTATTTTTAGTCGAGACAGGGTTTCACCACGTTGGCCAGGCTGGTCTTGAACTCCTGACCTCATGTGATTCACCCGCCTAGGCCTCCTAAAGTGCTGGGATTTCAGACGTGAGCTACCATGCCCGGCCAGTATGACATTTTCAACCAAACGAAAAAAATGGGAAGAGTAAAAAACAACGAACATGAGTTAGTGAAGATGACATCATTCTTCTCAATCTAACATTATCACACCAAGGTCTAACAAAGCCAAATCAGCTAAAAAGCTGATTAACAAGCAATGTATAAATAATAAATTCAGATTTAAGTCTAAAATCATTTAAATTATACCCTACACCCTTCCTTCCCACTTGACTCTTTAACTATTACTAAACAGTTTGATATTTTGCTGTCTTTGTTTCATTCTACCTTTTGGTGGAAAAAATTAATTTGTAAAATTTAGAAAGTAAAATTAAGCAAAACAAGCAAAGTGATCTTGGTAAGAAACCTCTAAGAATTAGGTTACATCACAACGAAGAAAATAAACCCTCTGCCTTTTTAAGATAAAGATGTAACCTGAAAACAATGTGATAAGAAACAGAAACCAAAGGCAAATTTGGCATTAATACCTGGAAAACCACCAAACAAATTAAGATAGTCATTATAAAACCTTTCTCCTTTAACCCCAGGAGCTCTGGTCATAAAGAGGTTTGTTCGTCGGAAGATTTATGGATAGTCTTCTTATGAAATAAATGGAAAAACGAGAGTTGAGATCAGGGTTCTTAACTATTAACTTGTTGGGGAAAAAACTGCAATTAAATAGTATTAACCCTTTAAAATAAATGTTTTATTCCTAGTTATGTAAGTAACATGTGCTTGTTACAGAAACAGTAACAACCTGCAAACAAAATCCTTACCAATAAAACCATCACTAAGAGTAAATCAATACTCTGGTATAGTTTCATCTACTTTAGTGTACGTTCATGCATGCATGATGGGTGGGTGTGGTATATCAAACATTGTACAAAATTAGAACTATGCTATTTGCTCTTTTCAATTGACATTTTATTTTTCTAAATTTAATATTTTCCAAAACTGGATAATAGCGACAAAATATTCTCAACCTTTGAACTGTTTTATTTTAACAAATAACTAATAACTCTCATTTGTGTCCTTTTAAGAACAAAAACATGCCACTGCAAAACAAGAAATATTCAATATAATGTCAACCATAAAAATTCTTTCAGAAACACATAGTAGAAACTGGGTTCTTGAGGAAGCCATGACAGAACGGCTTGATGAATTGAAAAGATAGCGCTATTAGATCCTGTGAGGTATTTCTGAGATCTCCAATACCATGGACAATCAAGAACTGCCTATTATTTTGATGCAGTCTTTCAGAAGGAAGGGAGCCCTTAATTTTCTTTACAGATATGGGTACTTTATCCAAAGCAATCATCAAAAATCAATCCATCAGATAATGGCTCCATTAGACTTATAAGGAAAAGATTTACATCAAACCCTATACTTGGACTTACACTACTTTATAGTTTACAAATTATCTCGTCTGAGCTTCACAACGACCTTAAGAGCAAAGGAATTCCAGTTTACACATTAAGTAAAACACAGCTAGGAAGTAACAAGATTACAACATCTCCCATTGGTGTTCTTTCCATATACCAGATACATTAAGTATAAATTTACTTTATAACTTTATTTCTAATCATAAAAAAGCACAACAGGTTCATTATCTGCCCCCAAAAAAGAAAAACTACCCTATAACATGCAGGAAAGAATAAAAAGTATTCTATAATCTTCCCACAAAATGAAAACTACCACTAACATTATTTTTCTAGACATACAAACATATACCTCATTTGGTACTGCTTTGTTAGAGCACTATTTGTCTCAGAGTATATAAATTCACTTTGGTACTTAAGAATGCAGTTATTACAATGGCTAGTTAATACAAGAGGCTGATTGTTTATTCAGCTATAAAAACTAACATGTCATTCTGTGCTTTCCTGGTACTCAATCTGCCAATCTCTCCTACCACGCAGATGAAGCCACTCAGCCAACTTCTTTACTATTAGTTTTTGTCCTCTCTTGTCTCACAAAAGGTATGCAAGTAACAATTCTGAGGGTGCCCAAGTGTTGACAGAGAGTACCATGTTTAATGTTAAAATGCCAAAATGTGGTGCCTTCAAAGAAACAGTCAACGAAATAGAAAGCAAAAATAAGCAGAAAATTAGAAATGTTATTTGGCATCACGAAGGGCAACACCAAATTTCACTACTAACTGCAAGGATTGATAAACACCATGATTTCAGATTCGAAAAAAAATGGAAAACTGCTAATGCATAATGTTAAGAAGAGATCTCCATGAGAACCAGGCATTAATCCCATATAGCAATGATTTAATATTGTTATCAATTTCAGGAAAACGATTTTTTGATAAATGGGCTATTGTAAGATATACCTTTTTATTTCTTAAAAGCATGTACACTGCATAAACGGGCCCCTAGAGCACAACATTGTATTTATTGTAAATGATGCTCCCCTGGAGATGTGCACTGGTGGCCTTGCTCTAAACACTCCTAGTAAGGTCTAACACGTTAGCCCAAGAGAAACCACCTTATCCAAGCTGGAACAAACAAATCTTCCCCAGGATTTTTTGTTAAACTAGAAATGAGAAAAGTGGTAGATGTTTCTAAAATTCAAATGCTGTTAACAGCCCTATTTACTGCTTTACCGAGAAACTGCACCATAAAACAACAACCAAAAAAAACCACTGGAACAGAGGTAAGCAAGACCAAGAAGTAAAGACAATAATGAAGGTATTCAATATACAGTCCCCAATTGTTTCTGAAGCCTAACTGCATCCTTGCCCTCTTTGCCATTTGGTTATTTGCTTTTCTTCATGGAGTCACATGGGCCAAAAAATGTTTCCATTTACCTAAAGTGGGTTCTAAAATCTTCAATTAAATATACCTAAACTGGCCGGGCGCGGTGGCTCATGCCTGTAATCCCAGCACTTTGGGAGGCTGAGGCGGGCGGATCACCAGGTCAGGAGTTCAAGACCAGCCTGCCCAACATGGAGAAACCTTGTCTCTACTGAAAACATAAAAATCAGCTGGGTGTGGTGGCAGGCGCCTGTAATCCCAGCCACTCAGGAGGCTGAGGCAGGCAGGAGAATCCACTTGCACCTGGGAGGAGGAGGTTGCAGTGAGCTGAGGTCGCACCACTGCACTCCAGCCTGGGTGAAAGTGAGACTCCATCTCAAAAAAAAAAAAAAAAAAAAAAACTAAACTGACTAAATGCATTAATAACCATAAGCCTTAAAGTCTTTACAAGTACAAATGAACATATAGTATGCCACCTTTTGTGTTAAACAAAATAGGAAAACATACATATACCTGTTTATGGTTAGCATTAAGAAACAAAGGAAAAATAATACAGAAAATGATGAAGTTGGTAATCTACAAGGGGTAATGGATAGAAAGGATTGAAGGGATATGGTAATGTTATTTCACGGAGCATCTTACTGTACAGTTTTTACCTTTGGAAACATGTTAACAATTTACATATATGTTTAAAATCAGTAAGGACGGGATGGAGAAAAATATCTAACACTGAAAGCAAACTAATCCAATCATATTTCAAATGCATACCACAATACATTGAAGGGGAAAAAGAAAAGTAATCCAAAAACTTAAAACCGCTATTCAATTTATGTACCTCACAGGAGGCCACACCCCCTGAGTGTTACAGCCCCCCCAGGAAAATAAATAAATAAAGGAAACAATTTATGTACCTCAGTTTTGATGGAGCTAAGGGAAAGAGAAGAAGAAGAAATTTTCACTCTTTTTAGTAATTTTATTTTTTGTAGTGGTATGGATGAAGCAGTTCTGAAACTACTTTAGACACATCATAGATTTGAGCATCATTGTTTTGACGGTGCTAGGAACTTAGGGCTTTCATTGTGGAAGACAAGAAATACAAATAGAAGGCCGAGCGCGGTGGCTCAAGCCTGTAATCCCAGCACTTTGGGAGGCCGAGACGGG
>NW_012115599.1:2476397-2478233 GCF_000951035.1 Colobus angolensis palliatus
CTACTCGGGAGGCTGAGGCAGGAGAATGGCATAAACCCGGGAGGCGGAGCTTGCAGTGAGCTGAGATCCGGCCACTGCACTCCAGCCTGGGCGGCAGAGCGAGACTCCGTCTCAAAAAAAAAAAAGAAATACAAATAGGAAATGGGAGAAAGCAAGAAAGAACTGAACCGCAATAAATTATCAAACACTGGAAAAAACAGGAGTCCATAAATACAGAGCAATAAATTAATCAATGGAAAGAAGGGAAGCTCTTACAGAGTGCTGAGTACCTACTAGTAAATGCAGAATAACAACTGAAGTAGAAAATCATTTTGCAACCATCATAGTAAAGAATGGTTCAGGTAAGAATCATGAGTGGGTATTACAGAGGTAAATTCTGATGAGTAGGACATTTGCATGGTCTTAAAATGTCTCTCCACAGATTAATTCCAGGGGGAGTGGGAGGAAACAAGCACTTTAACCAAAACATATGCTCACACATAGTATCATGCATGAAGGGCAAATGGAAATGGTGAATCTCCAGATCTGATATCCTGGGGACATAGCATTAGTTACGTGATTTTTCTGCCCAGGGACATATAATCTACATCTAATCAAGAGGAAACATCAGATAAATCCAAAATGAGAAATGTTCTATTAAAGAGAAAAGCAAAGCAGATTGTATTCTTCAAAAATGTCAACTTCACAAAAGATAAAGGCACACTGCGGAAATGTTCCAGATTAAAGATTAAAAAGACATAACAACAAAATGCAACATCTGATCTTAGTTTGGTCCTGTACTGGAAGGGGAAAAAAACTGCTATAAAAAACATTATTGGGTCAATTGACAAAAACCAGAATACAAACAGTAGATTGATTAATTTTATAGGCTATGCAGTGGCTCACGCATGTAATCTTACTACTTTGGGAGGCCGAGACAGGTGGAATGCTTAAGCTCAGGAGTTCAAGACCAGTCTGGGCAACATGGCGAAACCCCATCTCTACAAAAAACATAAAAAGTAGTCAGGCATGATGGTGCGCGCCTGAGCCAGTACTCCCAGCCACTTGTGGGGATCGCTTGAGACCAGAAGGCAGAGACCGCAGCGAGCCGAGATCACCCACTGGACTCCAGCCTGGGTGACAGAGCCAGACACTGACTCAAAAAAATTAAAAAAAGATTTTATAAATGTGAAATCTACTGAAGTTAGTAACTGTGATGACTATGAAAGAAAATATTTTTAGGAAATACACGCTAAAGTATTTAGGGATAAAGGACCACAATATATGCAACTTAACGTCAAATTTTAGGAAAAAAACATATATGGAGGAGACAGGGAACTCCCCCGTTACCTGGCACTTAAATTCATTCAAATATAGTGAATGACCCAATATTTCATGTCCAACATTGGGCTATATTATCTTATTGTATACAAAGTCAAAAAAAAACTATAAGCAATATGGCAACAGGCAGAAAACTTGCAGTATAATAAAGAGCATCAGCCTTAAACACATTTTTGGATTTGGCCCTTCTTGTCTACATCATGTTCACTTCCTAGCTATTGACTGTTAGTCAGCCTATTATGCAATCCGTAATAATCTAATCTTTGGGGAAATGTCCACTGATCTGAAGATACCCACCCTGCTAGGAGGGGTGCCAGTGAATGACTTCATGCAAAATTAGTTAACTCCCATTAAGTAAAATTTAACACTATTAATTCAGCTTTAGAGAGGTAGTACAGCATAGTGTTTAAGAACTTAGACCCTGCCGGGCGCGGTGGCTCAAGCCTGTAATCCCAGCACTTTGGGAGGCCGAGACGGGCGGATCACGAGGTCAGGAGATGGAGACCATCCTGGCTA
>NW_012115599.1:2478548-2493790 GCF_000951035.1 Colobus angolensis palliatus
GTTACCCTGAGCAAGTTGGTTAATCCAAGCCTGTTTCATCCTGTGAAATAACTCTGGTCCTGCTGCTTGCTAACAATGTTACCCGGAGCAAGCTGGTTAATCCAAGCCTGTTTCATCCTGTGAAAATGAAACAACAGTACCCATTCGGAACGCTGCTGTGAAGATCAATTAAAATTGTAAATCCTGACATGCAACGGGGTGCTCAAAAAATGCTAAACAGTAAACAAAATGCTTTATTTAAGGAAATAGGTGTTTCTTCCTTTTAGTAAGACTTGAGTAATTTTTGAAAATTATATTAGAAACAGGTGTTAATTGCTTATGTTCACCTTTCTTTCATTATTTCCTATACTGAGATCTAGCAACTTGTTTATCAAGTACTTTTTTGTGTGTGTGTGACGGAATTTCGCTCTTGTTGCCCAGGCTGGAGTACAAAGCAGCAATCTCCGCTCACAACCTCCATCTCCTGTGTTGAAGCGATTCTCCTACCTTAGCCTCCAGTACTGGAGGTCATTCACTATATTTGAATGAATTTAAGTGCCAGGTGATGGGGGAGTTCCCTGTCTCCTCCATATATGTTTTTTTCCTAAAATTTGACGTTAAGTTGCATATATTGTGGTCCTTTATCCCTAAATACTTTAGCGTGTATTTCCTAAAAATATTTTCTTTCAGTCATCACAGTTACTAACTTCAGTAAATTTCACATTTATAAAATCTTTTTTTAATTTTTTTGAGTCAGTGTCTGGCTCTGTCACCCAGGCTGGAGTCCAGTGGGTGATCTCGGCTCACTGTGGTCTCTGCCTTCTGGGCTCAAGCGATCCCCCCAAGTGGCTGGGATTACAGGCATGCCCCACCACCACAGCTAATTTTGTATTTTTAGTAGAGATAGGGTTTCTCCATGTTGGTCAGGCTGGTCTTAAACTCCTGACCTCAGGTGATCCGCCTGCCTCGGCCTCCTGAAGTGCTGGAATTACAGGCGTGTGCCACCACGCCCAGCCTTATCAAGTAAATTTTTAAAGTCACATCAAAATTCATGAATTCAGATGCTGATGAGGCAAAGGATTATCTAATAATGTATAAAAAGCAAAGTTTTTCTTCAACAAGTAAACTGTAAGAAAAGGTAGGTGGGGAATTTATAGACTTGAGAGTTATCGATCGCAACCAATTATGAACATTAGCTGGATCCTGACTCCAACAACCTTTACCACATATGCATGGGGGTGGGAGGTAGTGAGATATACCTGGGGAAATCTGGTATCTGTCTGAATATCTGGTATCAAAATTAATTACTCATATTTACTGTTATTGTTTTAGGTGTAACACGCATGTTTTTTTCTAAACACTCTAGAGAAAATTCTGAACTATATACTGAACTGATAGAAGGATTTGTTTAAAAATAAGCAAGTAGGAGATGAAACAAGACTGACCATTAGCTAGATAACTGAAACTGGATAGGCACATGACTGAATTAGTATCATTCTCTCTACTTTTGTATATGTTTAAAATTTTCCATAGTAAAATGGTTGTTTTTTGGTAAAAATATTTAAAAGTTGGCAACTCATACTCAGCAGAAACAACAGGCAAATTAGCTAAAAGCTTAATAAACAAAGACTGTGGAAATAAGATAGGAAATTTTTTTTAAACTTGATATGAACAATAAACATATTTTGGTTCAAAAGAGTAAAAAAATAAAATCCAAAATATATGTTCCTCAGGGTAACCATTAAGGAAACAGGCTAGGCGCAATGGCTCACACCTGTAATCCCAGCAATTTAGGAAGCCAAGGTGGGAGGATGGTTTGAGTCCAGGAGTTCAAGACCAGCCTGGGCAATACAGCAAGACCTTGTCTCTACAAATTTCTTTTTAAAAAAGATTAGCCAAGCGTGGTGACGTGTGCCTGTTGTCCCAACTACTCAGGAGACTGAGGCAGGAACATTGCTTGCACCCAGGAGATAGAGGCTGCAGTGAGCCATGGTGTCCTCCGAGATAGAGTGAGATCCTGTCTCAAAAACAAAACAAAGCAAGAAAACATATGTACATTAAACCTACTTCTGTTTCCTGGACTTTCTTTTCAATCCAAAACCCTTATTATTATTGACCCTCACAGGAGTTTTTTTGTTTTGTTTTGTTTTTGGACGGGAGTCTGGCTGGGTCGCCCAGGCTGGAGTGCAGTGGCGCAATCTCGGCTCACTGCAACCTCTGCCTCCTGGGTTCACGCCCTCAGCCTCCCCAGATGCTGGGACTACAGGCACCCGCCACCATGCCCAGCTAACTTTTTTTTCTATTTTTAGTAGATATGGGATTTCACCGTGTTAGCCATGATGGTCTAGATCTCCTGACCTCGTGATCCGCTCACCTTGCCTCCCAAACTGCTGGGATTACAGGCATGAGCCACCACGCCCAGCCCTCACCCCCATTATTATAGTTGTGTGTTTTATTTCTACATCTCACCTTTTCCTCACTCTTCCTCCTTTCCATTATTCTCTTCTCATCTTCTATATACTTATTTTCCTTTCGTTTTAATTTTCCATCACAAATTTCAAAAGACTAACCAAAGTTAAAGCAGTGAAAAGTAGACAAACTGGATACACATGAGGGCTTATTAGTTTTAGCCACAAACATAATTACTTTCAATTTGGAAAGTCTCTAAAACCACTACATTGCAACATTCATCAGCGCCTGTTTCCTTGCAAAACAGCCCAAACTGTGTTACTGGGTACCAATACTGGAAGTACTGTTTCTAAGTATATAAGGCATTTTATTAAGGATTTGGACAGATTGAGTCCAAACCTTAAACAGTATACATTAAGGCACAATGGAAAGAGCATGATTTAGAGTCCAGGCTCTAGTGACTATCAGCTGAGTTCACTCACTCAACATCTTAGCATCTAATACATACCAGGCACTGGGAAAGACACAAAGACTAACATAACAATCATATAAATTGTTACAATATATATTGATAAGTTCTACAAGACAGATATGTAAAAAGTTTATAGAAGCACAAAACATTTTAATAAAAGTTAGATTAGACTGTCTTTCAACTCCAAAATTCTATTACTCTAAATGCTTTTAAGCTGTTTAATTAGAAGAGAATACCCACAGATAATAATTTTCTATCAAATGATGCTGCCTAAGTACTTAAATTTTGAAATAAAACTAACAGCTAACAATAAGCACCTAGTATGTGCCAAGGAATAGGAGTTTTCTATACACTGTCTCACTTAACAGTCACTCACAAAAATCCCAAGCAGGAAGTATTAATGTCACCATTTTAGAGATAAGGAAACAAAAGCTCAGAAAGACTAAAATAATTTACCAAAGTCTCACACATACTGAGGAAGAGATTTGATTCCAGATCTTCTGACTGCAAAGCCTATTCTCCTTCCACTAAACAATTTGTCTCATTTTCTTCCACTACCTAAGAACAAAATTTCCAGAGATCACCTACTTAAGAGCACCCAAGAAAAACCGTAAGATAGTCTTCAAGTACAGTGACGACTTTTTTAAACTAGAGTACCTAAACCTTTTTAAACTAGAGTAACTGCCGTACACACCCTCTGAAACAAAATGCAAAAAATTACAAAACAAATACAACCAATATACAATAAGTATGTGACCATAAACATATTATGAAAACTTGTTAATAAAAACGAGTAAGATTTTGTGATTTCTTCCAGCTGTTATATTTACCCTTTCTTGGTTCCAAGGCAAATAAACTCCCAAGGAAGGAATAGCCCAGCATATTTCAGTGTATTAACATGCTGGGATGCCCTCTAATTATTTAGAAATACATATTACAGAATATGGAGTACAAAATAAAATATAAAATGCTGTCAAATAAATTTTTTTAAAAGATAGCAACGTAAGTCCACTAAGTCTCGAATGTCTAATCATTAACAAAATTTAAAGTTATCTGAAGTAATGTCATCAACATGTTTTTCTGCGAAAACTTCCTTAACTTCACCTTTTTTTGGTCAATCCTTTTTTCCAGGTTATCAATTTTTAATTGTAAATCTGAACCAGCAAGCACTACATCCCTGAAAAAAATAATCCTTTACAACAAATGAGGGAAAAACGCAGAAAATTTTGTATGCACAATTCCAAAGTTCGTTGGAAAAAGTAGTTTAATTAACATAGTCGCTGGATCCTGGTGACAAGTTTTTCATCCGGACTCCTTTAGACTACAATTCCTGGTCCTCGCCCCAAACTTCGTCTAAGGGCAAATTTTAAGACTAAGAAAAATTAGCTTCAGGTAGCCTTCACTGTCTAGCTCAATTAATGATTCTGTAATACTGAAGTATCCCTCATTAGCAATCACCTCAAACAACAAAAGATCTATTTCAAAGGTTCTCAAGGACTCCAGTCTGTGATATCTACATTCCCCCTCCCTTTAAGAGAACGGGGCCCAAGCAAAGAATCACACACAAACAATTCACTGACGTTGTTTTCACAATTCCTCTGAGAAATTTGGAAATGCTGTTAGGTATCACAACCATTTATGAGTCCTCAGTCTCCCACACAGAGGCGACATTTTCTTTGCTTTCATACCTGCACTACGCAGCACAGAACGCCGGCCCGCAAAAGCCGCTGGATCCTCACATTCCCTCCTTCATCTCGACTCCCCCTCCCCAGCCCCAAACACAAACACGCTCTTCTCTCCACGCTTCTTGCACAATGTCGCTGGCCAGAGGGGGCTTGGCTCAAATTCCACCGCCTCTTCGGGCCCGACGGGAACGCTTCCTCCCTGCTCGGCGCCTCCTCACCACCGCTTCCTCGGCTGTCAGGCCCGGCGCAGCCTCGGCAGGCCCTGCACGGCTGGGGAAGGGGCCATCTCGGCCTCGCCGAGGGCTCTTCAAGATCCTCGGCCCAGTGCAACGGCGTCAGGCAGCTCTTCTCGAGGCAGGGTCCTACACGGGTGCCCAGACGGGCGCTCCCGGGTAACGAGGTGAACAAACGACGGAGCAGGGCAGCACAACACAGCTTCCCTTCCCATCCCGGGGGTCCCCCAACCTCCTCCCGCCCCCGCCGTCTGCCCGCCGCCATTTTGTGCGGAGCCGCTGCGACACAGATACAATGGTCGGCCCGGATCTCGCAGGAAGGGCTCAGGACCCCCACGATACGGGCCTCCACCTTCCAACCCCCTACTCCCCCCAGGGCAGCGGTCCTACCTATGCCTACCCGACTAACAGCCGGATCCCATTCGCGCCCCACACAGTTTAGCACTCAGCCTCCAGTCTCGACGCCGAAAAAGCTACCGCCTCCAATGAGCTGCACGCATGCGCGCCTCTCCAGCCCCTGCGAGCCCTCGTAGGCTCCCGGCGCCTGCGTACCGCTGGCACTGCGCTCGCCCGAAGCCCGAGAAGAGCCGGGCGGAGCTGGCTCTCGGAAGGGGGCGCTCCCGCGTGGCGGCGGCCAAGGCGCCCGCGGTAAAAAAAAAAAACAAAAAAGTCCAGCGCCGTCTCCACCCCTTTGCTGGTTCTGTGCCTGTCCTCTGCAAACCGCTCATCCTTTTAAGATCTATATTGTCTCACCTCCTTCATGAAGTCTTCCCTGATCATTTGTGCCTTCAATAATAACATTATATGGCCAGGCGCGGTGGCTTACGCCTGTAATCCCAGCACTTTGGGAGACAGAGGTGGGTAGATCATCTGAGGTCAGGAGTTCGAGACCAGCCTGGCCAACAAGGTGAAACCCTGTCTCTACTAAAAACACAAAATATAGCCGGGCGTGGTGGTGCGCGCCTGTAATCCTAGCTACTGGGGGTGCTGAGGCAGAATTGCTTGAACCGGGGAGGCCGAGGTTGCAGTCAGCGGAGATCGCACCACTGCACTCCAGCCTGGGCAATAGAGTGAGACTCCATCTCAAACAATAATAATAATAACAATAACATTATATTATAACAGGTTATACTCACGCATAGCACGAAATTTAATGCTTTGTATGGTCAAGATTTTGCCTGCTTTTATCCTGTCACCTTGCACCTTTTGATCCCTATGGCAATGATGTGTATCATTGCTACTCAAAACTGTAAATTACAATTCAACTAAAGCTTATTCAGCTAAAACTTGAACACTCTGAAAATCCTTCTGTCATTTCACAATAAAAAGCCCTATCTGTATGGTAGGTATTCGTAATCCTCATTTTACCCATGAAAAACCTTGGGATGACAGAAGTTAAAGAACTGTGTTATGCAATGTTTTATCTTCTCAAGGTGACTATACTACACCAATATGAAAACCCAGTCATTGGACAAAATCTGGTAAAGCTACAAGCCCTGCCGTATGCATACCACACAAATCACACCACCCACCCTGAGTCTCACACATTGCTTTTACCTAGCACTCAAGCAGATGCATTTCTTTTATTCACATTAAAACAAACATTTGAAAGACTCAAAAGAAAAGTCGTTTTAAAAAGATATCGGATTTTCATTTCAAACTAAAAATCCTGCTAGGGACAACAAACCAAAAACAAAGAAAAAGCCAACAAGCGCCCCCTAAACACCAAATAACCCATGTTAACATTTAATAAGTTTCCTTCTATACATTTCTTTATATTCATACAAACACATTATTTGCATGTAACAGGAAACGTCTTCTTTTTTCGCACATTAGCTATTTGCTTTTCTGATTATTGACATTTCTCCAAGTAAACCATATAATCCTTTTTAAAATAATTATATAATATTCATAGTATACCTGCCTCAGCAATTATTCAACCTGTTGTTGAACACTGAAGTTGTTTCCAGTCTTTCTGCTACTACAAGCATTGCTGTATACAAAGACTACCAAATGATGCTTTAATTTCTAAAGGCTAGAATCATCACAGTGGGACTGCTAGATTAAATGTATATGTGTGTATATACACTTAATTTTAATAGGTGTTGTAGAAAAACTTCCCAAAAAGTTTCTACAAAGTGTCACTTCTGCTAAATATGTAAGAAAATAGGTCGAGCAAGGTGGCTCATGCCTGTAATCCCAGCACTTTGGGAGGCCGAGGTGGGTGAATCACGAGGTCAGGAGTTGGAGACCAGCCTGACCAACATGGTGAAACCCAATCTCTACTAAAAATACAAAAATTACCTGGCTTTGGTAGTGTGTGCCTGTAATCCCAGCTACTTGGGAGGCTGAGGCAGGAGAATCACTTGAACCCAGGAGGCAGAGGTTGCAGTGAGGTGAGATCGTGCCACTGCACACCAGCCTGGGCGACAGAGTCAGACTCTGTCTCAAAAAAGAAAAGAAAAGAAAAAAGAAAAGAAAAGAAAAGAACCATTTCCCTACAAACTCACTTCTTTCTCAAACCTGAAATACTTTAAATATCATTGGACTTCTATCTGTTCTTTAAAGTTTGAAATAATTCACCTTTGAAATATCTTGTTTGGTGCTTTTTCTGAGAGTTGTTCTTCTCTAATTTTCTCTTGATACTTTATGATATTTAGTTGGGTAAGAATTTCTCTCTCTTCCACAATGAATTTGGTAATTTATATTTTGCTTGAAAAGCATTCATTTCATCTAGATTTTCAAACATTTCCCTAGAGTTAGGCAAAGTAACTTATGAAATTTCTTTCATTTCCTTTACCTGGGCCCCTTATATGGCTTTATTTATTTGCACAGCACTTATCACCTTCCAATATACCAATAATTTATTTATTTGTTTCTTCTTCATCTTCCTCCACTAGAAATGTAAGCTCCCTGAGGTCAGGGATATTTGTCTGTTTTCTCCACTGCTTTATTTCCAATACAGAGAATGATACTTGATACATAGTAGAAAATCAGCAAATATTTCTTGCAAGAATGAATGACTCTGATGAGGGTGTGTGTGTGTGTGTGTGTGTCACTGTCGAGCACCTTTTCATATCTACTAGACAGATGTATTTCTTTTTTTCTTTTTTTTTTTTTTTAAGTCTCCATTTAACTGGTTTATCTGCTGCTAATAAATTGGCAACACAAGGAGGGACCGAGGGTGAGGTCCCAGCCAGGCTTCCATGTCCAGGCTTTGGCAGGAGTCATGTGTATTTCTTCATTCAAAATAACTCCTTTTCATATTCTTTGTGCATATTTCTAGTGAAGTGATTGTCTCTTATCAGAGGTAGCTCTCACTATACATATATTTCTCAAATATGTGGCAATTAGTTTCTCCTCACTGAAATTTTGTTTCTATCTTTTGCTATTATAAACTAAATGTTCATTAAATCAAATCAATCTTTTCATTTATGACTTCTGAGTTTTCTTTTCATCCCACTCCCTTGAAGCATACACACCCAGAAATTACACGAAATTCTCCTAAGTTATCTAAACTTCACAGTTGTTCACAATTGTTCACTTTTGTTTACAACTTCACAATTTTATTTCTTACATTTAGATGTTTAATCAATCTAACATAATTTTTATGGTACGAGGTAGATCTAGCTTCATTTTCTTCCAAATGAATAAAGGCAATCATGAAGGTTCCAGATGTTAAGTAAACCATCCTTTTTCACATAATTGAAATATATCTTCCCCTTAAAAAGCAAACAACAAAAACTATTTCGTTTCCATGTATAAAAATGGATTTATGGCCCTTCCAGTCTGATTTAACGATCTATTTGTCTACCTGTGAGTCAGGACCATTTCATTAACTAAGCCAGTAAATATGTATTGTTTATGTTTTTATTTTCTGTATATTATGATGTTTGACATCTTATTCACCTTTCTGGCTGGGGAGAAATTGCCACTCCTGGGGCTAGCCAATTCTTAGAGAAGGCAAAGTTCAGCTGGAGCCTGACTTTGATATGCAAACTACCAATTCAGAGCCATCCTCCTCTATCTGGCTGGTATACCCCAGGAGGCAATATTCCTCTGCCTTAGTCATCCCAGGGCCAGGTACCAGGCAACTACAGACCACTCCTATACCTTAGAGCCTGCGGAAATGATTCAAACTAGCCAGTCCTGAGCTGTTTACTCTGTTCTGCCTTGCCTTGCCCTGAGAAACTCCAATAAAGGCCTTGGCCTGGGCTCCTCCTTCTGCCACTCGTTCCTGCCCCTTCTGCCTCCTGATGGACTTGGGTGTTTCCTCATGTGGCCCTGTATGGCAGAGCATGCTTCCTGCTTTTAGGATTTATGAGCATAGTAAACTTTGTTTCCCTGAGTTTCTCCTGGAACTCCTCTTGTGGCCGCACCTGACTGACCCTCACATAAAATAATGCAAAACAAAATATTACTTGAGGGTGCACTCTGTGCCTGGAACTATTCTAGCCACCAAGGAGTAGCAAAACAAAAGGCAACACTCACTCCTGCCCTCATGGCACATACAGCCTTGATCAGGGAGACAGAAAATTAACAAGTACATTTATAGTATGTCAAATGGTGACAAATGCTATGGAGGAAAACAAAGCAAGATCAGGACACATAACAGAGGCTGCAATTTGAAATGAGATGGTCAAGAAAGGCATCACTAAGAAGGCAACATTGGAGCAGAAATCTGACAAGTGTGTGAATAAGCAGTATAGAATCTAAGAGGAAGAGTATTCCAGGAAGAGTGAAAGTAAAATGTAAAAGCTCTGAGGTGAATGCCAGCTTGCTGTACTTGAGAAAGCCGAAAGCCCAAAGAGGCCACAACAGCATTATTAAGAGGACATGGGAGATGAGGTGGAGAGGAGCTGAAAACACTTGCTGTATTAGTGTGCTAGGGCTGCTGTAACAAATCACAAGTTCGGTGGCTTAGACAACAGAAATTATTTCTCTCCATTCTGGAGGCTGCAAGTCCACAGTCACGGTATCAACAGGTTTGGTTTCTCTTGACATCTCTCTCCTTGGCTTGCAGTTGGCTGCCTTCCCACCGTGTCCTCACATGGTCTTTTCTCTATGCATATGCATCTTCCTGTTCTTATAAGAACACTAATCATATTGGATTAGGGCCCCACCATTATGACCTCATTTAATCATAATCACCTCTTTAAAAGTCCAATCTCCAAATACAGCCACATTCTGAGGTGTATGGGGAGTTAGGGCTTCAACATATAAATTTAGGGAGGACAAAATTCTGTCCATAACATAAGCCATTTTGAAGGCTTTGGTTTTTTACTGTGAATGAAACAAGAAGGTTTTGAGCAAAGGAGTAACATAATTTGACTTACATTACATTGAATATTTACTCTCTGTCACTGTTCTAAGAACTGGAAGATACAACAGTTATCAAATACCTGCCTTCATAGAATTTACATTTTAGTGAAATAAATAATAAATATATAATGTAGTAATGTAAAATTTTTAAAAATACTACATTATGGGAAATGTTACGGGGTTACGTTAGGGGGAAATGATGAGGCAGGGACCGGGGAATGCTTTAGATAGAGTAGTCCGGGAAATCTCAGATAAGGTGACATCTGAGCAGAGATATAAAGGAAGACAGGGAAAAGACATGTAGATATCTGGAAGAAGAGTTTTCAAACCAGAAAAACATCAAGTGCCAAAGCCCTGAGGCAAAACGTATTTCAGGATTAACAAGAAGGCCAGCTCAGATGAGGAAGAATGAAGAGGAAGGATGAGATGAGGATGAAGAACTATCAAGGGACCAGACCACACAAAGCCTTATAGGCCATTTAAGACAATGTATAACACTGAGTAAAAAACTGGATTGGAGATCCCAAGAGTTATCCCTCTAGCTCCTTCACTGATACTAACTTCACTGGATTTCAGATTTCTTACATGTAAAATGTGGGAAGAAGGGGGACTAAATTAGCTTTACCATAAGATGTGAGTCTGGAAATCTATAAACTGAAAAATGCTCACCAGTTTATGGCATCCTAAGAAATTTTCTTTTTTGTTTTTGGAGACAGAGTCTTACTCTGTCACCCAGGCTGGAGTACAGTGGCACGATCTCAGCTCACTGTAACCTCTGCCTCCCAGGTTCAAGCAATTCTTGTACCTCAGCCTCCTAAGTGGCTGGAATTACAGGCATGAGCCACCATGCCTGGCTAATTTTTGTATTTTTTAGTAGAGACAGGGTTTTGCCATGTTGGCCAGGTTGGTCTCAAACTCCCAACCTCAGGTGATCTGCCCACCTTGGCCTCCCAAAGTGCTGGAATTACAGGTGTAAGCCACCGCAACTGGCCAGAAAAATATTTTTTATCTTAGAGTCTACTATATCGAAGCTTTTATGCCTTGTAGTCATGTGGATTATTTCAATAAATCCTCATTCCTATTTAAAAATGTCAATATTCTTGACAAGGAAAAAAAAATCTATCCTACTGCACATCATCTTCTTCCACAATTCCCCACCTTTTTCCCTCACCCACTCTGTTTTCTGATTGGCCAGACAACAAGCATTGAGCAGCTCTATCCAGAGCTCAAGCTTCTGCCTGCTCAGCACAGTCACAGCTCAACACCTGATTAGAAAACAGAACAGTCATCACAAACTTTGTTAACATAAATGGGGCTTTGTCTCAATGACATAGAGAATCTCATCACCATTTCAGCTCAAGTGCAAGTATCCTAATAAATAGGATCTGGGGGCAACTATGGCCTTTTTGTATTTAGAAACTAAATCTAAGTATTGGAATAGATAAAGGGCCATGATAAAGAGTGTGAGAAATCCCAGAGTCATTTCCTGTCCTGAAAAAGGACAAAAATATCAAGAAAACTTGATTCTAACTGATCCTTAAATTTTGGAGTCTATAAGGTGCAACCTGACATAATACATGGAGACGTTCAGAAACTCAAGAAAACAAGCAGCTATTTTTCTGAGTTTTAATCAAAGATAATGCAATGGCAAACAGAAATCAGTTTGTCTCTTCTTGTTAAGGTAATTTTAAAATATGTTCATAAATTTCTTTAATACACTTCACTTCAAGAGGTGGAGCCTAACTCCCTTTCCCTTGAATGTGAGTCAGACTTAGTAAATTGTTTTTAATGAAGATAATGTGGTGGAAGTGATGCTATGTGACTTCCAAGGCTACATCATAAAAAGCAGAGCTTCTGCCTGACGGTTCCTAGCTCTTGGATTACTTACCCTCAAGAAAGCCAGCTGCCATGTTGTGAGAACATCCAAATAGCCGTTAAACAGAAGCCCATAAGGTGGGCCAGGTGCAGTGGCTCATGATTATAATCCCAATACTTTGGTAGGCCTGAGTTCAAGACCAGCCTAGGCAACATAGCATGACCCCATCTTTACAAAAAATTATTTTAAAAATTAGCCAGGCATGGTGGCTTACCTGTAGTCCCAGTTACTTGGGAGGCTGAAGAAGAAGGATCACTTGAACCCAGGAGTTCCAGGCTGCAGTGAGCTATGATCACACCATTCACTCTAGTCTGGGTGAAAGAGCAAGGCACTGCCCCCCAGACCCCCCCAAAAAAAAGGAGAGGAAAAAGAAAGAAAATTGCCAGCCATTTCAGTGAGCCACTTTGGAGACAGAACCTCCAGCCTCAATTAAGCTTTCAGTTGACTACAGCTTAGGTCAATATCCTCCAAGCAATTTCTTGAGAGACACTGAGCTGAGACAGTGTCAGCTAAGTTACCTCTGAATTCCTGACTCATAGATGAGGATAAAAAACATATATTGCTGTTTTAAGCCATTAAGTTTTTGGGTAATCTTTAATACAGCAGTACATAACTAATATATGAAGACTATGAAATCAATTCATTAAAACCATGACTCAAAATCATTACACATCAATCAGTGGAAAATGAGCTGGGCTTTAGAAACAATACATATTTTGACTTGAGTCCAACTTAAGCAATATTAATAATTAGCTTCCTCAAGCATAAAATAATGATCCTTTACCTGCAGGATCATCATCCTATGAACCTCTTACCCTGATAGCACTGTGTACACAGTCTACACGCTAGCTACAAAAACAATTCAAGATACGGAAAATCATGGCGGAGAGGAGGCAGGACGAGACTGCAACTCCTACTTGGATGGACAGAGCAGCGTTTGGAGGCTCACATCATGAACTTTTGCTCCAGAGTGACTGCAAGAATACATTAGGAAAGCCAAGAGAACTCACAGACCCTCTGAAGGAAGTGGATTGCTCCTGCAGGACCCAGGAGACAGCCCCCAAATACTGTGAGTGCCCAAACTGTGGAAGTGGGAAAGGGAGATCATCTGCCCCCAAACACACACCCCCACTGGAGAATCTGAAGGTCTAGGAGATTCTGACCTTACTTGGAGCTGAGTCTATTTAGAGAGCCGAATGAAATACAGGGGTAGAGGAAGCAGCAGGAAAAGCCCTGTAGGCTCACTGGGTCTGCTAGTAAGCCATTTCTGCCTTGCCTCACAGGGGTCCTTGAGGAGGGCTGCCAGAGGCACTGGGAAAAAGCCACAGGGAAAAGGAAACCTCCAGCTGAACTTTGTAACAAATTGAACCAATCAAGAAGTCTTCTGGCCAGAACACAGGCTAGGACATGAATCTAGTGTGCAGACTTCACAGGGAGGGGAAGAAGGAAAGCCCTACTTACTTCCTTAGCTGGGAGGCAGGTAGCCTGGGGCAAGTTCTCAGGCCTGCTCACCCACTGCCTGGGAACAGACTCAGTGCTGTTGTGGCGAGCACAGTGGGAGTGAGACTGGCCCTTTGGGTTGCACGGGAGCTGGGTGAGGCCTGTGACTGCTGCCTTTCCCCCAACTTCCCTGACAACCTGCATGACACAGGAGAGGCAGCCATAATCCTCCTAGGAACATAACTCCATTGACCTGGGAACCGCACCCCCATCCCCCACAGCAGGTGCAGCAAGACTGGCCCAAGTAGAGTCTGAGGTCAGATGCACCTAGCCCTTTCCCCACCTAATTGTCCTTCCCTACTTACCCTGGTAACTAAAGACAAAGGGCATATACTCTTTGTATTTATGAGTTTTAGGGTCCCTCCCACCACCTGTTCGTCCCCATACTACCACAGCTGATGCTCTCTTGAAAGCACCACCTCCCAGCAGGAGGCCAACCACCACAAAAATAGTGTACTAATCAACCAAAGCTAAGGACCCTCACAGAGCCCATTTCAACGCTGCTACTTCCACCAGAGCAGGTGCCAGTATCCATTGCTGAGAGACCCACAGACAGTTCACATCACAGGACTCTGTAAAGACAACCCTCAGTACCACCAGGGAGCCTGGTAGACTTGCTGGGTGACTAGATCCAGAAAAGAGATAACAATCACTACAGCTTAGCTCTCAGGAAGCCACATCCCTAGGAAAAGGGGGAGAGTACTACATCGAGGAAACACCCATAGAACAAAAGAATCTGAACAACAGCCTTAAGCCCTAGACCTTCCCTGACAAGAGCCTACCCAAATGATAAGGAACCAGAAAACCAGCTCTGGTAATATGATAAAACAAGGTTCTTCAACACCTCCCAAAAATTACACTAGCTCACCAGCAATGGAATCAAATCACGAAGAAATCCATGAGCTACCTGAAAAGCATTCAGAAGGTTAGTTATTAAGCTAATCAGAGAGGCACCAGAGAAAGGCAAGGGCCAATGTAAGGAAATTTTTTAAAATGATACAAGTGAAGGGCAAAATATTCAATGAAATAGGTAGCATAAATAAAAAACAGTAAAAACTTCAGGAAACAATGGATGCACTTACAGAAATGCAAAATTCTCTGGAAAGTCTCAGCAACACAATCAAACAAGCAGAAGAAAGAACTTCAGAGCTCGAAGACAAGGTTTTTGAATTGACCCAATCCAACAAAAAGAAAAAAGAGTAAGAAAATATGAGCAAAGCAAGCCTCCAAGAAGTCTGAGATTATGTTAAATGACCAAACCTAAGAGTAATCAGCATTCCTGAAAAAGAAGAGAAATCTAAAAGTTTGGAAAACATATTTGGGGGAATAATTGAGGAAAACTTCCCTGGTCTTGCTAGAGAACTAGATATCCAAATACAACAAACTCAAAGAACACCTGGGAAATTCATCGCAAAAAGATCATCACCCAGGCATCTTGTCATCAGGTTATATAAAGTTAAGACAAAGGAAAAAATCTTACGAGTTGTGAGGCAAAAACACCAGGTAACCTATAAAGGAAAACCTATCAGATTAACACCACATTTCTCAGCAGAAACCCTACAACCTAGAAGTGATTGGGGCCCTATCTTCAGTGTCCTCAAAACAATTATCAGCCAATAGGCCAGGCGTGGTGGCTCACACTTGTAATCCCAGCACTTTGGGAGGCTGAGGTGGGCAGATCACAAAGTTAGGAGTTTGAGACCAGCCTGGCCAACATGGTGAAACCCTGTCTCTACTAAAAATACAAAAATTAGCTGGTAGTGGTG
>NW_012115599.1:2494585-2498625 GCF_000951035.1 Colobus angolensis palliatus
GTCTCAAAAAAAAAAAAGATACAGAATTGCAGAATGGACAAGAATTCACCAACCATCTGCTGCCTTCAAGAGATACACGTAGCACATAAGGACTCATATAAACTTAAGGTAAAGGGATGGAAAAAGATAATCCATGCAAATGGACACCAAAAGCAAGCAGGAGTAGCTATTCTTATATCAGATAAAACAAACTTTAAAGCAACAGCAGTTTAAAAAGACATAGAGGAACATTATATAATGATAAAAGGCCTTGACAATATCACAATCCTAAACATATGCACCTAACACTGGAACTCCCAAATTTATAAAACAATTACTAATAGATCTAAGAAATGAGACAGACAGCAACACAATAATAGTGGGGGACTTCCATACTCCACTGACAGCATTAGACACGTCATCAAGATAAAATCAACAAAGAAACAATTTAAACTATACCCTGAAACAAATAAGCTTAACAGATATTTACAGAACATTGTACCCAACAACTGCAGAATACACATTCTATTAGACAGCACATGGAACATTCTCCAAGACAGACCATATGATAAGCTACAAAATGGGCCTCAATAAATTTAAGAAAATTGAAATTATATCAAGCACTCTCTCAGACCACAGTGGAATAAAACTGGAAATCAACTCCAAAAGGAACCTTCAAAATCATGCAAATACATGGAAATTAAACAACCTGCTCCTGAATGATCACTGGGTCAAAAATGAAATAAAGATGGAAATTTAAAAATTCTTTGAACTGAACAGCAATACTGAAACAACCTATCAAAACCTCTGGGATACAGCAAAGATGGTGCTAAGAAAAAAGTTCATAGCCCTAAACGCCTACATCAAAAAGTCTGAAAGAGCACCAACAGACAATATAAGGTCACATCTCAAGGAACTAGAGAAACAAGAACAAATCAAACCCAAACCCAGCAGAAGAAAGGAAATAACCAAGATCAGAGCAGAAGTAAATGTAATTGAAACAAAAAAAAAGCCAAAAGATAAATGAAGCAAAAAGCTGGTTCTTTGAAAAGATAAACAAAACTGATAGACCATTAGCATGATTAACCAAGAAAAAAAAGAGAGAAAATCCAAATAAGCTCAGTTAGAAATGAAAACGGGAGATATCACAACTGACACCACAGAAATACAAAATATCATTCAAGGCTACTATAAACACTTTTATGTGCATAAACTTGAAAACCTAGAGGAGATGAATAAATTCGTGGAAAGATACAACGTTCCTAGCCTAAATCAGGAAGAATTAGATACTCTGAACAGACCAGTAACAAGCAGTGAGACAGAAATGATAATTAAAAAAATTACCAACAACAAAAAGTCCAGAACCAGAAGGATTCACAGCAGAATTCTACCAGACATTCAAAGAATAATTGGTACCAATGCTATTGACACTATTCCACAAGACAGAACCCTCCCTAAATCATTCTATGAAGCCAGTATCACTCTAACATCAAAACCAGGAAAGGACACAACCAAAAAAGAAAACCACAGACCAATATCCCTGATGAACATAGGTGCTAAAATTCTTAACAAAATACTAGCTAACTGAATACAGCAACATATCAAAAAGATAATCTACCATGATCAAGTGGTTTTCATATCAGGAATGCAGGGATGGTTTAACATATGCAAGTCAATAAATATGATATACCACATAAACAGAATCAAAAACAGAAATCACATGATCATCTCAATAGATGCAGAAAAAGCACTCGACAAAATTCAGCATCCTTTCATGATTAAAACTCTCAGCAAAATCAGCATACAAGGGACATATCTCAATGTAATAAAAGTCATCTATGACAAACCCACAGCCAACATAATATGGAATGGGGAAAAGTTGAAAGCACTCCCTAAAAGAACTGGAACAAAACAAGGATGCCCACTCTCACCACTCCTCTCCAATATAGTGCTGGAAGTCCTAGCCAGAGCAATCAAGACAGGAGAAAGAAATAAAGAGCACCCAAATCAGGAAAGAGGAAGTCAGACTGTTGCTGTTTGCTGATGATATGATTATTCACTTAGAAAACCCTAAAGACTCCTCCAGAAAGCTCCTAGAACTGATAAAAGAAAGTTTTTCAGCAAAGTTTCCCAATACAAAATTAATGTACATAAATCAGTAGCTCTTCTATACACCAACAGCAACAGAACTGAGAATCAAATCAATAATTCAACCTCTTTTACAATAGCTGCAAAAAGATAAAATACTTAGGAATATACCTAACCAAGGAGTTGAAAGACCTCTACAAGGAAAACTACAAAACACTGCTGAAAGAAATCATAGATGACACAAACAAATGGAAGCACAGCCCATCCTCATGAATGGGTAAAATTAATATTGTGAAAATGACCATACTGCCAAAAGCAATCTACAAATTAAATGCAAATCCCATTAAAAAACCACCATCATTCTTCACAGAATTAGGGAAAACAATCCTAAAATTCATATGGAAACAAAAAAGAGCCTGCATAGCCAAAGAAAGACTAAGCAAAAAGAACAAATCTGGAGGCATCACATTACCTGATTTCAAACTATACTATAAGCCATAGTCATCAAAACAGCATGGTACTGGTATAACAATAGGGACGTAGACCAATGGAACAGAATAGAGAATCCAGAAATAAACCCAAATACTTATAGCCAACTGATGTTTGACAAAGCAAACAAAAACATAAAGTCAGGAAAAGACACCCTGTTCAACAAATGGTTCTGCAATAATTCGCAAGCCACATATAGGAGAATGAAATTGGATTCTCATCTGTCACCTTATACAAAAATCAACTCAAGATGGATCCAGGACTTAAATCTAACACCTGAAACTATAAAAATTCTAGAAGACAGCATCAGAAAAACCTTTCTACACACTGGCTTAGGCAAAAATTTCATGACCAAGAACCCAAAAGCAAATGCAATAAAAACAAAAATAAACAGCTGGGACTTAATTAAAGTAAAGAGCTTTTGCACAGCAAAAGGAACAGTCAGCAGAGTAAACAGACAACACACAGAATGGGAAAAAAATATTCACAATCTATACATCTGACGAAAGACTAACATCCAGAATCTACAACAAACTCAAACAAATTAGTGAGAAAAAAACAAACAATCCCATCAAAAAGCGGGCTTTGGAAATGAATAGACAATTCTCAAAAGATATACAAATGGCCAACAAACATGAAAAAATGCTCAACATCACTAATGATCAGAGAACTGCAAATCAAAACCACAATGCAATACCACCTTACTCCTGCAAGAATGGTCATAATCAAAAAAATCGAAAAATAATAGATGTTGGCGTGGATGCAGTGAAGAGGGAACACTTCTACACTGCTGGTGGGAACATAAACTAGTACAACTACTATGGAAAACAGTGTGGAGATTCCTTAAACAACTGAAAGTAGAACTACCATTTGATCCAGAATCCCACTACTGGGATCTACCCAGAGGAAAAGTCATTATACAAAAAAGATGCTTACACACACATGTGTTTAACAGCACAATTTACAATTGCAAAAATGTGGAACCAACCCAAATGCCCATCAATCAATGAGTGGATAAACTGTGATATATATATATGATGAAATACTACTCAGCCATGAAAAGGAATGAATTTATGGTACTCGCAGCAACCTGGATGAGACTGGAGACTATTATTCTAAGTGAAGTAACTCAGGAATGGAAAACCAAATGTATGTTGTCACTCATAAGTGGGAGCTATGCTATGAGGATGCAAAGGCATAAGAATGACACAGTGGACTTTGGGGATTCAAGGGGAAAGGGAGGGAAGGGGGTAAGGGATAAAAGACTACAAATTAGGTACAGTGTATACTGCTCACGTGATGGTTGCACCAAAATCTCACAAATCACCACTAAAGAACTTACTCATGTAACCAAATACCACCTGTTCTCCAATAACCTATATAAATTAAATAAATAGGGGGCGGAGCAAGATGGCCGAATAGGAACAGCTCCAGTCTCCAACTCCCAGCGCGAAGGACACAGAAGACCGGTGATTTCTGCATTT
>NW_012115599.1:2504665-2526049 GCF_000951035.1 Colobus angolensis palliatus
TGCACATGTACCCTAGAACTTAAAGTATAATAAAAAAAAAAATAAAAATAAAATAAAAAAAATAAATAAATAAATAAATTAAATAAATAAATAAATAAGAAAAAAGAAAAGCAATTCAAGAAAGAGATCAACATTGAGAATGGAAGCATGTAGAGTTCAATAGACATGCTTTCCAGTGAATCAACTACAACTAATGAAAACTATTTTTTAAAAACCACCATGTAAAGCCTCTGTAATTCTTCTAAGGCCATCAAATGAAGAAACATAATTGAAGAAAATCTACTAAATCTCAGTAAGAAAGTCTGGGACAGTTGAGTAAACTGCTCATTCACCATCTCCACCAAACTCAGTGTGACAGAAACGCTACTGCAGTTGGTATACAGAAGAAGAAGGGACTCATTCTTCCTACAGCTCCAAAGGGATGTGGCATCTCTCCAGAAAAACAGGTGACCAGCACATCTTCCCCCCCACCCAGCTCCATGTTATGGGGGCTAAGTTTCAGGTTTGGGCAGCAGAGAGGTCTGGAGCTCCCTTCCTATGCCCAAACCACATTCATAAGGTGGAGGCTCTACACCAGATGGAGCAGGCCAAATATACCGGGACCCCAACTGGCTTCCTCCCAATACGTTTGTAGTGCAGAGATTCCACTCCAAGGTTGCTGATTCATTCCTCTGCCAGTTTAAATCTATTGTTCAATCCCTCTAGTGAATTTTCTCCTAAGTTATTGTACTTTTTACCTCCACAAAGTATAACAAATAATAGCACAAAAAAGCGGTAGAATCAATAGAGCTATACAAGAGTCACATTTTAAAATATCACTGGATAGGCAACATACGGAGACCTCGTCTCTACAAAAAATAGTAATAATAGTAAAAAAGCCGGGTGTGGTGGTACATACCTGTGGTCCCAGCTACTCAGGAGGCTGTGGCAGAAAAGGATCCCTTGAGCCCAGATATCGAGGCTGCAGTGAGCTGAGATGGCACCACTGCACTCCAGCCTGAGTGACAGAGTAAGACTCTTTCTCCATATATATATATATATACACACACACAAACACACACACTATGATATATATATATATCTATGACATATATATCATATATCTCACTAGAACTAAGTTAGTACACATTTGAAGTAGAGTCTAAAAAGTTAAGATGTACAGTTGACCCTTGAACAACATGGGTCTGAACTGCATGAATCCATTTATGCACAAATCTTTTTCAATAACTATAATCGATTTTTTGGAGGTTTGCGACAATTTGAAAAAACTCACAGATGAAATCTATCGCCTAGAAATATCAAAAAAAAGAGAAACAGTTCTGTCATGAATGCATACAGTGTATGTAGATAAGTCTATTTATTCATTTACTATGATAAAATATACAAAAATCTATTATAACGTTAAAACTTACACATATAAACACTTACAGACCATACACGAATCCATTTGCAGTTGAGAGAAATGTAAACAAATGTAAAGAGGAAGTATTAATTCACAACTGCACAAAATTAACTGTAGTACATACTATACGACTATAATAATTTTGTAGACACCTCTTACTACTATTGCAGTGAGCTCAAATATTGCAAGTATCAACTTAAAATGCCATGTGACACCAGTTGTCTCTCTAATAAATTGCAAATTGCAATAAAAACTGATCTTTCATATTTCTTGTGTATTTTTCATTTTGTTTAGTGTAATACTGTAAACCCTGAGTAACACCATGGGACCCATACAAAGAGCCATCAGTGGTGCTGGAAGTCATGACATTACATGAAAAAGTCAAATTGCTTGACCTGTACCATAGGTTGAGGTCTGCAGCTGAAGGCTGCCCACCATTTCCAGATAAATGAATCCAGTGTAAGGACCACTGTAAAAAATAAAAGAAAATTCAAGAAGTCATCACTGCAGCTATGCTAGCAGGCACAAAAACCCTGCTTTTTTTTGTGAAATACTTTTCAATGTAATATTAGACATGCAGATTCTATAAGTGTTCAGGGCTGCTATAAGAAAGGTATACCTATAGCCTCTAATATCATTCAAGAAAAAGCAAAGTCATATGACAACTTAAAGCAAAGGAAAGTAACGGAGTTGGAGAATTTAATGTCAGCAAAAGATGGTTTGACAAATTTAGAACGAGATTTAGCTATAAAAATGTCAAGATAACAGGAGAAATAGCTTCTGCTGACCAAGAGGCAGCAGCTGAGTTTCCCAACATCATTAAGAAAATCCTTGCAGAGAAAGAATATCCACCTGAACAGGTATTTAACACAGATGAAAGTCCCCTATTCTGGAAAAAAGAATTGCCACAAAAAACATTTATTAGTAAGGAAGAGAAGCAAGCACCAGGATTTAAGGCAGGAAGGGACAGGCTAACCTTACTGTTTTGTGCAAATGCAGTCAGGTTGATGATCAGGGCTGCCCTTATTAATAAAGCTGCTAACCCAGATCCATGAAGGAAAAAGATAAACACCAGTGAAGTGTCTTTTGGTTGTACAACAAGAAAGCTTGGACAAGGAGGACTCTTTTTTCTGAATTGATTCCACTGATGCTTTCTCCCTGAAGTGAGGAAGTACTCTATCAATAAGGAATTGCCTTTTACAGTTAATTTGATATTGGACAATGCCCCTGGCCATCCAGAACCCTCTGAGTTCAACACTGAAGGCAACGACATGGTTTACTAGCCCCTAAACACAACATTAATTCAGTCCCTAGATCCAGGCTATGGAAGAGAACTTCAACAGAGAAGACACCATAAAAGTCTGGGAGGATAATACTATTGAAAGTACCATCGTTGTGAGAATGTTTTTTTTTTTTTTTATAGAGACTGTGTCTTGCTATGTTTCCCATGCTGGTGTTGAACACCTGGCCTCTCAAAGTGCTGGAATTACAGGTGCAAGCCACCATGTTTAGCCCATGGTTGTTATGGAATAAGTCACAAAATGCTATCACATTTGAGGGGAGGGGAGGAAAAGAAAGAGAAAGGGAGAGAAGGGGGGAGAGGGACGGAAGGAGAAAGAAAGAGAGAGAGAAAGGGACAGAGAAAACAGAAAGAGAGGGAGAGAAAGAAAGAGAAAGAGAGAGAGAACGACAGAAAGACAAGGAAGAAAGGGAATGGGAGCCTCCCAGCTACTTGGGAGGCTGAGGCAGGAGAATTGCTTAAACCCGGGAGGCGGAGCTTGCAGTGAGCCAAAGATCGCGCCATTGCACTCCAGCCTGGGCAACGCCGGGGCCAGGGATGGACAGGACGGGACGGAAAAAGGAAAGGGAAAAGGTAAAAGGAAAAAGGAAAGGAAAGAGAAAAAGTGCCATGAAAGCCATCAAGCCCAAAACAATACATTCCTACTGGAGAAAACTATGTCCAGATGTTGTGCACGACTCACAGGATTTACAACAGAGCCAATCAACAAAATCATGAAACATACTGTGGACATGGCAAAAAAGATAGGGGGTAAAGGGTTTCAAGACATGGATACTGGAGAAATTCACAATCTTTTCAAGATAGATACCATACCAGAGGAATTAAAAGAAGATGATTTGATGGAGATGAGCGCTTCCAAATCAGTGCCAGATGATAAGGACAAAGATGAAGAAGAAGCAGTGCCAGAAAACAAATCAACATTAGACAATTTGGCAGAAGGGTTCTGATTATTCAAGACTGCTTTTGACTTCTTTTACATGGACCCTTTTATAATGTGGGCAGTGAAACTAAAGCAAACGGTGGAAGGAGGATTGGTACCATATAGAAAAATTTCTAGAGAGATGAAAAACCAAAAACGTCAGACAGAAATTATGATGTATTTCTGTAAAGTTACACCAAGTGTATCTGGTCTGCCTCTCCTGACTCCTGTTCTGCCTCCTCCACCATCCCTGAGACAGCAAGGCCAACCTTTCTTCTTCCTCCTCCTCTTCAGCCTATTCAATTTTCACTTAATGCACAGTAAATATGTTTTCCTTATAATTTTCTTAATAACATTTTCTTTTCTGTAGTTTGCTTTACTGTAAGAATACAGAATATAATACACACAACATATAAAATATGCATTAACCAACTGTTTATGTTATCAGTAAGGCATCTGATCAACAATAGGCTATTTGTAGTTAAGTTTTGGGGAAATCAAAAGTTATACATATTTTCAACTGTGTAGGGTGTCAGTACCCCTAACCCCTATGTTGTTCAAGGGTCAACTGCCTATTATGGTAAGTAAGCCCTAGAGCAACAACTAAGAAAATAATTTTTAAAATAGCTATATAATAAAAAAAATAAAAAGAATTAAGATGTACTACCAAAATATTCGTACAATGCAAAAAAAGCAGTAAAGGAGGAATACAGGGAAAATGTCATGAATAATAAAAAATGAAAATTGAAATGGCAAACATAAACTCAACTATATTAATAACATTAAATATGAATTAATGAATTCAGTCAAAAGACAGTGATTGTCCCATCCAATAGAAACACACGACCAATATATGTTGTCTTCAGAATGCACACCTTTTTTTTCTGAGACAGGGTCTCCCAAGCTGGAGTGCAGTGGCATGATCTTCAGTTCACTGGAGCCTCCACCTCTCAGGCTCAAGTGATCCTCCCACCTTAGCCTCCCAAGTAGCTGGGACTACAGGTGTGTGTGCCACCATGCCCAGCTAATTTTTGTATTTTTTGTAGAGACAGGGTTTTGTCACGTTGCCCAGGCTGGTCTCAAACTCCTGAGCTTGAGCAACCCATCCACCTGTGCTTCCCAAAGTGCTAGCATTACAAACACGAGCCACCGCGCCCAGCCTTAGAACACACACTTTAGACTCAAAGATACAAACAAGCTGAAAGTAAAAGGATGGAAAACATCACAGAAATAGCAAAACTAGAAAGCTGGAGAGGCTATATGAATATCAGACAAAAAAGACTTTATGCCAACTTAGTGTCAATAATATACAAAAATTCTTGCTTCTTTACAGTGCCACTCCCCTTTATGTTTGTCACAAACTACATCTTTATACATTGTGTGACCATTAATATAGATTTACAATTAGTGCTTTATGCATTTATTATTTGTATGGAAAAAAAGTTACAATTTAAACATGCAACATTGGTTGTTATATTTACCTATGTAAATTCTAGTTATTTCTTCATATGGTTTTGAATTGTTGTCTACTATCCTTTTGTATCACCCTGAAAAACTACTTTTAGCATTTCTTTTTTTTTTTTTGGAGACAGAATCTTACTCTGCTGCCTAGGCTGGAGTGCAGTGGCATGATCTCGGCTCATTGCAACCTCCACCTCCTGGGTTCAAGCAATTCTCTCATGCCTCAGCCTCCCAAGTAGCTGAGACTACAGGTATGTACCTCCATGTCCAGCTAACTTTTGTATTTTCAGTAGATACAGGGTTTCACCATGTTGGCCAGGCTGGTCTCGAACTTCCGACCTCAAGTAATCAAGATTAGCCCGCCTCCGCCTCCCAAAGTGAGCCACTGCACCAGGCCTCTTGTAGCATTTCTTATGGATGTTTACTAATGACAAACTCCCTGCAGTTTTTTTATCTGAAAATGTACTCAGAACCACTCAATGGTGCACTTTCAATAGATGAATTGTATTATATGTGAGTTATATCTCAATAAAGCTTTTATATTAAAGCTTTCTTTCATAACTAATTAAAGTGGATGTTAAGGTAACATGGAAAAGAGAAAAGCACAGGGGCCCAGATCAGTTGACGGAAGGACAGTTTTCACAGAACAACGGAAAATGAACTCTTCATCATTCATGACCCTTCTGTCTTACTTAGTCAACTTATCATTCTCTCTGAAATAGGCAACTGTCGTTCCCTATTGAGGTGACTCTACCATACAGGTAACTCAGTCTTTCTAGGTTTCTGCTTCACCTCTAATCTTGGTTTCTGCTTCTTTTCTTTTTGAAAATTTCAAACCCAAATTTGTTTGGGTCTCATTGTCCATTTTTAGAAGACTTCTCACACTAGTCTACTCATAAGTCACTTACCTAGCTAATATAATGTAGCTTTTAGCTATGATACTTACCCCTAATTTAGTTAACTATAGCAAAGACAGCAAGGTAACATTTTCTAGAAAATATTTTGAACCTAATAAAATGTATCATAAAAAAATTTAGAGGGAAATTTTTAGTTTTAAGTGCTTATATTAGAAGAAAGTTACCAAATCAATAACCTAATAATCTTTCACATTAATATATATTTATATATAATTGTATAAATAAATAGATGCACAATTAAATACATAAATACAACACATAAATAGAAGAAAAGAAAGAAATGACAGAACTTATCAATGAAAACCAAAAGCTGGTTTTTTGAAATCAATACAATTAACTTCTAGCCAGACTAACCAGAAAAAAAAAGAAGACAAATTATCAATATTCAAAATGAAATGTGACATTACTACAAATATCCATAAATACTGAAAAGAAAAATAAAGGAATACTATAAACAATTTTATGCCAATAAATTCAACAATTTTTGTGAAAATGGACCAACTTTTGAAAATTGCAAACCACCAAATATAACGCAAAATGAAATAGATAATATATATAGTCCTTCCAGGTGAGATTTTTGTTTTATAAAAAATTTATATATATAGTCTTATAACTACTAAATAAATTGAATTTATAGTTAAAACCTTCCAAGAAAGAAATCTCCAGGCCCTGATGGCTACATAAATTAATTCTACCCATTATTAAAGAATAACACTAATTATATACAATCTCTTCTGGAAAATACAAGATGAAAGAACAGTCCTCAAATCGATTGTAAATTTAAATGTAAAGCATAGAACTATAAATATTTACAAAGAAAACATAGTGAAAATCTTTATGACCTGAAGATTTCTCTAAGATGAAGAGTTCTTAGACATGACACCAAAACCATGTTCTGTAACAGGAAAATTGATTAATTGGACTTCATCAAAATAAAAGCTTTTGTTTCTTAAAAGACACTAAAACAGACTAGGAGAAAACATTTGTAAATTTTATATCTTACAAAGGACTGGTATTGAGAATATAAAAATAATTCTTAAAACTCAACAATGAGAAACCATCCGATTAAAATATGGGCAGTGGACTTGAACAGACCCTTCACTAAAGAGAATATAAAGATGACAAATAATAGCATGGAAAGATGTACAGCATTATTGGCCATTAGGGAGTGCAAATTAAAGCCAAGGTAATATACTACTACATACTTATTAGAATGGCTAAAATGAAAATACCAAGTGCTCCCAAGAAAATGGAGCATAGGGTACTCCGACATGTTGCTGGTGGAAATATAAAATGGTATAGTTGGCTGGGCGTGATGGCTTACATCTGTAATCCCAGCACTTTGGGAGGCTGAGGCAGGTGGATTGCCTGAAGTCGAGACCAGCCTGGCCAACATGGTGAAACCCCAACTCTACTAAAAATACAAAAATTAGCTGGGCATGGTAGCACGCACCTGTAATCCCAACTACTCAGGAGGCTGCAGCAGGAGAATCGCTTGAACCTGGGAGGCGAAGGTTGCAGCAAGCTGAGATCATGCCACTGCACTCTAGCCTGGGCAAGAGAGCGAGACTCCATCACAAAAAAAAGGTATAGCCACTCTAGAAAATAGTTTGGCACTTTCTTATGAAGTTAAACATGCATTTACTGTATAAGCCAACAATCCAACTCTTAAGTATCTTAGAAAAATAAAAACTTACGCTCACACAAAAGCCTGTACACAAATGTCTGCAGCTGATTTATTTAAATAATAAATAATAATAAACCCAAACTGGAAACAACCCAAATGTCCTTCAATGAGCAAATGGATAAACAAACTTTGGTACAATGGAATTCTACTCAGCAATCAAAAGAACGAACTATTGATTCATGCAACAATTTGGCTGAATCTGAAGACATTATCCTGAGTCCAAGAATCCAGTCTCAAGAAGTGATATACTATGTGATTTCATTTATAAGATATTCTCAAAAATGTAAAACTATAGTGATGGAGAACGGCTCAGTAGTTGCCAAGTTATAGTTGAGGGGAGAGTGGGATTATAAAGGGTTAGCACGAGGGAGTTTTTTGATTGAATTTTTTTTTTTATCCTGACAATGGTTGTGGTTACACAAATCTATACATGTGTTAAAATGCAGAGCACTGTACACCAAAAGGGAAAAAATTCAATTTTGCTGCACAAAAAAAACAAACAAACAAACAAAAAAACAGGCTTAGGATATCAACAAGCAAGTTTGAGAAGAAATGCAAATAGCCAACAGAGAAAAGATCCTCAAATGTATTTGTTATCAAAGAGCAGTAAGATATTATTCACTCCTCAGGTTGTCAAAAATGAGAAAGACTGTTAATATCTAGTGGTGGTGAAGATGTGGAAGAACTAAGCAGCCTCATATGCCACGGTGTATATGTAAACCGGTAAAGCCTTATTACAGGGCATTCCGATGGCATCTTAAGGAATATGCACATATCCTTTAAATTAGATAGTACAATTCCTTTGTGCAAGTCCAGTACTTACTATAGTATCTGGCATATAAGCTATCAATAAATGTGTGCAAAATGGTTGAAAGAAGGCATGCAGAACAGACATACATTAGTAAAAATGGAATATATCAAGTAAGGTTTCCTGAAATAGAGGAAGCTGTGACCTGAACATCCCAGGATGGCTAGGGTTTAAATCAGTGATGAGGAAGGGAAAAAAAAAATTCTAGGGACAAAGAAAAGCTGAGGCACAGTGGCTCAAGAGACAAAATAAATATGGTAAATTGGCATCAGCTAGGCTTCAGTGAAAGTGAAGAGCAGGTAGCTCAAGAGTAAGAAACAAACATTTCTTCACAAGATGAGTTCCACCTCCTCCTTTAGGGTCTAAATTGGATTCCACCTCCCCTAAGTAATCTCTCCTACACCCAGAATTAATTGCTTGCCATATCACACTTCCATATTCACCTCTTTATCAGTGGTTTTCAAAGTTATCCTGCATCAGAATCACCTGAAGTGCTTATTAAAACACAGATTGCTGGCCCTACTACCCATTTCTGATTCAGAACTAGAACTGGAAATGACAATATGAGAATTACTGCTCCAGCCAACTTGGCTTCCTTTGACTTGCTAAAATACCATTATAATGAGCAGCTGTTATTTTTGCCTTCCCAGCATTCATCCTCTCTTCTCATAACCAAACCCTTTTGGACAGGAACCACTTCCCTGCAGTTTAGGTGTGGCTGGATTGCTTTCTCAGACCACAGGAGACACATGACCCAGGCATGAACAATTAGAATATTCCATTCCCATGGCCACAGTCATTGAATCAGGAACAGGAGTGTTGCCAATTAGAATCCTCCCCGGGATTTTTTTCTGCCGGAGTTATCAGGAAGATGCTCTCTTTCTACCAAGGTTGTTATGCTGATAAGATGTGAGTCTTAGGCCTCTGGTGGCCCTCAAGACTACAAAATGGAAAAAACCTGTGAGAGAGAAAAGGAAGACCTGGATCACATCACATCACTTGAGCCCTTAGATCCAGTCATGCCCAAAGTCCGATATTCCAAAGCCTTTTCTGTTTCATGTACAGTATTACCATTTTGCTTAGGCCAATTTGAGTTTGGTATTTGTCACTTGCAAGCCAGGGTCCTAACTAATAAATGAATTGATAACATAAGCGGGGAGGGGTAGCAATGACAGACCTTAAATATGGAATGCGAAGAGACAACCTACAGAATGGGAGAAAATATTTGCAAACTATACATCTGACAAGGGTGTAATATTCAGCATATATAAGAAACTCAAACAATTCAATAGAGAAAACAAAAAACACAAGCCAATTTTAAAAATGAGCAAAAGATCTTAATAGATATCTCTCAAAAGAAGAGACATATAAATGACCAACAGGTATATTAAAAAATGCTCAACATCATTAATTATCAGGGAAATGCAAATCAAAACTACAATGAGATATCACCTCACTCCAGTTAGAATGGCCATTACCACAAAGACAAAAGATAATGAGTATTGTCGAGGCTGTAGAGGAAAGGGAACCCTTGCACATTGTTGGGAATGTAATTTAGTATAGCCTTCATGGAGAACAGTATGGAGGTTCCTCAAAATATTCTACATATAACTACCACATACTTAATCCAGTCATATCACTGCTGGGTATATATACCCAAGGAAATTAAATTAGTATGTTGAAGAGATATCTGCACTCACATGTTTATTACAGCGCTACTCACAATACTCAAGATATGGAACCAACCTAAGAAGCCATCCACAGATGAAAGGATAAAGAAAATGTGGTATATGTACACAATGAAATACTACTCAGCCATAAAAAATAATAAAATTCTTTTTTTTTTTTTTTTTTTGAGACGGAGTCTCACTCTGTCGCCCAGGCTGGAGTGCAGTGGCACAATCTTGGCTCACTGCAACCTCCGCTTCCCGGATTCAAGTGATTCTCCTGCCTCAGCTTCCCAAGTAGCTGGGACCACAGGCACGTGCCATCACGTCCAGCTAATTTTTTTTATTTTTAGTACAGATGGGGTTTCACCGTGTTGGCCAGGTTAGTCTCCAACTCCTGACCTCAGGTGATCCGCCCGCCTCAGCCTCCCAAAGTGCTGGGGTTACAGGAGTGAGCCACCACATCCAGCCAAAAATAATAAAATGCTGTCATTGAGTGAAGTAAGCCAGACACAGAAAGACAAATACTGCATGTTCTCACTCATATGTGCAATCTAAAAAAAGTTGATCTCATAGAAGTAGAGAGTAGGATAGTGATTAACAGAAACTGGAGCAGGAGAGGTGGGGAAAGGGAAGATTGGGGAGAGGTTGGTAGGAGGAATAAATTCTGGTGTTCTATTACACTGTGGGGTGACTATAGTTAACAATAATGTATATTTCAAAATAGCTAGAAGAGAGGATTTTGAACGGCCTCATCGAAAAGAAATGATAAATGTTTTAAGGTGTAGATTTGAAAATTACTCTGATCAGATCACTATCAAAATATCATATTGTATCCCATAAATATGTACAAATTTTTTTGAAACAAAGTCTCACTGTGTTGCCCAAGCTGGAATGCAGTGGCCCAATCTCAGCTCACCGCAACCTCCATCTCCGAGGGTCAAGTGATTCTCATGTCTCAGCCTCCTGAGTAGCTGGGATTTGAGGCATGCATCATCACACCTGGCTAATGTTTGTTATTCCTAGCAGAGACAGGGTTTCGCTATGTTGGCCAAGCTGGTCTAGAACTCCTGGCCTCAAGTGATCCACCCACCTCGGCCTCCCAAAGTGCTGGGATTACAGGTGTGAGCCACTGCACCCAACCATAATGTACAATTATTATGTGTCAAGTAAAAATAAAACTTTTAAAGAGAGCCGATTAGAATATTTAGCTGAAAAAATGTAAACATACGGAAAGCCAGGAGGATGCCTCTATCCTTATCTGGAAAGTCTGGGAAGTGATCATCTTTATTCTATGGTTACAAAGGTGCTGGTTAAACTGCTGTAACTTGGAACAGTGACTTTGCTAAGAACAGCAGAATGAAGAGAGGAATGGACCTGGATCAATAATGATATAACTGAGCCACTGTTGATCTTTATCAGCTTGAACCCATTCTACCTCTGGACTTCCTTTTATAGAAGGCAATAAATTGATTTGTTTGGATTAGGGTTTTCTGTAACTTGCAGTCAAAAAGTTTCCTAACTCATATAAATTGACTACTTCTACATCTAATTCTTGCAAAAAAAAAAAAAGGTTCAGTTCAGCTGGTCCAGCTGAAAGCAAACAGGAAAGACTATAGAGCCTTGCAAAGAGGTACATTTCTTGCCCACAAACAGTAAACTTTAAACAGATGTGAATCAGACAATCCGTAGCTTTGCTTGTTTACAAAAGCCTAAATTTCTGCCCAGCTAAACCAAAGAAGGTATCACAGGAGAGATTATCAGGATTCAGGAGCAAATAATGTATTAATGGTGATTCCTGTTTATGCCTTATTCAGTGAGACAGATGATCATGCCAAGGGAACACTGGCAGACTGCTAGGTCTGAGGGGAAATGCATTAGTTCTGCCTTGTTTAGATATGTAGAGTTTGAGGTACCTTTGACACAAGCAAGCAGGAATGCTAAACAGCCAGTTAGATACCTAGGCTGGGGCTCTGAGGAGGTTTATGAGTTAGAGACGTAAGTCTGGAAGTCACTGGCATGTATCTAATAACTTAAGCTGTGAGCCATAAGTGAGATTACCTAGGGAGGTAATACCAAGTGAGGAGAGAAGATGGCCAAGTGTTGAGAATAGGCAATATCTAATGACCATGAAGAAGACGATGAGCTTGCAGAAACAAATGAGGATAAACTGCACAATTGTTTTAGATCCATATAATACAATATTATTTGACAATTAAATCTTTTAGATTTGTAAGACTAACTGAAAGAGTTTAAAGTACATGTAGTATGATCCCATTTTTAAACAGAAAAAACATACATATGTGTAATCATATATCTAAAAGTACGTATCAGGTAGGGTGCAGTGGTTCACACCTGTAATCCCAGCACTTTGGGAGGCTGAGGTGGGAGAAGACTGTTTGGGCCCAGGAGTTTGACACCAGCCTGGGCAACACTGGAGACCCTGTCTCTGTAAAAAGTAAAAAAAAATTAGCCAGTCATGGTGGTGTGCACCTGTGGTCCCAGCTACTTAGGAGGCTGAGGTGCAAGGATCACTTGAGCCCAGGAGTTCAAGGCTGCTGTGAGCCATGATTGCACCACTGCATTCTAACCTGGGTGACAGAGTAAGACACTCTCTTAAAAAATTTTTTTACAGTGTTTAAAGAATTAAAACTGTTTATCAAGAGATAACTCTCTCTCTATATATATATTTTGAGATGGAGTCTCGCTCTGTCGCCCAGGCTGGAGTGCACTGGTGCAATCTCAGCTCACTGCAATCTCCGCCTCCTGAGTTCACGCCATTCTCCTGCCTCAGGCTCCTGAGCAGCTGGGACTACAGGCACCCACCACCACGCCCGGCTAATTTTTTATATTTTTAGTAGAGACGGGGTTTCACCATGTTGGCCAGGATGGTCTTGATCTCCTGACCTCGTGATCCACCCGCCCCGGCCTCCCAAAGTGCTGGGATTACAGGCGTGAGCCACCGTGCCCGGCCAAGATTCATTTTTTTAAAATAAAGCTTAAAGTTAAGTCACCAAGTATAAGGATATGTATGACATGAGTAATTAACAAAAAATAATCTGAACTTATAAAGAACTGCTATCAATCAATAAGAAAGTATTAAACAACACGATAGAAAAATAAGCAATATATTTGAGCAGCCATTTCACAGAAGAGGAAACACAAATGGCTAATAAAAAGTGGCCACCTCATTAATGCTCTACCTCACTAATAATCAAGAAAATGTAAAACCTCAATGAGATTCATTTAATTCAGTCAACAATATTTATTAAAGCCTTCTATGGGGAAGGTGCTGCTCTAAATTCCAGGGACACAACAGTGAACAAGATTTCAAAAACTCCCTATCCTTAAGGAACTTAAGTTCCAGTGTGGAAAAGCAGTGGCAGTAAGTGGTCCAGAAAGAAATAAAGCAGTGAAGAGATAAGGGAGTGGGAGAGAAGCATGCCAAATTTTAAAGGGGATGGACAGGAAAAGCCTCACAGAGAACCTGACAATTAAGTGAAGGCCTGAGAAAGGTAAAGGAGCAAACTACAGAGACATCAGGGAGAGAACATTCCAGGCAGAGGAACGAGTAAGTGCAAAGGTTGTGAGGAGCACTAAATAGGCCAGAGTGATTGAAGCAGAGACCATTTTGCACACACCAAGCAAAAACCAAAAGACCAAATATTGGTAAGGATATGGAGAAACATTAATTCTTATATACGGCTAGCAGGAAGGTACATGGATCATGATCACCCTGGAAAACCATTTGTCATTTTCAAGCATTACCCTCGCAGGCAAGTAGCTTAGAAAAACTCTTGAACAGGTGTACCAGGAAGCCAGTACAAAATACTCATAGCAGCACAGGTTTCTTAATAGCAAAATTATTAAATTCTGAATTTTAATATCATTTTTAATTCACAGATGAGTGACAAAAATAAATGGTATATACATAATAGAATACAATAGAGTAGTAAAAATACATGTGCTCTAGCTAAGCATCTACACGGATGAACATCTGGAATATACTCCTGAGTAAAAGAAAAAAGAAAGTTACAGAAGAAGAAGAATATGAATCATTTTACGTAAAGTCTTCAAACATGCATATCTAAGCAATACAGCGTTTATGATTTTGCCCATTTAGTGGTAAGATATTTTTTTCATGTAAGAGAATAAGAAATCATCACACCTATAGTTCCAGCACTTCGGGAGGCCAAGGAAGTTGGATCACTTGAGCTCAGGAGTTGGAAACCAACATGTGCAACATGGTGAGATTGCATCTCTACAAAAAACACAAACACTAGCCAGAGATGGTAGTACACACCTCTAATCCAAGCTACTCAGGAGGCTAAGGCAGGAGGATCACTTGAGCCCGGAAGGTCAAGGAGGCTGCAGTGAGCCATGATCACACCATTGTACTTCAGTCTGGGTGACAGAGCAAGATCTTGTCTTAAAAAAAAGAGAGAGAGAGAGAATAAGAAATCAAAAAGATTGGGGGAAGTTCAAAGAGAGGCACAGGATGAGTAGGGGTACAGAGGGCTTCAAAAATTATATTAATGTTCTATATCTTTAATTGGGTGGTTGAAGAAATGAAGAAATGGCATTAATTTTATTTTTATGATTTTATCTTACAAATATCTCAGATTTTCTTTTGGATATTTGAAGTACTTTATTTTAAAAGTTTTATTTTCTAAAGAGAGAATGTACAAGCCCAGTGCAGTGGCTCATGCCTGTAATCCCAACACTATGGGAGGCCTAGGCAGGTGGATCACCAGAGCCTAGGAGTTTGAGACCAGCCTGGGCAGCATGGTGAAACCCCATTTCTACAAAACACACGAAAATTAGCGAAGCATGGTGGCATGCACCTGTAGTCCAGCTACCTGGGAGGCTGAGGCAGGAGGACTGCTTGAGCCCGGGATGCAGATATTGCAGTAAGCCGTGATTGTGCTACTGCACTCCAGCCTGGACAACAGAGTGAGAATGTCTCAAAGAAAAAAAAAAAAAAAAAAGAGTGAATAAAGTGAATGTACAGATTTTAATTTCATTAGCAGATCATTTTAATGTGATCCTAAAATAGTTAAATATGTAAGGCATAATGTCCTTTTAAAAATCTTCCTGATTATTGAAAAGGTCTTTCTTCTGTGCCGATAGAAAATATAGAACAAAAATCTATGTTTTTGGCTGGGTGTGGTGGCTCATGCCTGTAATCCCAGCACTCTGGGAGGCCAAGGAGGGCAGATCACTTGAAATCAGGAATTCAAAACCAGCCTGGGCAACATGGTGAAACCCCATCTGTACTAAAAAGACACACAAAAATTAGTTGGGCATGGTGGCGTGTGCCTCTTGTCCCAACTACTTGTGAGGCTGAGGCACAAGAATCGCTTGAACCCAGGAGAGGGGGGTTTCAGTGAGCCGAGATCATGCCACTGTACTATAGCCTGGGCAACAGAGCGAGACCCTGTTTCAAAAAAAAAAAAATACTACTTTTTTTTTCTTGTCTCACTTTAACATAAAAATCTTTCATATAAATGAACAAAATCCCTTTCCTTTTCTCTTCAGTGACTAATGTAAGGGTGGGAAATAGGGAAACAAGACTGACAGAGGAAAAGGAAAGCTATTAACTGCCTCTTAAACCAAAAGCAACTAAGTTGTATTTGGAAGTTGTGTGTGTGAGAGAGAGAAAATCCTCATGCAACTCACTCACCTACTTAATAAATTTTTTAAAGTTAACTCCATAAATGAACAGAAAATCATTTAAATTTTAATTCCACATGATTTTAACATTTTTATGTGTCAGGCATTGCTCCAAGGGTTCTTACACTTATAGATTCATTTAATCCTGAGAATAATCAATGAACTGGGCACTACTACCATCTACCATCTCTGTACCAAGGAACCAAGGCACAGAGCTAAGTGATTTGCTGAATGTCACACAGTTAATAACTGGAAATCTGTATCTGAACGTAAGCAGCAGGTCTCCAGAATCCACACCCTCAACCATTACATTAGATTGACTTCCTCATATGATGGAGTCTTTTGAAAGGGGACAGAGGTACAGAGGACAGGAAAAAGAGAAAAAGAGAGCAGAAAGCTATGGAAATAATGCTGATGTCTACTAAAGCCTAAGAGACAAATATCTAACTCATTTACCAATATTGTTCTTTAACATGAATGAAATATTTTCATTTAAACAATGGGCAAGTATTGCAAAAAACCTACCAGAGAAAGTATTCTCATCATTCCATAAAACTTGAAATATAGACATTCTTAAGCTTTCTTTTCCTCATTTTCATCAGGGAATGTGTGATTGTTTCCAAACCTAGCTTAAAAAAAAAAAAAAAAAAAAAGATACTTTAGAATTTTGTCACCACCTTGTGGTCTTTTGCGGTAGTGCTACTGAAAACTTCAAAAGAATTTGGGCTAGGGTCCAGTAAAAACACCAATGTCAATCTTAGTGCTATTTTGCCTGCTTTCAATAATTTTGGTCACCTTCGATGGACTCCTGTATTTATCTACATTATTTTTTAAGTGTGGTGACCAAAATGAGGCACAATCCAGTCTATTATTGAAATACCAGACAAAGGTTGGCCATGCCCAAAACCCTTCTAAGGACAGCAGCTATCCTACCAAGCCCCTGCTAAGGGGAAGTCTGTGTGACTTTTCACAGTTATAACTTAGTCAAGACAATTCCTCAATTCCTTGTACTGAACTTATTTTGAGTTTCCCTAGTCTAGTCCAGTACTACATTAAGTGAAAACTGTTTGTTTGTTTATTTGTTTGCTTGTTTCAGACAGGGTCTCACTCTGTTGCGCAGGCTGGGGTGCAATGGCGCAATCGTGGCTCACTGTGGCCTGGACTTCCTGGGCTCAAGTGATTCTTCCACCTCAGGCTCCCAGGTAGCTGGGATCACAGGCAGGCGCCATCATGCCTGGCTGATTTTTTTCTTTTTCAGAGACAGGGGTCTCACTACATTGCCCAAGCTGGTCTCAAACTCCTGGGCGCAAGTGATCCTCCCACAAAGTGCTGGGATTACAGGCATGAGCTACCATGCCCGGCCAAATCAGTATTCTCAAATTAGTAACTATCCTATTTCCTCACCTCAGAGCTGATTTTCCCTCTTAAGGGTGTTTCCCTTCCCCTCCTTAGGGAGGGAGGAGGGACAGGCTGGCACAGGGATAATAAGTGCAGGTTCCAAGAGAACACCTCAGGGTAAAGGTGGGACTGAGTCCTTCAAGCACCTGTCTACTTCCTGGCAGCTCCCTGGAGTTGGCAACTGGGAGCCCAACTTAAACTCCAGGTAGAACTTACATGCAACCATGTTGCCCATTTTCCTGTCTTGCTTATGGTCAAAATAATCCATGAAAAACCCTTACATTACTTATTCAGGTGTAGCATATACAGTTTTGGCCAACCAATCCCAAATCCCATGCTGTCAGTTCCTCTCAGTCTTCACTCAGTTTTCTCTATGACCCTATACTATTTCTTCTATTTTTTTCCCCCTCTGTTGTTCTTAGCCTATAAGAACACTAAGGCAGTAGGCTCCATCCCATCCCATCCACTGATGTTTGAAGATCTGCAGAGCAGGTCTTTCTTTGACCCAATACCTCAGAAGCTACTGACATTTAATGGCCAGACATACCAAAAATCATTCAGTGTGTAAGACACTGTCTTAAGACAAGCTGTGCTGCACAATAGTTAGGAAAACCACTACTGTTCCAGTGCCTGGCCTCCTGCATTACGTATAACTCTTCCTTATAAATGGTCAGCAAAACCCATAAAATTATACACTATTTCACAGACTAATAGGATAGACTACATATTTAGACAAAGTGGAAAAAAGGCCAATGCAGTCCCCTGCCCTATTTAATAATATATAATTTCCTTTCTTTTACCTACATGAGTTGGTTAATTTTGAGTAACTGAAATGAATATATGATGAGATTCTACTGTATCTATTCCCTACACTTTTTAAAACACATTGTTCTGTATCTTGCTTTTTGATTTAATAATTCTTTGAGACTGCTCTACATTCACAAAAAGAAATCTACCTCATTCTTTTTAATCACTGTAGCATATTTCATTTTAGGGAGATATCCTAGAATTTACTTAACCAGTCTCAGTGGAAGAATTTTAAGCCAAAGAGTAAAGTGATGATACACATTTTGAAAAGATTATGTGGCTATATGGTAGGAAATGGCTTAAAGGTTTAACAGTTTATGTGAGGACCCCAGTGACAGAACATTACCACAGTATTCTTGATAAGCAATGACTTATTTTTACTGTTGATCTCTAATAATTTCCCAGGAGGGTAAAATCTTTTTTAAAAAAAATATAAAATAGAGACAAAGTCTTGCTATGTTATCAAGGGTAGTCTTTAACTCCTGGGCTCAATCAATCCTCCTGCCTTAGCCTCCCAAAGTTCTGGGATTACAGGTGTGAGCCACCATGCCGGGCCAGGGGTAAAATGTTAATGGAAGGAAGAAAAGATGGGAGGGAAAGAATTTTGATGTAGTGCAATTTATCTTTATCTTTCTCTTTACAGTTAATATTATTTGCATCCTATTAAAAAAGTCTTCTTATACCAAGGTTATGAAGATATTCTCATATATTATCTTCTAGGAACTTCATTGTTTTGCCGCTCACATTTAAAACACAACCCACCTGGAACTTTTTTGTTTGTTTGTTTTGTTTTTTGAGATGGAGTTTTGCTCCTGTTGTCCAGGCTGGAGTGCAATGGCACGATCTCAGCTCACCACAACCTCCGCCTCCTGGGTTCAAGGGATTATCCTGCCTTAGCCTCCTGGGTAGCTCAGATTATAGGTATGCACCACCACTCCCAGCTAATTTCATATTTTTGGTAGAGACTAGGTTTCTCCATGTTAGTCAGGCTGGTCTCAAACTCCCAACTTCAGGTGATCCGCCCGCCTCAGACTCCCAAAATTCTGGGATTACAGGCATGAGCCACCGTGCCCAGCCTTTTTTTTTTTTTTTTAATAGTGTGACGTTGGATCAAACTTTGGTTTGATTTTTATTTTGTATCTTTTTTCCTTCCTTTTAAAGATAATAATATCTGATTGTCTCTATACCATATATTGAAAAAAATTTAATTCTTTCCCTTCTTCTCTTTAGGGTCAATTTTGTCCTACATCAAGTGTCCAGATACATGTGACTGTTTCAGCACTCTCTATTCTAGTCTTTGGATCAGTTTTTCTATCCTTCCATTAATATTACACTTTCTTAATAATTACAGTGTCATGTTGTCTCTCTCTCTTTTTTTTTTAATAAAATAGAAAAAAAAAAGGCTAGAAGCGATCCTCCCACCTTGGCCTACTAGAGTGCTGCGATTATAGGTGCGAGCCACCATCCCCGGCCATATTAAGTCTTGATATCCAATATGGCTAGTTTTCTCACTGTTCAAGATTGTCTAGGCTATTCTAGGTCTTTTGCATTTCCAAATACATTTTAGAATCAACTTGTCAAGTTCTCAAAAAAAAGAAAAAAAACTTACTGGATTTTGAGTTGGGACTGCATTTGACTCAGTGAATCAATTTAGTAAGAGTGAAATCTTTACAATGATGAGACTTCTAATCAACAAAATATGGTATATACTTCTAATTACTCAGAACTTCTTTACCTTCTCACAATAACATTGTATGGTTTTCTGCATTAATAGTATGCATATATCATGTTACATTATTTAATGTTTGTGATGCTTTTGAAAATAGTATCCCTTTTCAAAATTTATTTTGCTTATTCCTACAGTATTGGAAAATAATTGATTTTTGTATACTGGCTTTTAATCTGCAATAATTTAGTAATTGTTTGCATCTACATTCATGAGGAATATTGGTCTATACTTTTTTTTTGTATTCTTTATCTAGTTTTAGAAGGAAATGTAGGGTGCGGTGGCTCACACCTGTAATTCTAGCACTTTGGGAGGCTGAGGCAGGTGTATCACCTGAGGTCAGGAATTGGAGACCAACCTAACCAACATGGTGAAACCCCGTCTCTGCTAAAAATACAAAAATTAGCTGGGTATGGTGGTGCATGCCTGTAGTCCCAGCTACCTGGGAGGCTGAGGCAGGAGAATCACTTGAACCCAGAAGGCAGAGGTTGCAGTGAACTGAGATCATGTCATTGCACTCCAGCCTGGGCAACAGGGTAAGACTCCATCTCAGAAAAGAAAAAAAAAAAAAAGTAATTCCTAGCTTCCATACAATGAATTGGAAGGACAAAACCACATTATCTCAATTGATGCAATAAAAGTATTTAAAATTCATCATCCTTTCATGATAAAAATACTCAACAAACTAGGAATAGAAGGAAACTGCCTCAAAACAATAAAAGCCAGATATAAAAAACCCACAGCTACCATCATATCCAATGATAAAAAACAGAAAGCTTTTCCACTAAGATCAGGAATAAAACAATGACACTCACTTCACACTTTTTTTTTTTTTTTTTGAGTTGGAGTCTCACTCTATGGCTCCCGCTGGAGTCCAGTAGCACGATCGTGGCTCACTGCAACCTCTGCCTCCCGGGTTCAAGTGATTCTCATGCCTCAGTCTCCAGAGTAGCTAGGATTACCGGCGCACACCATCATGCCTGGCTAATTTTTGTATTTTTAGTAGAGACGCGGTTTTGCCATGTTGGCCAGGTTGGTCTAGAACCTTATGTAATCTGCCTGCCGCAGCCTCCCAAAGTGCTGGGATTACAAGCGTGAGCCACCAAGCCCAGCCTCACTTTAGCCACTTCTATTTATTAACATAGTGTTAGAAGTTCTGGCCAGAGCAATTAGGCAAGGAAAAGAAATAAAAGACATCCAAATTGGAAAGAAAGAAGTAAAATTACCTCTATTCACAGATGACATGATCTTATATGTAGAAAACCCTAAAGATTATACACACATGCACACACACACACAACCCCATCAGAACTAAAAAAACAAATCCAGTAAAGTTGCAGGGTAAAAAACACAAAAATCAGTTGGTTTCTATACAATAGCAATGAACAATCTGAGAAGGAAATTCAAAACAATTCCATCTGTAATTGCATCAAAAAGAATAAAATACTTAATGGGAATAAACTTAAGGAAGTAAAAGACTTGTACAATGAAAATTACAAATTGCTTAAAGAAATAAAGGAAGATGCCGGGCGCGGTGGCTCACGCCTGTAATCCCAGCACTTTGGGAGGCCGAGACGGGCGGATCACGAGGTCAGGAGATCGAGACCATCCTGGCTAAC
>NW_012115599.1:2528489-2543965 GCF_000951035.1 Colobus angolensis palliatus
TCTACACACTCAGGTGGCATGAGGAAATGGTGGGGAGCACATGCCTGTCTACTCCCCAGCTCCAGCCTACTGCAGCCATGTGCTAATGTTGCCTCAGCATTCCCAGAGCTTACAAGCCTTTAAACACTGGAAATGCAGGTGGTGTGTGTGTGTGTCTGTGTGTGTGTCTGTGCCTGCTTTATTTTAAAGTGTTGGCAGCTGATTCAAACACGTATGAAACACCATGAGGGCCAAAAAATTGATCCACAGCCCATCAGTCCGAAACATCTTCCCTCCCACTCCCCTCAACACCCATCATGAGATTTAAGTCCTATTAACATCCATCTATATTCTTAGGAAAACTAGTAAAGCAAACAGCAAAATCTTTTCAAAAGACCTCCCATCTTTAGCTGGGTCTTTTTGTAGGGGTGAGGGGACTGGGTCTCGCTCTGTCACCCAGGCTGGAGTACAGTGGTGCAATCATGGCTCACTGCAGCCTCCATCTCCCAAGCTCAAGAGATCCTTCCGCCTCAGCCTCCCAGGTAGCTAAGACTACAGGTGTGGGCCACCACGCCCAGCTAGGTTTTGTAGTTTTTGTAGATGGGAGTTTCGCCATGTTACCCAGGCTGGTCTCGAACTCCGGAGTGCAAGCAATCCGCAGTAGGCTGCCTCAGCTTCCCAGAGTGCTGGGATTACACGTGTGAGCCACTGCGTGTGGCCTAGCTGGGTCTTAACAGCCTCTACCAACCTTGGTTAACTGCCCAGAACACCCAATTACTTCTAAAAAGCCCGAGTTTTTCTGGTTTTGCTTTTGTTTTCTTAATAGCCTCTACCTTCTAACTTTTTGTCATCCAAACTGTCCTTGTTCCAATAAAACAGAGATAACCAAGAGTTAAGCTTTTCTAAACTTTGTAAAGGAAAAAAATGATAATAACGATAATAATAAACAAGAAAATTCTGGGGTGAGAAATTCTTATTCTGTTTCTGTAGCTGGTTTGTGTCATAACTCTTAAATACATAGCACATATTCTGTCTGAGAAGAAATTAGCAATGCCACCCTTCCTCAGGACAAGTAAAAAACTTACAGAACAAAAATGCTTAAGCAACTACCTCATTTAAAATAAAGAAATCACCCGTAATCCCAGCATTTTGGGAGGCCAAGGTGGGAGGATCACTTGAGCCCAGGAGTTTGAGAGTAGCTTGGGCAACAAAGCAAGACCCCGTCTCTACCAAAAAAAATAAAATAAAATAAGGACCTGGCATGGTGGCTCATGCCTGTAATCTCAGCACTTTGGGAGGCTGAGGCGGGCAGATCACTTGGGGTCAGGAGTTCGAGACCAGCCTGGCCAACATGGTGAAACCCTGTCTCTACTAAAAATACAAAAACTAGCCGGGCGAGGTGGCGGGCTCCTGTAGTCCCAGCTACTCTGGAGGCTGAGGCAGGAGAATGGCGTAAACCCGCCACTGCACTCCAGTCTGGGTGACAGAGCGAGACTCCGTCTCAAAATAAAAAAAAAGAAATAAAGGAAGACACAAATAAAAGGAAATATATCCCATGTTCATGAATTGGAAAAGTTAATATTATCACAATGGCAATACTACCCAAAGCAATCTACAGATTCAATGCAATCCCTTTCAAAAATCCCAATAATGTTTTTGCGTAAGTAGAAAAATCCATCCTAAAATTCATATGGAATCCCAAGGGACCCTGAATAGCCAAAATAATCTTGGAAAAAAAAGAACAAAGTTGTAAGATTCACACGTCCTCATTTCAAAACTTACTACAAAGCTACAGTAACCAAAAACAGTGTGATACTGGCATAAAGATAGACGCGCAGACCAGTGGAACAGAACAGAAAGCCCAGAGATAAACCTTCACATATATGATCAAATGATTTTCAACAAAGGTGCAAAAATCATTCGCCAGGGAAAAGACAGTCTTTTCAACAAATGGTGTTGGAAAAAGTGCATATCCACATGCAAAAGAATGAAGTTGGACCCTTACCTTATATCATATACAAAAACTAATTCAAAATGGGTCAAAGACCTAAACATAGGAGCGAAAACTACAAAACTCTTGGAAGAAAATATAGGGCAAAAGCTTCATATTGATAATGGATTTGGCAATGATTTCTTGGATATGACCCCAAAAGCACAGGCAACAAAAGAAAAAATACCTAAGTCAGACTTTGTCAAAATTGAAAAACTTTTGTGCATCGAAAGATAGTATTCAAAAGACAGTATCAGTGAGTGAAAATGCAACCCAGAGTGGGAGAATATACCTGCAAACAGTATACCTGATAAGAGATTAATACCAAAATATGTAAAAAACTCAAAAACAGTGGCTCATGCCTATAATCCCAGCACTTTGGGAGGCTGAGGCGGGCAGATCACAAGGTCAGGAGATCGAGACCATCCTGGCCAACATGGTGAAACCCCATCTCTACCAAAAATACAAAAATTAGCTGGGTGTGGTGGCGCATGCCTGTAGTCCCAGCTACTCAGAGGCTGAGGCAGAAGAATAGCTTGAACCTGGGAGGCGGAGATTGCAGTGAGCCACGATAGCGTCATTGCCTTCCAGCCTGACGACAGAGCGAGATTCCGTCTAAAAAAAAAGAAAGAAGAAAAAAAAGATCCAATTTTTAAAATGGGCAAAGAACTTGAATAGAAATTTCTCCAAGAAGAATACAGATGACCAATAAGCACTTGACATGATGCTCAACATCGTTCATCATTAGGACAATACAAATCCAAACCACAATCAGATATCATTTCACACTCACTAGGATTGCTATTGTTTAAAAAAAAAAAATTCCAGCAACAGAAAATAACAGTGTTGGTAAGGATGTAGACAAACTAGAACCGTTATGCATTGCTGGTGGTATGTAAAGTGGTGCAGCCACCATAGAAAACAGTGTGGCAGTTCCTAAAAAAACTAAACAGAATTACCATAAGATCTAGCAATTCCACTTTTGAATATATATCCCAAAAAACTGAAAGCAGGCACTTGAACAGATATTTGTGCACTAATGCAGCATTGCTTACAGCAGCCAAAAGATGGAAACAACCAAAAGGTCCACTGATGAATGAATGAACAAACAAAATGTGGCAAGCTGAAATAATAATCAGGCTTAAAAAAATAAATTCTGATATATGCTAAAAAATGGATGAACCGTGAAGACACTATGCTAAGTGAAATAAGCCAGACACAAAAGAACAAATATTGTATGATTCCACTTGTATGAGGTACCTAGAAAAGCCAAATTCATAAAGAAAGAATTGTAGTTACTAGAGGCTGGAGGGTGTGTACAGTGGGTAGTTATCACTTAATGGATACAGAATGTCTGTTTGAAATAATGAAAAAATTCTGGAGATGGATAGTGGTGACAGTTGCACAACAATGTCAATGTACTTAATAGTACTTAATGCCACTGAACTGTACACTTTAAAATGGTTAAAATAGTAAATGTTATGTATATTTTACTACAGTTAAAAAAAATTGAATCAGAATGGCACATACTCATACTTTTTTTCTCCAGTGGATTATTTACATCAAGTAACAAAGATGAGAATAACTGCTTTGGCCATATCTCAAAGCATAGGTTCCCCTCAGATCAGTAGTTCCTAGGAGGCCAGAGCCAACTGAATTTCCTAGAAGTGCCAAAGCCATCTCTGTCTCACCCATTACCTCAACAATTAGTTGTCACTGAGGACAGTCAACTGAGTACAACTATCACAAAACCCCAGCCAGTTTCGGTAAAGGTCCACAGCTCACCACAGAGTATAAACTTTATCCCAGACCCCAAAGTAATAGGAGGAAAGCAGGAAGATGCTGAAGGAGTTTGGGAACTTTCATAAGTTTCCATGTAAAAATCCAATATAGGTATAATTCAAGTTATATACAACAGTGGTTCTCAAATTTCAGCGTATATCAGAGTCATCTGAAGTACTGTTAAAACACAGGGTGTCGCCCAACTCTACTCCTCAATAGTATCTCTTTCTGGAATTTATGTAGGTCTGGGATGGGGCCCAAGATTCTGAGCTTCCAACAAGTTCCCAGGTCATGCTGGAAACTGCTGGCCCAGGGTCCACACTTAGCGAACCACTGCACAGAGTCCTCAGAAACAACTCCCCCTATACCTACCTGACCCCAAAAGGATCAAACGGGAGCAAGGAGAAATGTGAATATATTAACAGTGATAATTCAGTATCTACAAATTATTTAAGATTCAGAAAAATATTTTCCATTGTCCTCTTTTTCTCTTTCCATGGGCTGGTTTGGAAACTTTAGGAAAAAACTTTTTCTGTGGCCAAAAGCCTTACTAGAGTCTTTAAGGACTATGGTTCTATGAAAGAGCAACACACAGCAAGCAATTGAGAAGGCAGAGCCATAGCTGCATCCGAGCCAGGGCAAGGGTAGCACTGCCAGGGAGAAGGAGCACAAGGCAGCTTCTCATAGGCTACAGACATCTGCTTCAAAACCAAAGAATTTCAGTGACACAACAACAGAAATGCAGGAATTATTACAAAATACAACACAAACTGTGATGTCTCACCTAAACATTTCATGTCTAAACAGAATTACATGTCTAAAACAGAGTCTGGGTGGAGTCTTGGATCCTATCAAAGCTTATAGGTATTATTTTTTTTAAACAGTTTGCCCTGAAGCTTTCACAAGAAATTCTCATTGAAGATTCTGCAGGGGGTGGGTGAATGTCGAAGAGAAAAAAAAATCTTATTACCTGATACTGGGCTGTCTAGCATGTATTTACAATGTTGAAATAAGCAAGCATAAATTTTCCATGTTCATATCCTAAAGCTGCCACCATAAAATAAACCATCACAAAAATATGTTTAGTGTCTAAGTAAGGAAAAGAGGTAGCAGTGTAAAATTAATTAGAACAAGATGATAACCATATTTTCCTAGGCATATTGCCCAAGGATATAGTCGGGTTGTACTTTCTGCCTATGACAAGGATCACAAATTCAAATAACTACAGGGGCCAAGCCAGTGACATAAATAATTGAAGCAATCGAGATTTAAAAAAAATTCAAATGCCAGAAATAGAATTAAACATTATTTTTAATAATGTAATATAACACAAACAGTTATGATATCAGAGATTATAAATTTGAAATTGAAAAAAATATAAGTTAAAACCACAGGAACACAGGCCGGACATGGTGGTTCCCACCTGTAGTCCCAGTACTTTGGGAGGCTGAGGGGGGCGGATCACCTGAGCTCAGGAGTTCAAGACCAGCCTGGGCAACATGGCGAAACCCCATATCAAAGAACAAAAACGAAACAAACAACACCAAAAAATAACAGGCACAGGCTGGGCACAGTGGTTCACACCTGTAATCCCAGCACTTTGGAAGGTCAAGATGGGCAGATCGCTTGAGCCCAAAAGTTTAAGACCAGTCTGGACAACATGGCAAAACCTCATTTCTACAAAAAATTAGCTGGGCATGGTGGTGCATGCCTGTAGTCCCAGATATTCGGGAGGCTGAGGTAGGAGGATGGCTTGAGCCGGGAGGCAGAGGTTGCAGTGAGCCAAAGTCACCCCACTACATTCCAGCCTGGGCAACAGAGGAGAGATCCTATCTCAAAAACAAAACAAAAACCCCAGAAACAATTAATTACTAAATTTTTCTTGTAGGTCATAACACCACTGACCTAAAACCCAAAACTTGACACCTTTTCCCCTATACCAAGATGTCAGTGTGAGCTCCGATTTTCTAGAATTGCATGTAACATGTAATACAGAATTCAGCCCTGAATCCTTGAACTAAGAGAAGAATAAAACAACTCTTAAACACAGGCACTTTTTCAAACAAAGATGAAATTTTTGGCAAAGTGATTACTGAATTTAGGGTAATTACTCCAAAGGTGTGTGTAGAATTCTGCTGCTCCAGTGTTACAATATTTAGTTTTCCATATACCTGCAGCTATCCATTCACATTATTGTTAACTAAGAAATGCTAGTTCATTTTCATAAAGTGTAAAATCAGAGAGGTTACCTTGGAATTCAGTCTTAAATTCCATTCATTTTGAGAATGAAGTAAGGTGCTAATTTTCATTTCTGGAAACCAACTTCAGCACATCAAAGTGACCCAGATTATTCCTTAACATAAAAAGTCATTTTTGCCAAAACACATTTATCTACTAGAAATGAGAGAACCGAATCATATAAATGGGGCATTCTTTATGAATGCCCCTGTAAATAAATATTTGCAGAATTTAGATGGGTAGTAACATCAACCAAAAATGCCAAATCTTGGAGCCATTCTTCACAGGTAAACTGAGGCAATGTTTTTCACTTGTATAATATGTACAGGTTGATTTAACAGTTCAAAAAGTATTTTCAGCTCTAACTTACACATAGGAGACTAGCATGTTGTACATATCATTAAATCTGCAAAGTCCTGAACCACCTGAATTTCAAGTATCAGTATCCACTTCATTGTGATAGTTACTAATAACTATATTGGTTGCATTTTTAATCTTTCGGCTTAAAATTACTCCTAGTACAATGTATATTAAACAGACTAAATTCATGTCTATTTCCAGCCGGGAATGGTGGCTCACACCTGTAATCCCAGTACTTTGGGAGGCCGAGGTGCGCAGATCACCTGAGGTCAGGAATTCAAGACCAGCCTGGCCAACATGGTGAAACCCTGTCTCTACTAAAAATACAAAAGTTAGCCTGGCATGGTGGCGGGCGCCTGTAATCCTAGCTACTCAGGAGGCTGAGGCATGAGACTCACATGAACCCAGGAGGCAGAGGTTGCATGAGCCGAGATCACTGCGCTCTAGCCTAGGCGACAGAGCAAGACTTCGTCTCGAAACAAAAAAAATTAATTAATTAATTCATGTGTATTTCCTTTCAGTACTCTGTCACTAAGATCTCCAATATTAACCCCTACTACTTACTATTTCAGGAGCATTATCTATATATAATCAAGCCAATAAATTTTTACCCGTTTTCATTAAATTTTGGCTTTTTTAATACAAATGAGTCCTTTGGTATGGACCCTTCCATGGGCAATAAATATAAAAGTTTTTCAACTGATTAAAATTTTCAGATACCACACATACTGCTGTGTGGTATTATCTATATGTTTTCCTTAGCCTAAACTGAAAATACCATAAATGATTTTTTTTATTTTTTATAGAGATGGGGTTTCACTTTGTTGCCCAGGCTGATCTCAAACTCTTGGGCTCAGAATCTTCCTACACTGGCCCCGCAAAATGCTCAGATTACATGCATGAACCACTGCACCTGCACCCAGCCTCCATAAATAATTTAAATTTGTAATGTAACTTGCCTTTTAAATTCTCAGCCATATATTCAATATGCTATGAAACAATGTTCCAATGATATTTACATTATTTATATGTTTCTTTCTGAGAAACATAATTTCTTCTCTTTAAAAGAAAGGCACTGCTCTAGGAACTTATCATCTATATAAGGTATTGACACCCAGGACATTTTTTTTTAACCAAAAGCTATATATCATAATGATATCCCTTATTCAATTCCCATTAAAAAAAACCAAACCATTTTATCTTTTCTGTATACTAGTTATGGCGTTTATTATGTATTGCTGATTTTTATTTTTATGACTTATGATTTTTTTATTTTGAGAGAGGGTCTCCCTCTGTCACCTAGATTAGAGTGCAGTGGTGCCATCACAGCCCACTGTAGCCTCCACCTCCTGGGATCAAGCCATCCTCCCACCTCAGCTTCCCCAGTAGCTGGGATTACAGGCACACACCACCATGCCCAGGTAATTTTTTTTGTATTTTTTTGTAGAGGCAGGGGGGTCTCTCTATGTTGCCCAGGTTTATCTCAAACTCCTGGACTTAAGTGATCCATCTACCCTGGACTCCCAAAGTGCTGGGATTACAGGAGTGAGCTACTGTGCCTGACTTATAGCTGATTTTTAGGTGGCATCTTAATTTGTTGGTTTTAAAATGGCATCTTTGTTTACATATTAAAACACAGGAATATTCTTTACTTGCACATACACACACAAAATGCCCCCTTACCTCTTAAGAATGAAAAGACCTTTTTATTTTCCTACTTTTGGGAGAAAAAAAAAGGACCCAAAAATCTTTTTTTCTGAAAGCGACAGTGGAAAAAAAGTAGCCCAAGCACAAAGGATGTCTACTAGCACTTGTTCTACACACTCAGGTGGCATGAGGAAATGGTGGGGAGCACATGCCTGTCTACTCCCCAGCTCCAGCCTACTGCAGCCATGTGCTAATGTTGCCTCAGCATTCCCAGAGCTTACAAGCCTTTAAACACTGGAAATGCAGGTGGTGTGTGTGTGTGTCTGTGTGTGTGTCTGTGCCTGCTTTATTTTAAAGTGTTGGCAGCTGATTCAAACACGTATGAAACACCATGAGGGCCAAAAAATTGATCCACAGCCCATCAGTCCGAAACATCTTCCCTCCCACTCCCCTCAACACCCATCATGAGATTTAAGTCCTATTAACATCCATCTATATTCTTAGGAAAACTAGTAAAGCAAACAGCAAAATCTTTTCAAAAGACCTCCCATCTTTAGCTGGGTCTTTTTGTAGGGGTGAGGGGACTGGGTCTCGCTCTGTCACCCAGGCTGGAGTACAGTGGTGCAATCATGGCTCACTGCAGCCTCCATCTCCCAAGCTCAAGAGATCCTTCCGCCTCAGCCTCCCAGGTAGCTAAGACTACAGGTGTGGGCCACCACGCCCAGCTAGGTTTTGTAGTTTTTGTAGATGGGAGTTTCGCCATGTTACCCAGGCTGGTCTCGAACTCCGGAGTGCAAGCAATCCGCAGTAGGCTGCCTCAGCTTCCCAGAGTGCTGGGATTACACGTGTGAGCCACTGCGTGTGGCCTAGCTGGGTCTTAACAGCCTCTACCAACCTTGGTTAACTGCCCAGAACACCCAATTACTTCTAAAAAGCCCGAGTTTTTCTGCTTTTGCTTTTGTTTTCTTAATAGCCTCTACCTTCTAACTTTTTGTCATCCAAACTGTCCTTGTTCCAATAAAACAGAGATAACCAAGAGTTAAGCTTTTCTAAACTTTGTAAAGGAAAAAAATGATAATAACGATAATAATAAACAAGAAAATTCTGGGGTGAGAAATTCTTATTCTGTTTCTGTAGCTGGTTTGTGTCATAACTCTTAAATACATAGCACATATTCTGTCTGAGAAGAAATTAGCAATGCCACCCTTCCTCAGGACAAGTAAAAAACTTACAGAACAAAAATGCTTAAGCAACTACCTCATTTAAAATAAAGAAATCACCCGTAATCCCAGCATTTTGGGAGGCCAAGGTGGGAGGATCACTTGAGCCCAGGAGTTTGAGAGTAGCTTGGGCAACAAAGCAAGACCCCGTCTCTACCAAAAAAAATAAAATAAAATAAGGACCTGGCATGGTGGCTCATGCCTGTAATCTCAGCACTTTGGGAGGCTGAGGCGGGCAGATCACTTGGGGTCAGGAGTTCGAGACCAGCCTGGCCAACATGGTGAAACCCTGTCTCTACTAAAAATACAAAAATCAGCTGGGCGTGATGATGAACATCTGTAGTCCCAGCTACTTGGGAGGCTGAGGCAGAATAATCACTTGAACACAGGAGGCAGAGGTTGTAGCGAGCCAAGATTGCACCATTGCACTCCAGCCTGGGTGAAAGAGCAAGACTCTATCTCAAAAATAAATAAAAATAATAAAATAAAGTAAAATTAGCTGAACCTGTAGTCCCAGCCACTTGGGAGGCTGTGGTAGGAAGATTGCTTTGAGCCCAGGAATTAGAGGCTGCAATGAGCTATGACTGCACCAAGGCATTCCAGCCTGGGAAACAGAGTGATACTCTGTCTCTTACAAAAAAAAAAAAAAAGACACTCTACTGCTTCAACGGCTAAAGAAACCAACAAGACTACTACTCTACTGCAAACTAGCAATATATGCAGTGAGATAAAGCATAGTAACACTTTGGTTAAGTGATTATAAAATATTACTTAGAGGTACCCAAATTTTGGATCCAATGATGTTGATGTTTATACAATTCACAGTACTCGTAATGATAAGGCATTTGCAGATGGCAAAAGGGTAAATAACATTTCTACACTGCTGAGTAAACAGAATTTGGTGCCATGAAACTAACAGAAGAGAAAATCTTTTAAAGCGAAGCAGTTTTGAAGAAATGGGATGCATATAGGTTTATTTCTAGGCTCTCTGTTCTGTTCCATTGGTTTTGTGCCTGTTTTCACACACTTACCATGCTTTCTTGATTACCATAACCTTTAAATGAAGTTTGAAGTCGGGAGGTATAGTGCCAACAGCTTTGTTTCTCAAGATTACTTAGGTTACTGAAGTTGCTTAAGGTTACACTCAAATTCTATGATTATTTTTTATTACTGTGAAAAATGCCACTGAAATATTGATACAGATCACACTGAATCTATAGATAACTTTGGATAATATGGTACTTTGACAATATTAGTTATCCTAACGGAGTATGTTTCCATTTATTTGTGTCTACTTCGATTTCTGTCATCAGTATTTTATTTAGTGTATAGATTTTTATCTCATTAAATTTATTTTGATTAAATTTCCTATTTAAAGAAAATGGGATGCATATTTGTTAGGATAAAGGCCAAGCTGCTACAACGAAGGTTCCAAAATAAGATGGCTTAAATAAGATCAAAGTTTCCTTCTTTCTCAATTAAGTATCTAGACATAGGCTAGCAGCTTTGTTCTGTGATGCTGTCTATGCCTCCCAGTTCTTTCTGTCTTGTTGCTTGATCCCCCCTGTCTACATGGTTGAAGCTGGCACACTACACATGTGTGCCTTCCAGCCCATGTGAAGGGAGAGTATTCCTAGTCCATCTAAAGCATGCATTCTCAACAAGGTCAGCATCATCCCCAATGGGAAAAAAGATGGTTCCTGGGGAGTACAGAGGTGAAAACATTTTGGTCTTTTTATGGATAAAGCACAGATGCACACATACAGGGCATATGCAGGTATATAGTATATTTATGGCATTAAAATTTCAAGGGAGCTATTAGGGAATAAAAGTCGAAAAAGGCTCCTTATGGGAGTGATAATGAAAAAACAATTAAGAAACTGTTTTAAAGCCAAGTACCAGAAGGTGCACACATTACTTCTGCTCCCAAGCACTTAAGTCACACAAATAAACCTAGCTGCAAGGAAGCCAGAAATAGATTCTCGAGCTGGGTGTCCATTTGCCCAGATTAAATTCAGCTTCTCCCCCATAAAAGCCTCTTCAGAGGTTTGCTTAAGTGTTCCCATGACACAACAGAGCAAGTAAGCCAAGAGACCATGACGAAAACAGCAGTGTCTCTTATGACCAATCCTTGGAATACACACATTGCCATTTCTACCATTGTATATATTGGTGTACAGACCAATCCCCACACAACATGGGAGAAGACTACACAACAGTGTGAATACCAGGAAGTTAAATCTGGGCATAATCTAAGAGACTGACTTTTTATTTGAAAGTGTAATGAGAAGTTTCCATATCTGTATAAATGCAAAACCATTCTGGTTAAATTCTGGTTGTCTTCCAAGCCCCTGATGAAATGTTTAACTTCCCAGCCAGAATTCACTGCTTCTTCTTTTCTGATTCTATGTCACACTATTTCTACCTTTGGTACTGTACCTACCATGTTGTATAATCCTTCACTATGGACATGGCCGCATCTCCAGTGAGAACACAGGGCTGAGGCTTATTGACTTTCATGCTCTCCAAGCTTGGCATAGTGCAAACTGCAAAACTATTGCCAGTCGCTGTCAATGTTTATTGGAAGGGAACCCAGTCTGGGACTAAAGTAAGAAGCTTTCTAAATTATTATCTATTTTGCGGGGAGGTGGGAATAGTTAATAGGTACAAAACAAAAATAAAAAATAATGAATACGACCTACTATTTGATAGCACAATAGGGTGACTATAGTCAATAATAACTTAATTGTATATTTTTAAATAACTTGAATGTAATTGGTTTGTAACTCAAAGGATAAATGCTTGAGAGAATGGACACTGCTGTTCTCCATGATGTACTCATCTCACTTCTTGCATGCCTGTATCAAAACATCTCATGTACCCCATAAATATATATGGCTACTCTGTACCCACAAACATTTTTGAAAATAAAATATAAAAACAGATCATCTATTTCAGTCATCACTGATTTGCCATGTGAACCTAAACAATTTGCTTAAAACAAGCAAGCAACCTAGCAAACGAAACAAACCCAGAACACAAATTTGTTCATTTCAATGACATATATAATTTCCCTGTCAACCAGAATTTTTGCATAGATAATTTTACATGGGAAAGCAAATTAAAATCTATACTTTTCTAGATGAGTACTGCAGAGGAAAATGTGTGTTTCATTGGAAAACTTTTAAACTTTATTTATATCACCCTCTTCCAGCTTATCTGATTCTAGCCTTTCATTGTTGTTGAATGATTTTACCTTTCTAGTTTCTACTGAGATAGCAAAGCAAAATAACACTATCTCTAGGCATGTAAATTCTGTCTGGCGGAGGTTCAACCGATGTCCCTCCTCCACTATGTAAGAAGTCATTGCTGCCTTCATTTGTGAGTCACTTCAATATTCCTCATCTATAAATGTATCTGTTTTTTAGATTCTCCCTTTGAACTGGTTGTAACATATTACTGGTTCCTTCATTTAATTAATGAGATAAATAAAATAAAATACATAAGTTAAATAAATCCTTTTACAACATACATATAACAAGGAATAGGTAACTATGAAAGGGAAACCTGCTAGACTCAGAAAAATGGGAGATGTAGGCTTCTCAAGCTCTTTAGTCCAAAGACCTACATATTTAAAAAGTATTGAGACTTAAAAGAGCTTTTGTTTATATAGGCATAACTATCAATATTTGTCATCTTAAGAAAAACAGAAATTAAAAATTACTAGTCCATTTAAAAATAAAAAACTCATTTTTATGAAAAATAACTATTTTTTTAAAAAAACAGTGATAAGAGTGCCACTGTTTTACATGTCTGCCTTTGGTCTATTGCAATATCCTATTACCTCTGGAAAACTCCACTGTATACCTATGAGAAAAAGCCAAATATCACATTAGTATTATTATGAAATGGGTCTCAGGAGCCCCAGTCCACAGTTTGAAAACAGCTCATCTAGTCATGGTTTACCCATACAAAATGTTTGGATACACCCTTTCTCAGTGCCTCGCTCCCATCCTGTGGCAGCCAGGTGACCATCTCAGTTCCACAGCAGGAGAGTCTTTGACCTCCAAGTTTACCAGTAGAGGGCATGAACAAGGCATGAGGCAGAAGAAGGGTAAGTGAAAGTCTATTTATTAACTGTGGCGCCCTATCCTCCTGTGCAGAAGAGTTCACAGGGCACTCCTGAGACTACTATGCTTTGAAAGTCTTACTTGCAAGCTTGGCCCATGGCTGGTGTCTAGGAACTTTGATTTCAGGAAGGTTCCCACCATTCCCTAACTGATAAGAGTGGCTCACTGTACCTAAATAGTGTAAAAATGTTAAGAATAGCAGTTTATGCTGAGCACCTGATTTCCTTCTGGGAGTCTGGAATTTTGGTAAATGCTAGGCAGAGGGTGCCTATGTAACCTGCACCCAGTTACAACCTTGGGCACTAAGTCTAAGGAGCTTTCCTGGCAGACAACATTTCACATGTGTGGTCACAACCATTCAGCACATCCTGTGGAACTCCACTGACAGAGGACTGGGGAGCTTGTGCCTGGTTTCTTCCAGACTTCACTCCATGCACCTTTTTCCCTTTGCCAATTTTGTTTTGTAACCTTTCACTGTAATGAGCCATAGCTGTGAGTATGATTATATGCTGAGTCTTGTATGTCCTCCTAGTGTATTGCTGAACCTGAGGGTGGCCTTGGGGATGCTCAATACATTCCCCTTCCCTGGCCCTACTGCCAGGATTACAGCCTATGCTGCACAGGGCTGGAAGCTTCTCCCTGAATAAACTGAAAAGCCAAAGAGGAATAAAGACTCCAAAAGGCAGAAACAATGAAGGAAACAAAAGAAAACTCCAAAAACAAAACTTGGAATCAATATCTTTAAAAAGATATGAAAATATATGACACTCATAAAAGCAGGACGTTTTGAAAAAAAGCAATTAGAGAACAAGAAACAGCTCTACAAAATTAAAAATATGATGATCAAAATGAAATACTGAATGGAAGGGTTAGGAGAGAGAGCTGAAAAAAATCACCCAGAGAAAGTGAAAAAAAAACAAAAAGAGAGAAATGAAAAATAGTAGAGAGATGATAAGAAAATTAAAGGATCAATTCAGGTGGTCTAAAATCCAACTAAAGAAAAAGAGAACAGAATAAATGGAAAGGAATAAATTAGTAAAGTAAATTTCATCAAACTAGGGGGAAAAGGGAGGGAGGTCCTCAGGTTAAAATGGCCCACCAAGTGCAGAGCACAAGAAATGAAAAACGAATCACACCAGGGACACAAAATCATAAACTTTCAGAAAACCAGAGAGACTATACTAAAAAGCTTTCAGAAAGGGAAAACAACTCATATAAAAAGAAACAGGAAACTTAATTATATCAGATTTCTTTACAGCAACACTAACAGCAGACACACTAGAATTAAACCTTTAAAATTCTGAGGAAAAACTTAGACTTTAAAATCAGCCAAACTGTAATTCAAATGCAAAGGTAGAATAAAGACATTTTTAAGACATGCAAGGACTTAGAAAATTTATCTTTTCTTAGAAAGTAACTGGACTAAGTGTTTCAGCAAAATGAGGAAACCAGATTCATGATCTAGATAACAGAGGGTCCAAATCAGGAGAAAGGTAAAGGAAAGTCCTAGGACTATAGCTATGCAAACCTATACAACTTTCTCTTCTAGGTCTTCTATTCAGAGTTCATTTTGATTATCACATTTTTAAATTCATAGACCTCTTTCTTGTTCTCTTATGGTTTCTTTTCATAGCAACCTGTCCTTATTTTATAGGTGTCCTTATTTTATAGAATCTCTTTTCTTATCTCTTTAAAGATATTAATCTTTAGGTTTGCTACAAACTTAGAACCAGACCAGATTAGAGCATGAAGAATGGAAGCTATAGGAAGGAAGTTTAAGGAAAAAATGGCACTGATAAATCCTTACATTTGTTGGCCCATTTGATGGCATTGCAGCATTTGGAAAAAATTAACCATGGGATGAAAGAAAATTAGATAAATTAGTTTATCATTTGGCTCAAAGGCTAGTCATGTTTACCTGGTCATAATAATATAAAACCTAACTACTAATTTAACAAAAAATTATAACAGAATTTAAATTGGGAGGATGAAAGAAGGATATAGAATAAAGAGAGAATAAAGAGTTAAATCCTCACTTTATCACTCTTAATTTATAAAAAGGTAAGTAATTTGGGAGGCCTAGACGGGCGGATCACGAGGTCAGGAGATCGAGACCATCCTGGCTAACAC
>NW_012115599.1:2544210-2558081 GCF_000951035.1 Colobus angolensis palliatus
AAAGTTAAAGGATTTGAAAGTGTTTCCCTTCAAGGAGAGAAACAGAGTAAGAAGAAATTTACAAGTGTCTCATATTTTTGTGGTAAATCTTCAAGAACTGCTTTATTTGTTCAATTATGTACATGTATTACTTTGATTTTAAAGTAAAAATTTTAAAAATAATTTAATTATTTAGACTAGAAGGTTTTACAACACCTTACCTCATGCTTAAGTACTCCAAGTGATTCCTTTTTCACATAAGAGTGTTGTACTCAATACCCCAACCACAAAGAAAACTCTTCATCTCTTCAAGGTCCATCTTTTCTCTTTTCTCTTTTGAGACAGAGACTCACTCTGTCACCCAGGCTGGCGTGCACCAGGCGTGATCTCAGCTCACTGCAGCCTCTGCCTCTCGAGTTCAAGTGATTCTCCTGCCTCAGCCTCCCGAGTAGCTGAGTAGCTCGAATACAGGCAGGCACTACCACGCCTGGTTAATTTTTGTATTTTTAGTAGAGACGGGGTTTCACCATGTTGGCCAGGCTGGTCTTGAACTCCTGACCTCGGGTGACCTGCCTACCTAGGCCTCCCAAAGTGTTGAGATTACAGGCATTAGCCACCACCGCACAGGCCATCCTATTTTCTTTTATTCTCTTTCTTTGTTAATTACTTTTCAGGGAAAAAAAAAAAAAAAAAAAACCTTTCATTGAGGATGTTCTCTGTGTATTGATAAGAAAAGATCGCTCAGATACATTTTCAAGTGGCGAAAGCAATGGAAGAAAACTGCAAATACATATAAGAAGGGGAACTGTAAACCTGTTTTCACTTTTATATGTATAAAATATCCTGGGAGGTAAAGTAATAAACTAATAATAATGATTACCCAGGGCATGCAAATTGTCAGAATGAGAATTGAGAAGACAAGAAACAGGAGAAAGATGGAGACTTTACATTGTATACCTTTACAAACTTTTTAATTTTTAACCCTGTGAAATTATAGTCTACCCAAATAATTTTTACTAAAAAAATTTAAGTCATTTCTTTATCTTGGCTCAAAATTCAAATATTTTCAAAAACTATTTTCAGAAACTTGGGAAATAATGAAAATAAAACGATACTCCAAAGATCCCACCTGCCCAGAAGCAGGGGAAATAAGATACTTGACCGATTCAAGCTGTGAATTCTGTTACCCAAGTAAACCTTGGTATAGATCTCAAACTGTAAATATTTGCACATGTAAGTCAGAAGTGAGGGGATTGAACCTTCATACCAAAACCACAGCTCCTACATGAATGCAGTAAGGAAAATGTTGAGGCCTTGGAGAAAGGTGGGGGAAAAAAACCTTTTAGTAATGGCACATCACTGAGACAGAACAGAAAGACTCAAGTTATCAAAACTTTCTAATTGAACGCCATTTAAAAAAATCACAGCATTTAATGTTAGTGGTCATAATATTCAAAATTACTGAAGCATTTTATCATCACATCCATTTCTTGAAGGAGAAAATGTCATAATATTAATAGTTTCTGCTGGTGCTGACATTTCAATGGAGAAAAAAATAAAATTTTAATACAACCTATAAGCCATCCCATCCACCCACATACACCCAGAATTGCACATTTGATACTATTAGCACCATTCCAAATTTAGAACCCAGGCATGTGGTTGTGGATGAAAGTAAACCTAAGCAAATCTGGGAAAAAATAATCCTTCAAAATTGATAACCGAAAACAAAATAAGAAAGCTTAAAACTTATTATTTAGGAAACAGAAGTGTAAATGTACATTCAAATGTTTACCCTGAAATGGAAAATTATTTTGGATAAGATATAGCAATACCATACAATTTACCAAATCATAAGGCATTTTTTTAAACGAGCAATCCCCAAAAAATTCCTTAAACCATTCTATTCTCTTAAATCAGCACTAAATAAGTTTTCCTTGCCACCAAAAAACGTCCCCGGGCAAAAGATATGGAAGTACTACATTTCGTTGCTCCCCTTCCTCGAATACACAAAATTAACTACAAAGACACTAAGAATCCCGACCCAAATCCTTTAAGCATATGTAAAAGATTTACAGAAAGGCTAAATTGGGAGTGCTTTTTGGTTTTACAAGACAATTCACGGTAACACTGGCAATTTTAAAAGGGTGCATTTAAAGTACTTAAGCTTTCCCTAATTGCTGAATAAAATAGGGCAGCATTTCTATTTCCCACCATCCTACTAAGAATAATTACAGTATTCTACAATCCCTCCATCTGCCTTCATTTTTTAAAAAATCCACAATCTTCCAATCCTCAGAATTCTGGCCGCAGAGGATAAGTTACAGCACCTCTTTCTCAAGCCAGCAATCCCTTTTCCTAGTCCTTATGGGGTAAGAAATAGGCACTCCTTTTCCACTCAAACCAACCCAGGGGCCTGGGAAAGGGCAAAGCAAGCTGAAACAATGTCACCAGAACTTGGACCTAGAAACCAGAGCCAAGAAGGATGACATAACACTAGAGCGTTCTGCTTCTGCAAAATGTCTATCATTCTCTCCACTCTCCGCTCTCGGCAGCTCACACAAACGCCACAAAGATTGGGAGAAGGCAGTACAGCACTAGTATTCATTTGTATCAAGAAAGAGTAATTCACTTCATTACTCCAAGCGTCCGTTGCAGCCTGCTCCATCCAGAGGACCGGAGGCAGACTCAGGCAAGAAGGATGAAAAGAAAGAGCTGATGCTGCTATGAAGTGACCCCCCAGATGGGGACGTGAGTAGTGTCCCTCGTGACTCTTGGAACATCCAAATCGCTGCAATAAACAGCCGGGCCAGTAGGACAGCCTCTCCCACGCTGGGGACAGCCCGGAGCCCGCAGCCTAGTGGCTGACTATCCTTCCGCTAAATGGATGGGTGCGGGGCGGGGGGGGCGTTATTTACACCATTCCAAAATCTGGAACCTGGGGGTGTAGTTGTGGGTGAAAGAACGCCTAAGCAAAGTGGAAAAAAAAAATCCTTCAAAACTGATGACTCAAAACACAGAGTGTGGCTACTTTATTCTTCTGTACTATGAGAAATTTCTTTTTCTTTTTTAGGACCACTGCAGCGGGATCTTGCAGTAGGGGAGACAGAGTGGATTAACTCTCTGAGAAATTTCTCTCATGAAAGAAATCTATTACCATACAATAAGAAGCTCAAGACTTATTATTTAGGGGGGTAAAGAGGTCAATGTTGCGTTCATATGACTACTCTGACATCAAAAACTATTTTTGGATGAGATAGAGCATATTATGCAATTCTACAATATATTTTTTTTTACAAGAGTAATCTTTAAAAAGAACTGGAGCTGGTCCAAGCGATTTCACCGACCAGAAGCCACGTTGCGCCCCCTCAGTCCACCGCTCCCAGATATTCTGCAGTGTGAGGAATCATTCAAGAACCGCCGTCTCCCTAGACCCGCGTGCACAGCCCGTCGCATCCACTGAGCCGGTGCAGACTCACAGGAGGCGCTGCCACTGCGAGGCCGAGACAAGTGTACGGGAAAGCGCCGGCCCGGCCAGGCGTTCTGCCGCTATTCGCTGACCGAATGGCACACCCGCCCATGCAACTTTGCGCTAAAGACGGGCAGCCTGGAGAATGACATTCACGGGGGATATCCAACCTCGTTACCGCGACGCGGGCACGCCAATGTGCGGCGCCCTGCCGGTACGCCCTTTCCTGCCCACCCACTGCCAACTGCCCCAGAGCACGGGCGAGGGCGGGGGATATAGGGCAAAGGCAGCGCTCACCGCTTCAGCGGGTCCAAAACCTGCGGTGCCCCGGCAGTCGCGGGATCCAGGCTCCGCGCGGCGGCCTGGGCTGCCGCCGGGATGGTATTCCCGGCAGGAACGCTGTCCCGGGGCATCGCCGACGGCGCGCGCTGCTGTCTACGCGCCTCACACGTCTTGCACGCCGCCGCTTGAGCCTCAAGGCGCAGGACTCCGCGCGGCGGGGCCCGCCCACCCCCGAAGCCAGCCAATGGACGCGGAGCGCGGGAAGCCGGGGGCGGGGCCCGGCTCCTGCCCTGCAGCGGAGCAACGCCGCGGGCTCCGCGGTCCTACGCTCCCGCCCGCCCCAGCAGGAGCGGTCTGGGATTTGGGGAGCACATTCCTCAAACAGAAGGTCTATGAGACCTAAGGTGTTCCGCACGCGCTGCTGCTTTTGCGGGGGTCTTTCTGTCCTTTTTAAGACTAGTAATTTCTTCGCCTGTTGTTTACAGAATACCTATTTAGGGCCAGCCACAGTGCTTGGGGACACATGGGATTAAGAAAAAGCTTCCACTTCGAGGATCCCCCAGTCATTCCGGTGGATGAGCAGATATGAAAACAGGTAATTAAGGGAGCCCACATAAGGCACATTCCAACGTCAAAAAACATGTAGCAGTGGCGCCTGCCTGTGGTCCCGGGATGAACCTGTTTTGGATTAGGACACACCCCAGAGGACAACTTGGCTATTTCTGTGTCCACCTCACCTAAATCTGGCAAAGCAGGCACACGGGTAGGAGTCCAGACAGGTGACAGGAGACTATTTTCTGATTTAAGGAACATAGAAAAAGGAACAAGGGAAAAAGTGAGAAAAACTTGGGAGGCTGAGGCAGGAGGCTGAGGCGGCAGGCTGCAATGAGCCATGATCGCGCCACTTCAGCCCGGTGTCTGAAAAAAAAAGGCTTATTGTGATATGGGGCAGGGTATAGGGGAGGAGGAGATTTCAGCCAGAGGACAGCTAAGAGATTTGTTACCCTGGAATTCTGGTGGCCATGATTTGCAATGGAGAACAATCCACATTCATTTTCTTTTTTTCTTCAACTTTTATTTTAAGTTCAGGAGTACATGTGCAGAACTTGCAGGTTTGTTATATCCATATACATGTGCCATGGTGGTTTGCTGCACCTGCCAACCCATCGTCTAGGTTTTAAGTCCCGCATGCATTAGGTATTTGTCCTAATGCTCTCCCTCCCCTTGCCCCCCACCCCTCAACATAACGCAGTGTGTGTTGTTCCCCTCCCTGTACCCATGTGTTCTCAATATTCAACTCCCACTTACGAGTGAGAACATAGGGTGCTTGGTTTTGTGTTCCTGTGTTAGTTTGCTGAGAATGATGGCTTCCAGCTTCATCCATGTCCCTGCAAAGGATATGATCTCATTCTTTTCTATGGTTGTATAGTATTCTATGAGGTATATGTTACCACGTTTTCTTTATCCGGTCTGTCATTGATAGGCATTTGGATTGGTTCCATGTCTTTGCTATTGTAAATAATGCTGCAGTAAACATACGTGTGCATGTGTCTTTATAGTAAAATGACTTATATTCCTTTGGGTATATACCCATTAATGGGATTGCTGGGTCAAATGGTATTTCTGGTTCTAGATCCTTGAGGAATTGCCACACTGTCTTCCACAATGATTGAACTAATTTACATTCCCACCAACAGTGTTGTGTGATCTTATTTCTGAGTTCTTTATTGTGGCCCATTGGTCTATGTGTCTGTTCTTATATGAGTACCATGCTTTGGTTACTGTAGCCTTGTAGTACAGTTTGAAGTCAGGTAATGTGATGCCTCCAGTTTTGTTTCTTTTTGTCTTGGCTATTTGGGCTCTTTTATGGTTCCGTATGAATTTTTAATAGTTTTTCTAATTCTGTGAAGAATGTCAATGGTAGTTTAACGGGAGTAGCACTGAATCTATAGATTACTTTGGGCAGTATGGCCTTTTTCACAATATTGATTCTTCCTATCCATGAGCGTGGAATGTTTCTCCATTTGTTTGTGTCCTCTCTGATTTCTTTGAGCAGTAGTTTGCAGTTCTCCTTGAAGAGGTCCTTCACTTCCCTAGTTAGCGGTATTCCTAGGTATTTTATTCTTTTTGTAGCAATTGTGAATGGGAGTTCATTTATGATTTGCCTCTCAGCTTGCCTGTTATTGGTGTATAGGAATGCTATCAATTTTTGCACATTGATTTTGTATCCTGAGACTTTGCTGAAGTTTCTTATCAGCTTAAGAAACTTTGGGGCTGAGACAATGGGGTTTTCTAGATATAGGATCATATCATCTGCAAACAAAGATAATTTGATTTCCTCTCTTCCTATTTGAATACCCCTTATTTCTTTCTCTTGTGTAATTGCCCTGGCCCAAACTTCCAAAACTATGTTGAATAGGAGTGGTGAGAGAGGGCAACTTGTCTTGTGCTGCTTTGCAAGGGGAATGCTTCCAGCTTTTGCCCATTCAGTAGGGTATTGGCCGTGGGTTTGTCATATATGGCTCTTATTATTTTGAGGTGTTTCTTCAATACCTAGTTTATTGAGAGTTTTTTAACATGAAGGAATATTGAATTTAATCAAAGGTCTTCTGCTTGTGGTTTTTGTCTTTAGTTCTGTTTATGTGTTGAATCACATTTATTGATTTTTGTATGTTGGACCAACCTTGCATCCCAGGGATGAAGCCTACTTGATCGTCGTGGATAAGCTATTTGAAGTGCTGCTGAATTCAGTTTGTGAGTATTTTTTTTTTTTTTAGACAGAGTCTTGCTCTGTCACCCAGGCTGAAGTGCAGTGACACAATCTCAGCTCACTGCAACCTCCACCTCCCAGGTTCAAGCGATTCTCCTGCCTGATGCTCCTGAGTAGCTGGGATGACAGGCGTGCACCACCATGCCTGACTAATTTTTTGCATTTTTAGAAGAGATGGGGTTTTACCATGTTGGCCAAGCTAGTCTGGAACTCCTGACCTCAAGTGACCTGCCTGCCTTGGCATCCCAAAGTGCTGGGATTACAGGCACAAGCCACCATGCCCAGCCCAGTTTGCCAGTATTTTATTGAGGATTTTTGCATTGATGTTCATCAAAGATATTGGCCTGAAGTTTCCTTTTTTGCTGTGTCTTTGCAGGTTTTGGTATCAGGATGATTCTGGCTTCATAGAATGAGTTAGGGAAGAGTCCCTCCTTTTCAATTTTTTGGAATTGTTTCAGTAGAAATGGTACCAGCTCTTCTTTGTTCCTCTGGTAGAATTTAGCTGTGAATCCGCCAGTCCTAGGCTTTTTTGGGTTGGTAGGCTATTTATTACTGTCTTAATTTCACAACTTGTTATTGATCTATTCAGGGATTCAATTTCTTCCTGGTTCAGTCTTGGGAGGGTATATGTGTCCGGGAATTTATCCATTTCATCTAGACTTCCTGGTTTATGTGCATAGAGGTGTTTATAGTATTCTCTGATGGTTGTTTGTATTTCTGTGGGGTGATATACCCCTTATCATTTCTGGTTGTGTTTATTTGATTCTTCTCTCTTTTCTTCTTTATTAATCTAGCTAGTGGTGTTATTAATTTTTTCAAAACCCCAACTCCTGGATTTGATTTTTTTGGAAGGTTTTTTATGTCTCTGTCTCCTTCAGTTCAGCTCTGATCTTGGTTATGTCTTGTCTTCTGCTAACTTCGGGGTTTCTTTGTTCTTGGTTCTCTAGTTCTTTTAGTTGAGATGCTAGGTTGTTAGCTTGAGATCTTTCTAGCTTTTTGATGTGGGCATTTAGCACTAAACATTTCCCTTTTAACACTCCTTTAGCTGCATGCCAGAGATTCTGGTACATTGTCTCTTTGTTCTCATTATTTTCAAAAAATTTATTGATTTCTGCCTGATTTTATTATTTACCCAAGAGTCATTCAGGAGCAGGTGTTCAGTTTCCATGTAGTTGTGTGGTTTGGAGTGAATTTCTTAATTTTGAGTGCTAATTTGATTGTGTTATGGTGTGACAGACTGTTATAACTTCAGTTCTCTTGCATTTGCTGAGGAGAGTTTTACTTCCAATTGTGTAATCAATTTTAGAGTAAGTGCCATGTGGCACTGAGAAGAATGTATATTCTATTGTTTTTGGGTGGAGAGTTTTGTAGATATCTATCAGGTCCTTTAGATCCAGAGCTGAGTCTGGCTCCTGAATATCTTTGTTAATTTTCTCTCTCAATGATCTGTCTAATATTGTCAGTAGGGTGTTAAAGTCTCCCATTACTATTGCATGGAGTTTAAGTCTCTTTGTACGTCTCTAAGAATTTGCTTTATGAATCTGAGTACTCCTGTATTGTGTGTGTATATATTTAGGATAGTCAGCTCTTCTTGTTGCATTGAACCCTTTACCATTATGTAATGCTCTTCTTTGTCTTTTGATATTTATTGGTTTAAAGTCTGTTTAGTCAGAAACTAGGATTGTGACCTCTGCCTTATTCTGTTTTTTATTTGCTTGGTAAATTTTCCTCCATCCCTTTATTTTGAGCCTATGTATGTCTTTGCACATGAGATGGATCTCTTGAAGAAAGCATACCAATGGATCTTAGCTCTTTATACAGCTTGCCATTCTGTGTCTTTTAATCGGGGGCATTTAATCCATTTACATTTAAGATTAGTATTGTTATGTGTGAATTTGATCCTGTCATCATGATGCTAGCTGGTTATTTTGCAGACTTGTTTATCTGGTTGCTTCATAGTGTCACTGGTCTATGTATTTCAGTGTTTTTGTAGTGGCTCGTAATGGTTTTTGCTTTCCATATTTAGTGCTTACTTCGGGAACTCTTGCAAGGTAGGCCTGGGGGTGACAAATTCCCTCAGCATTTGCTTGTCTAAAAAGGATCTTATTTCTCCTTCACTTATGAGGCTTAGTTTGATTGGATATGAAATTCTGGGTTGGAAATTCTTTTCTTTAAGAATATTGAATATTGGCCCCCAATCTCTTCTGGCTTGTAGGGTTTCTGCTGAGAGGTCAGCTGTTACTTTGTTAGTCTGGTCACCTTTGTAAGTGATCTGGCTTTCTTTTTTTTTCTTTTGTTTTTTTTGTTTGTTTGTTTTTGAGACGGAGTCTCGCTTTGTCGCCCAGGCTAGAGTGCAGTGGCGCAATCTCTGCTCACTGCAAGCTCCTTCTCCTGGGTTCACACCATTCTCCTGCCTCAGCCTCCCGAGTAGCTAGGACTACAGGTGCCTGCCACCACGCCCAGCTAATTTTTTGTGTTTTTAGTAGAGACAGGATTTCACCATGTTAGCCAGGATGGTCTTGATCTCCTGACCTTGTGATCCACCTGCCTCAGCCTCCCAAAGTGCTGGGATTACAGGCTTGAGCCACCACGCCTGGCCATTATCTGGCCTTTCTCCTGGCTGCTCTTATCATTTTTTCTTTCATTTCAACCTTGGATAATCTGATGATTATATGTCTTGGGTTGATGGTCTCATGGAGTATTTTACTAGGGCTCTCTGCATTTCCTGAATTTGAATGTTGGCCTGTCTTGCCAGGTTGGAGAAGTTCTCCTGGATGATATCCTGTAGTATGTTTTCCAACTTGGTTCCATTCTCCCCATCTCTTTCAGGTACCTCAATCATTTGTACATTTGGTCTCTTTACATAATCCCATATTTCTCGGAGGTTTTGTTCATTCCTTTTCATGCTATTCTGCTATTGATACCTGTGGTTGCTTTGTGAAGTTCTCATGTTGTGCTTTTCAGCTTCATAAGGTCAGTTATGATCCTCTCTAAACTGGCTATTCTGGCTATGAGCTTCTGTATTGTTTTATCACGATTCTTAGTTTCTTTGCATTGATTACAACATGCTCCTTTAGCTCAGCAAAGTTTGTTATTACCCACCTTCTGAAGCCTACTTTTGTCAATTCAGTTATCTCAGCCTCAGTCCAGTTCTGTGCCCTTGCTGGAAGGTATTGTGGTCATTTGGAGGAGAGGCACTCTGGCTTTTTGAGTTTTCAGTGTTTTTGCATTGATTCTTTCTCATCTTTGTGGGCTTATCTGCCTTTGAACTTTGAGGTTGCTGACCTCTGAATGGGGTTTTTGTGGAGTCTTTCTTTTCTGTTGATGTTGTTGCTGTTGTTTGCTGTTTGTTTGTTTTACTTTTAATAACCAGGCCACTCTACCAAAGGGCTGCTGTGGTTTGCTAGGGGTCTGCTCCAGACCCTAGTTGCCTCAGTTTTTCCCATACCTGGAAGTATCACCAGTGAAGGGTACAAAACAGCAAAGATGGCAACCAGGTCCTTCCTCTGGAAGCTCCATCCCAGGGGAGTACTGACCTGTTGCCTGCCCCAACACACCTGTAGGAGGTGGCTAGAGACCTCTGTTGAGAGGTCTCACCCAGTCAAGAAGAATGGGATCAGGGACCTGCTTAAAGAAGCAGTCTGGGCCAGGCATGGTGGCTCACGCCTGTAATCCCAGCACTTTGGGAGGCTGAGGTGGGCGGACCACGAGGTCAGGAGATCGAGACCCTCCTGGCCAATATGGTGAAACCCCGTCTCTACTAAAAATACAAAAATTAGCCTGGCATGGTGGCGCATGCCTGTAATCCCAGCTACTCGGAAGGCTGAGGCAGGAGAATCGCTTGAACCCGGGAGGTGGAGGTTGTAGTGAGCTGAGATTGCGCCACTGCACTCTAGCCTGGTGACAGAGCTTCTTTTTCTTTTCAAAAAAAAAAAAAAGAAGCAGTCTGGCTGCTTTTTGGTAGAGTAAGTGTGCTGCGTTGGGGGGACCGTTCCTCATCCAGATCATTTGTATTCTTTTGGCCAGCAGGCTGGAATGGTTGAGTCAACCAAACCACAGAGATGGCAGCTGCCCCTCCCCGTGGGAGCTCCATCCCAAAGAGAGATGAGAGCTCTATTTGTAGAACCCTGGCTGGAGTGTCTGAAGCCCTTGAAGGGAGATCCTGCCCCGGATCAGAGTCCTGATTAAAGAAGTAGTCTGACCACAATCTAGCAAGGCCGCTGTGCTGCGTTGTGGGGGACCCTTCCACGTTCGGACCATTTGTATTCTTCAAAGCCATTAGGCTGGAACCGCTGAGTCTATTACTGAACTGCAGAGATGGCGGCCGTCCCTCCCTCTCGGGAACCTAGACCCGTCTCAGGCAGATTCCAGCCTGTTGCCATTGGCTGGCTGGAATTCCAAGCCACTGGGTCTTAACTTGTGGGGTACGATGGAAGTGGGGTCCACAGAATGATGCTGATTGGCTTCCTGCATTCAGCCGCCTTCCTAAGGAGATGTAGGGAGGGATTTCCCACCTTGCCAGGGATCCTGGAGCTGGAGTATGTAAAACTCCCTAGTCTCTGTGTGTGCCCCAGCGGCTACTCTGCCAAGATTCCACACAGCTCTGTGCTTTGGTCCCAAGGCCCAGGTGGCCAGGTGGCATGGGCTCAGCAGGGGAACTCCTGATCCATGGGGTTGCAAAGATCTGTGGGAGAAGCGTGGTTTCCCAGGCAGGGTCGCACAATTACTCACTACTTCCCTTGGCTAGGGATGGGGGTTCCCTTGGCTCCCTGTCGCTCCTAGATGGGCTGTTGTCCCCCACCCCCTGCTTTTCTTCATTCTCCGTGGGTCGACTTATTTGCCTAGTTAGTCCCAATGCGAGAACCTGGATATTTAAAGTTGAAGGTGCTGAATTCACTCGCGCCTTTACATTCCCCTCAGTGAGTAGTATGGACTGCAGCTGCTTCTAATCGGCCATCTTGCAACAGCTTTCAAATCATTCAGTCTTATATCCACATGTCATTTTCTTTTCCTTTTTTTTTAGTACAGAAGACTAGCTAATATTTCAATTGTGTCAAAAATGTATGCAGTGAAAAGAAAGTTTTCATCATCCACTGCCCCCTGCCCCCAGCTTTCTTTCCTCTTAGACTACCACTGTTGACCAGTTTCTTGCATATCCTCTCAAAGACATTCCGTAGGTTAAGAAAAATTATAAATGTATGTATGTATGTATTGACTATATTGTAAAGTAGGGACTTAAAACATTCCATATATGTTACCAAATTGGTCTCCATACAGTTCATGTCAGTTGTGGCCCCCATAACAATTTGTCAGGACCACTGTTTCAACGCATCTCTATACAGTACATTATCAAATTTAATTTTTAATTTTCTATTCAGTTGTTGGTCTTTTTAAAAATTGTAGTGCATAGATATGTATACATGCACATATATATATAATAATAAAATTAGTCCAATGTGAATAAATTGCTTATTCTTTACCCCCCTTATCTTTTGGCTTGTTTACTGTATTTTTGCAGTGAATTATTATTATTATTGCAACAGGGTCTCACTCTGTCACCCAGGCTGGAGTGCAGTGGCAGCCACGGCTCACTGAAACCTCAACTTCAGGGGCTCAGGTGATCATCCCTCCTCAGCCTTCCAGGTAGCTGGGACTACAGGCATGTGCCACCATGCCAGGGCAATTTTTTGTAGAGACAAGTTTTTGTGATGCTGCCAGGTTGATCTCAAACTCCTGGACTCAAGCAATTGACCCATGTTGGCCTTCCAAAGTGCTGGAATTACAGGCATGAGCCACCATACCTGGCTGAATTATTTTTTATTTTAGTCACATTACTTTTTCTAACTTTCTAGGGTTTTTTGTTATTGCTTTTAGTCTTTCCTAGAAAGGCTATCACTATCCCCAAGATTTAAAAAAATTATCCTGTGGCAGCATCTAGTCTGCTTGATATCTATATGGTTATAGTATACAATATAGTGTATGTGTATGTATATATGTGTATATATATACACACACCAATATACTATATAATGCAAGTAATCTATTATAGAATTAATATCTGTTATGACAAAGAAATAAATTAGGGCCGGGCACGGTGGCTCATGTCTGTAATCCCAGCACTTTGGGAGGCTAAGGTGGATGGATCACTTGAAGCCAGGAGTTCAAGACCAGTGAAACATGGCGAAACCCCGTCTCTACTGAATACACAAAAATTAGCCAGGTGTAGTGGTACATGCCTATAATCCCAGCTACACAAGAGGCTGAGGCAGGAGAATTGCTTGAACTTGGAGGCAGAATTTGCAGTGAGCCAGAGTTAGCACCACCGTACTCCAGCCTGGGTGATAGAGCAAAATTCTGTCTTAAAGAGAAAGAAAGAAAGAGAGAGGGAGGGAAGGAAGGCAGGCAGGCAGGAAGGAAGGAAGGAAATAAATCAGGGCAAAGGATTTGAATAGCCAGTTCTATAAATGTCAATAAGCACTGAAAGATGCACAACATTACTAGCCGTCAAGTAAATGCAAATCAAGACCATAATGAGATACTACTTCACAGCCACTAGAATGGCTATAATAAAAAAGATAGACAGTAACTAGTGTTGGCAAGTGTATAGACTGAATTGTATCCCCCTAAGATTCCTGTGTTGAAGCTCTAATCCCCAATGTGACTATATTTGAATATTGGTCCTTTAGATAAGTACTTAAGGTTAAATGAGGTCATAAAGGTTAGACCCTAATCCAATATGACTGGTATCTTCATGAGAGGAGGAAGAGACACCAGGGATATGTGCACAGAGAAAAGGCTATGCAAGGACACAATGAGAAGGCAGCCATCTGCAAGCCAAGGAAAGAGCTCTTGGGAGAAACCAAACCTTCTTATACCTTGATCTTGGATTTCAAGTTTCCAGAATTGTGAGCAAATACATTTCTGATGTTTAAGCCACCCAGTTTGTGGTATTTTGTTTTGGTAGCCCTAGCAAACTAATACAGCAAGAATGTGGAGGAATTGGGACCCTTATATACTGCTGGTGGGATTGTAAAATGGTACCACCACTTTGAAAAACAGTCTAGTAGTTACTGAAACAGTTAAACAGAGTTACCATATGACCCAGCAATCTTTGGCATAATAAAATGTTGTAAAATTGTGGTGATATTTGCACAACTCTGTGAACATATTAAATTCATGGAATTGTACACTTTCAATGGAGAAATTATATTTGAATTACATCTTGATAAAGGTGTTAAAATCAATACCCAGATTTTACTGAACAAGGTCAAAGTATATGTGTAGGCTGGGCACAGTGGCTCATGCCTGTAATCCCAGCACTTTGGGAGGCCAAGGCAGGTGGATCACCTGAGGTCAGGAGTTTGAGACCAG
>NW_012115599.1:2559211-2574607 GCF_000951035.1 Colobus angolensis palliatus
TTAAGGTGGTTGGAACAGTGAAAAGACAGTGTACGTAGAAGTAGGGACTCAGGAGTAGAAAGGACAGAAGGAAATAAGCCCCTCAGAAACTGGCCAGGTGCAGCAGCTCTTGCCTGTAATCCCAGCACTTTGGGAGGCTGAGGCGGATGGATCACTTGAGTCCAGGAGTTTGAGACCAGCCTGGACAACATGATGAAATGCCCTCTACAAAAAAGTTGGCCAGCCACGTGTCTATAGTCCCAGCTACTGGGGAGGCTGAAGTGGGAGGATCGATTGAGCCAGCAAAGCCAAAGCTGCAGTGAGCTGAGATCATACCACTGCACTACAGCCTGGGTGACAGAAACCCAGTCTCAAAAAAAAAAAAGAGAAATTACTAGTGATGGTAACCTTTGAAGGGCTATGGACACCCAAATGGGATGTCTGGGATGATCTTATTTAGATTGCAAAGGGGAGGAAGGCTCTAGCTGACATTTTCCTTACATAAGGATAAGAAGATAACATGATGTAAATGTAGGTGTTTTAAGTTTATGAGAGTCTTAAATGTATGAATTTTTTTTTTTAAATGTCTATTTGTTCTAACAACATTGATTCCCATCCAGTAACTAAAACACAAAGAATGGATCCTGGTTAAGCTCCTGCCTCCATGAAATCCAGTGGACATGATTCAAGTGTATCTGTATGATGGGTAGGAGAAATGGAAATGAATATGTAAAATATAATAATTTATACTCTCTCTTAGTAAGGTTGGAAGGAATTTAGGTGAGACTATCCAGATTTAGAGAAATCATCCTTTTATTATCATTTGTTTTTTGAGACAGGATCTTACTCTGTTGCCCAGGCTGGAGTGCAGTGGTGTGTGCACAGCTCACTGTAGCTTTGACCTCCCAGGCTCACTTGATCCTCCCACCTCAGCCTCCTGAGTAGCTGGGACTATAGGTGCATGCCACCACACCCAGCTAATTTTTGTATTTTTTTTTAATAGAGATGGGGTTTTGCCATGTTGCCAGGCTGGACTCAAACTCCTGGGCTCAAGCGATGCACCCGCCTTGGCCTTCCAAAGTGCTGGGATTACAGGCACAAGCCACTGTGCCCAGCTAGGAAAATCATTCTAATGTATTCTATGTTGAAGTGTTACTAGAGCAAAAATATGATCAAATGTTCAAGAAGTATGTATACCACATTATGTATGTGATAAAGTTCGAAAGAAGGAATGTGTAAATAGCACTCTCAGGGAGCGTTTAGAAGTTCTTAATTGCCCAGCTCCAGAATTCATGACTTCCATTGACCTGGCCAGAGGAGGATTACTAAACAGCCCTAATTTACAAATGGCAGGTCTGTGGCACAGGGCCTAGAAGTGATTTTCCCAAGGTTATAGAGCAAGCCAAAGGGTGAGCTGAAAATAGAACCGTACCTCACACTCCCATGCAGCTATATGATAACTTGTGTACTGTCAGCAGAGTTGTGGAATGAATGTTCTGGACAGGTTAGCATAGATTTATGGCTAAAGGAGTCTTGCTCAGTAATTGCAAATGTTATTTGACAACAGCAAATGACCTATCTAATCTTATAAACAGTAACATCCCGGGCACTTTGGCAAAATCTTCAGAGAAAATAAAATTCCTGTTCAACAATTGAAAAAAAATTTAAATGCACAACCCCATTGTCATGAAGTTACCACTTTTGTAATGCTTAAGCCTACAGAGATAGTCACCTTCAACCCTCCCCTATATAGACTAAACTTCCAAGTGGTGACTCCTCAACTGTGTAATATCAGCAAGCTTATGGGATCTTGCAGAAGTGTCTAAATGTTTTCATAAGTTTAGGATTTTCTAGAGACTAAGTTCTTCACTGGTGATTTTCTATAAAACTCCTTACTGAATTAACAGAACTAGAAAGTAGAATGGAAGAATCAGATAATTACAGCCTAGGGCCTAGCCACTAAATTTATGTCTCTAGGTAGCCAGGCTATGGAGAGATCGCCCACCTAGCTGTGATGCTTATACCTGGGGATGTTTTAGGAAAACCACAAAAGCTAGGACCACTATTACATGACTGTTCTCTAGGGTGGCTCCTTATGTTGTACTAATCTATTCAATAGCTAGGTTAAAATTTTATGTTTTCAGGAGTGTGTTCATCCCATTCCCACTTTTCAGAGAGGATTTTTTTTTTTTTTTTTTTTGAGATGCAGTCTTGCTCTTGTCACCCAGGCTGGAGTGCAATGGCACGATCTCAGCTCACTTCAACCTCTGCCTCCTGGGTTCAAGTGATTCTCTTGCCTCAGCCTCCAGAGTAGCTGGGATTATAGGTGCCTGCCACCACACCTGGCTAATTTTTGTAGTTTTAGTGGAGACGGGGTTTCACCATGTTGGCCAGGCTGGTCTCAAACTCCCAACCTCAGGTGATCCACCAGCCTTGGCCTCTCAAAGTGCTGGGATTACAGGCCTGAGCCACTGCGCCTGGCCTCAGAAAGGATTTTTAAAAATGATTTCTGTGTAAATGGGCTAATAAAGTGAGACTATCACAGTCACAGGAAGTCTTTTGTTTTGTTTTGTTTTGTTTTGTTTTTGAGATGGAGTTTTGCTCTAGTTGCCCAGGCTGGAGTACAATGGCGTGATCTCAGCTCACTGCAACCTCGGCCTTCCAGGTTCAAGCGATTCTCCTACCTCAGCCTCCTGAGTAGCTGGGATTACAGGTACCTGCCACCACACCCGGCTAATTTGGTATTTTTCATAGAGATGGGGTTTCTCCATGTTGGTCAGGCTGGTCTCGAACTTCCAACCTCAGGTGAACTGCCTGCCTCAGCCTCCCAAAGTGCTGGGATTACAGACATGAGCCACCGCGCCCAGCCAGGAATTCTTTACTGCTAGTTTCCTCCCCTTCATATATGGGGCTACACTGTTACTGCTTCTGATCAGTTCTTCAGAGTCATGGTCCTTACCAGAAACTAACATCTAAGGATACAACAGAAGAAAGAAAATTAGAGGTCTAGCAAGTATTTCTCAGCAAGCTGTCACTGACTGGTAAACTGGTGATAGAAGTCAGTCCCTTTCCATAGCAAAACATCATATTCCTGACAGCATCTTAGAGGTCCCATAAAAAGCAGGAACTACGGAACTATTCGGACAAAATGTATGTTAAAAATATCCACCAATAAAATCTGATTTATTGAAAATGTAACCTTTACAGGCAATATTTTATTAATAAATAACCCAATTATTATGAGGTAAAGGAATAATCCAAACCAAATTTGCATGAAACTTTCTGCTCCTTCCATCTCTTCTAGCATAAATATTTTGGCTGCTACCGTTTTCTTTCCTTTCTGGCATCATAGTGACATAGGTTAGGACTTTCTGTGTTAAACACACATAAATATGTAGCTTAAATACATTTTGTTGGTCCGGTGGAGTGGCTCACTCCTGTAATCCTAGTGCTTTGGATGTCAGTGCTTTGGGATCCTCGAGGGAGGATCCTCAAGGAAGGATCACTTGAGGCCAGGAGTTCAAGACTCCAGCTCTACAAAAATAAAAATAAAAAATTAGCTGGGCATGGTGGCGTGCCCCTGTGGTCCTAGCTATGGGAGGATAGCATGAGCCCAAAAGTTTAAGGCTGCAGTGAACTAGGATTGTGCCACTGCACTCCAGCCTGGGAGACAAAATTATATCCTGTCTCTAAAATAAATCAATTAATACATTTTGGATGGGACGTGGATCCAGAATGCCTTTTGAGTATTCTTGGTCATTCTACTGTTTGGATTCTGGCAACATACAGGATTCATCTCTGCCAACCAAAATAGAAAGCCCATATTTCACACAGAAGGAAAAAGAAATTTGAAGAACTGCATGGGGTCAATAGTTTATCTGGGTTGCCCATTTTCTTCCTTCTCTTAGTTTGATCCATGCTCTATTTTACTGTCCTGGCTTTTTAGTTAGAACCCTGGTTTAGTAATTTCTGTGTGTACAATTCCAATACATGGACTATTAATATTTTAATTGATTCATGTATTCATCCATCAGTTTATTTACCAACATTTTTGTCACCATAGGGAACACAAGCCCCTCCTTCCCTTATTAGGCTGCAGTTAAATGGGGGAAATTGTTTGCCACAGTGACAAATACAATGTAAAAATGTACGAAATCCTAAAGGTATGCTTTGGGGTCAGAAAGACTTAAGTTCAAATCCAACCCTGCCATTTATTAACTGAGTGATCTTCATCAAATTACTCAACTTCATTGAGTTTCAGTTTCACCATCAAGGAAAATGAGTGTGGCAGTTATCTTTTAAGATGACCCTAAATGATGCTGGTATTCATGCCGTTGTGTAATCCTGTTACCTTGAATGTGAGCTGAACCTAGTGACTTGCTTCTAAAAAATAGAATTCTGCAAAAGTGATGGAATGCCACTTCCGTGATAGGGATACAAAAGACTGACTACCTTCTTACTGGATTTTTCTCTATTAACTTTTTAGCTTATATTCTTTGATGAATCAAGCTGTCATTTAGAGAGCCTCATGTGGGAAGGACTGAGAGAGGTGCCTAGCCAACAGCCATTGGGCAACTGAATCCTACCAACAACCATGTGAATGGGCTGGGAAGCAAATCTTTCTCAGTCGAGGCTTGAGATGACCACAGCCCCGGTCGGCACCTCGATTATAGCCTGTGAGTCCCTGAAACAGAACCAGCTAAGTCAGCCCAGATTCCCAACCCACAGAAACTCTGGGATAATAAATGTTTAAAGCCACTATGTTTTGGGGGTAATCTGTTACACAGCAATAGATAACTAACATAATGGGATTATATATTCCTTACAGAATTATTGTGGGGGTCAGAATGTATATAAGAATTAGAATAATGATGATGATGATGATGGTGATGACAACAGGAAATCCCAGCTGAGCTTAAAATAAGGTTCAGAACCTGGTAGAAGTGCTACTATTATGAAGAAAATATTTTTAGTGCTTGACCCCCTAAATACTACAAGAAAGATGAAGTTATAGGGAGCAGGGTAATATTGCATTTCTCACTCAGGACGAAACTGATTGTGATAGAAAGGGGCTTGTGAGCAAAAACCAAAGTAGCAGTTTTATGAGACTCAGTGAACAAGAAATGTTACTTGGGAGCCCAGGTGATAAAGTTTGACAAAGAATTTGGAAGAGGGCTCTTCTCCCACTTCTGTTCAGTTTGGAGGCTAGCTACCGCTATGTTTGTGGTTGGTAAACAGGAGACTACGGGAAGGAGCATAAGCACGCTGGATTTGGGGCAGCTTCTGAAAAGGTAAGCTGAGGACCCTCATCACTGTAAGCCAATGAAACTGAGAAGATAAGTGTCTTATAGGATATGCAGAGTTTTGACAGTCAAAGAAAGGTGAACTAAGGGAAGTGCACATTAAAGATTCAGAGCTGTAAACATAAATTATTTCCTTAGGGAAAAGCAAGTAGTCTTGTGTGACCAGAGAAAGAAGTACAAACTAGTGAACACTTCTTGTTCGGATTCTGATTCAGTCCCTAGAGCAGTGATTCTCAAAACTTTTAGGTGTTAGTTTCTCTTTCTAATAATTTTCTTAGAAATTATTGATAGCTTCCAAGAGCTTTTGTTTTGTGGATATCTTTTGAATGTTTACCATTTTGGAAATGTTAATGGATAAATTTTTTAAATATTTAGTTTGCATTCATCTAACAAAAATGAACTCATTACATGTTAACATAAATAAAACATTTTTATGGAAAATATAGTTTCTAAACCACAACCAAAATAAATGAGAAGAGTGACATTCTTTGACATTTTTTAAAATTACTTTTGTGTCTGGCTTAATAAAAGACATCTGGATTTTCATATTTGTTTCTACATCAATCTGTTGCAGTATCATGTAGCCTCTGGAAAACTGCAGTGTACACTTGTAAGAGGATGTGAGTGAAAATGGAAAATTGTGTCTTTGTATTATGAAACTAGTTTTGATCTCCCAGACCCTCTGAGAGAGCTTCAGGGACCTAGATCATACTTTGAAAATCACTGCCCCACAACAAGAGCAGAAGATATTATTGAGAGAAGAAGCCAGAGTTTACATGTGTAGTAATGATGATGACGATGATGATGATAATAATAATAATGAGAGCTAATATTTATTGGTCGCTTCTAAGCACTCACATAAATCTAAGAAGTGGTTACAATTATCCTTTACAGATGAGGAAACTGAGGACAAAGACATTAAGTAACTTGCCCAAGTTTAGACAGCTGGTAAATAGTGGTGAAACTCAACACAAATACGGGCAGCCTGGCTCCAAAGCCTGTCCTCTTAACCACTGCACCACCCTGCCTCTCTCACAAACAAAGGCCTGCAGTATAATTGACAAAGGCTTGAGTCATCCCACTTGCCCACCCCTTTTCCCTCCTCTCCCTGCCATTTTCGATTTCAATGCCCCTTTCTCTTTCCCTGCCTGTTTAGGGAACTCATATTTCTCTTCACTCTGCACTAAGTCCTTGTCCATTGCCTGTTGTTCATTATTCCCACCACTCCAGAGAAACTGCTCTTGCAAAGGCACCAGTGACTTTATAATTACCAGATTCAATGGCCACTTATCAGTCCTTGTCATCCTTGCTCTTTGAGATATGGGTTATTACTGACCACTTTCTCTTTTTATTAATATTCTGTCCTGTCGTAGGTATTCTGACACCAGATGCTTCTGTTTCCTTTACTACCTATTCAATAATTTCAGAAAATCCTTTATGGGGGTCTTCTTCTTTGGCCAGTCCCTTAAACATCTTAATTCCCCATTATTTGGGTCTAGGCCCTTCTCATTCTGTGTCTTCTCCAACTGCCATGCCATTCACTTCCATGGCCTTAATTACTAAATATATACTGTTAAGGTCCAAAGATATTATTTATAGCCCAGGCCTCTGTCATATGTCCAAATTATGCCTGGACATACCCTCAGGCACCTCAGAATCAACAAATCTTTTTCTTTTTTTTTTTTTTTTTGAGACAGAGTTTCACTCTTGCTGCCCAGGGTGGAGTGCAATGCGTGATCTCGGCTCACCGCAACCTCCGCCTCCCGGGTTCAAGTGATTCTCCTGCCTCAGCCTCCTGAGTAGCTGGGATTACAGGCATGTGTCACCACGCCCAGCTAATTTTGTATTTTTAGTAGAGATGGGGTTTCTCCATGTTGGTCAGGCTGGTCTCAAACTCCCGACCTCAGGTGATCTGCCCACCTCAGCCTCCCAAAGTGCTGGGATTACAGGCGTGAGCTATCGTGCCTGGCCCACATCCAAATCTTAATCTATTATCTCTCCCTTCAAACTGGTCTCTCCTCCTGTGATCTCTGACCTGGGAAATTATACCACCATCCTCCGTGAGCCAGACACTTGGGAGACATTCCAAGCTTCTACCTGTCTCATGGTTCTACTGGATCTACCTCTGAAACATTTCTGATATCTACCTTTTCTTCATTTTCATGGCTGCTACCCTAGCTCAGGCCCTCCTCTTCTCCTATCCAGACTATTATACTAGTCTCATTAGTAGTTCACTTCTAGTTCTGGCTCTTGACAGTTCATCCACAGCAACCAAGGTCACCAATCTGCATAAATATAGGGACCATCATTACCTTGTCTCCTACATTACTGTAGGAGAGTTGTAGAACCCTGTGACTTTGTACTATACAACTGTTTAATCCCATGTCTGACTAGGTTACTCCATATCCAGAAACCACTTCAATGATTCCCCATTTCCTCAGGAAGCCCTGACATGGTTAGTGTTCCATTATTATGCCTGATTCTGACATGGTTAGTGTTCGTTATTATGCCTGACTCTGACATGGTTAGTGTTCAGTTATTATGCCTGACTCTGACATGGTTAGTGTTCAGTTATTATGCCTGACTCTGACATGGTTAGTGTTCAGTTATTATGCCTGGGTAATAAACTACTCTAAGCTTAGTGGTATAAAACAGCAACCATCTTGTTAGATTCATGGATCGTGGGGGTCAGAGATTTGGAAAGGGTATGGGAACAGAGTTTGTCTCTGTTTCTTGATGTCTAGGGCCTTATCTGAAAGTATCTCAGCAGATGGTGATTAGGATCATCTGAAGGATCATTCACTCACTAGTCTGGTCCCTGGGCCAGGTGGAGAAGATCAAGACTGCTGAAGACAGCACCTATGTGTAGCCTCTCCTTGTGGCTTGGTTTCTTTGTAGCTTGATGGCTTCGAGGTAGAGCATTTCAGACTCCCAGGTGCAAGTGCTCCAGAGAACAAAGTGGAAGCTACGTCATCATTTAACAGACTCTGAATTTTTAGTGTCACTTTTGCCACATTTTGTTGGTTATAAGCAAATTTGTCCAGATGCAAGGGGAGGGTACATAGACTTTACCTCGCAATTAAAAGAATATCAGGGCCGGGTGCAGTGGCACATGCCTATAATCCCAGCACTTTGGGAGGTCGAGGCAGGCGGATCACTTGGGGTCAGGAGTTCAAGACCAACCTGGACAACATGGCAAAACGCTGTCTCTACTAAAACTACAACAACTAGCTAGGCATGGTGGTGCATGCCTATAATCCCAACTACTTGGGAGGCTGAGGCAAGAGAATCATTTGAACCTGGGAGGCGGAGGTTGCAGTGAGCAGAGATTGTGCCACTGTACTCTAGCCTGGATGACAGAACAAGACTCTGCCTAAAAAAAAAAAAAATCGGGTCACATTATAGATGAGCAAGTGTGGAGATGTTGTTGTGGGCATCTGTAGAAAATACAATCTGCCACACAGATCATACCGCAACTGCCTGCAAGCCCAGTCTCCCCACCTGCCATCTCTCCCCAATCTCTGTGCTCCAGTCACACAAACTCCTAGCTGCTCCCTTCAGCACGTGCCACTTCCTCCACTTACACACTCCTATACTTCCTTTAAGAGTTAGCTCAAGGACTGCTTACTGAAGGCAGACTTAGGCAAGTGTAAATAAAAAATAATCCTGTAAGCTTTCAAGCAGTGGAAAAAAAAAAACAGGTGGCGCTATAAGGAGTTAAAATACATTTCTGAGGCCAGGCGCAGTGCCTCATGCCTGTAATCCCAGCACTTTGTGAGGCTGAGGTAGGCAAGCAGATCACCTATTATGTTCCCTTAACATGTGAACAAGTTTCATTTAATGTTCATGTATTTATTGAGTATCCACTATACAGCAGGTACATTCAAGGTACAGGGAATAGAATGAGATAGCAGGTGTTGTTTTGTCCCTACCCATATACCTGCAGGCCTTACCAATATAGTGCACACCATCCCACTTTTAATTACCAGAATCTGCATCTCTTTGCCTGTTAACTCTCTTCAGCAATATGGTGTGCCCATGGGCAAGTGGATTCATCAGGCCAGAAGTACATAAGAATTAACACACCCAGAAACAACCCTCATTCAGTGACTAACAGGAGTTGGTATATTAATAGCTCAGCAGTCATACCCCTCAGAGTATATTCTTTGAGGCCCAGAGTTCCCATGCAGGATTAAGCTCCAGTTACCCACAGTGGTAACTTGCTTGATAATGCATCGTTTATTGACTGCTTTCTCATTCCTGTCTCACTTCTTCATATTCCTACTGGCATGTCCTGGGATAATATCCCATATAAACAATCACACTCAAATTCTTGTCTGGGTCTGCTCCTAGGACATCCCAAACTATGATAGATGGTTAAAATAATATATTTCTTTAAAATGCAAAGCCCTGACCTCATGAAGAAGGTATATAATAAATAAGTAGACAAATGAATGTGTGATTTTAGAAAATGAGAAGTGCTATGAAAAAAAATAAAAGAGTAAGGAATAGAGTCATTGGTAAGCATAGGGGAAGGGATACTATTTGAATAGGGTGGTCAGGGTGATCCTTTGTTCTGAAGAAGTGACATTTGAGAGGCTTCAATGAAGTGAGCTAGTAAGACTTGCAAATGTCTAGAGAAAGAGCATTGTTGGCAAAGCACCTGAAGCAAGAATGGTTCCACATGTTTGAGGAACAGCAAGAAGGCCAGTGGGGGCCCTCTCCTCTCCTCACCTACACTCTCTCTTTTGATGATGTCATCCAGGCTCCTTGGTTTATTTTTATTTTTTATTTTTTTTTTGAGATGGAGTCTCGCTCTATCGCCCAGGCTGGAGTGCAGTGGCGCGATCTCGGCTCACTGCAAGCTCCGCCTCCCGGGTTTACGCCATTCTCCTGCCTCAGCCTCCCGAGTAGCTGGGACTACAGGCGCCCGCCACCTCGCCTGGCTAGTTTTTTTTTTTTTTGTATTTTTTAGTAGAGATGGGGTTTCACAGTGTTAGCCAGGATGGTCCCGATCTCCTGACCTCGTGATCCACCCGTCTCGGCCTCCCAAAGTGCTGGGATTACAAGCTTGAGCCACCGCGCCCGGCCTCTTGGTTTAAATACTATTTACTTCCAACTCCCATTGTCGTATCTCCAGCTGGAACTCTTTCCTAGAATCCAGACTCGTAATAGCTACCTAGTTCCATTAGGATTTCTAACAGACATCTCAAACTTAACAGTTCCAAAACCAGAATCCTGATCTCCCCAAACTTCCTCCTCATGATATCTTCCCCCATTTCAGTAAGTGGGCAACTTCATTCTTTCAGTCTCTCAGACAGAAATTACTGGGGTCATCTTTGACTTCTCTTATTCACCTCTCACATCCAATCCAGCAGCAAATCCTGTCGGTTCTGCCTTAAAAATATATCTAGGGCTGAAAGAGGTGGCTCATGCCTGTAACCTCACACTGGTGTCCATTAGTTTGAGGCCAGTAGTTTGAGACAAGACTGGGCAACATAGTAAGACCCTGTCTCTACAGAAAGAAAATAGCCAGGTGTGGTGGCACACACCAGTAGTCCCAGGTACTGGGGAGGCTCAGGCAGTAGGGTTGCTTGAGCCTAGAAGGCTGAGGCTGCATTGAGCCATTAACTCCACTACACTCCAGCCTGGATGACAGCACGAGGGCCTATCTCAAAAAATAAACACACACACACACACACACACACACACACACACACATACACACACACATCCAGTTACTTCATTGCTGCTACCTTGATCTAGGCTACTATCATCTCTTGCCTTATTGGTCTCACTTACTCCTACTATAGTTTATTCCCACCCAACTGAAGAAATCCCTTTAAAATGAAGTAAAATCATTTCATTTCACTCAACAGTAAAAGCCAAAGTTCTTACAATAGCCTGTAAGACACTACACTGTCTACATCCCCACTTACCATTCTTTCGTTTTATTGTGTTTTCAAATCTCACTTATATATGACCACTTACCATTCTTACCTCATCAACTACTACTCTCCCTCTTGTTTACTTCATTCTAGCCATGAGAGCTGTTTTTTCATCTCCTCAAATATGCCAAGCATACTCCTATCTCAGGATCTTTGCATTTGCTGTTCTCTCCCTTAGAATGCCTGTCCTTCAATTAACCATGGGGCTGACTCTTCCACCTCCTTCAGACATTTGCTCAAGTATTGCCTTCATAGTGATTTCCTTCCTGCCCAGGGCCACTGCATATAGTTAGGCAGCTGACCAAAGGGACAAATGGGGACAGATGAAGCCGAAATCCAGCTTCAGTATTTGATATACAATAGGCACTCAATAAATATGTGTTGAATAAATAAGTGAATGAACAAAAAACAATTTAAAAAGATGCACACATGACTCCTAATTTAGTATAAACCAAAGAGGAAAGGACATTTGTTAACTTTTTCATATACAGCTCCCTCACACTGGTGTCAGAGCTTTGTATTATGACACTGGATTACATTCTTAGACCCATATCTTCCTTGGTTTCTAACATGTAAGCAGAAAAAAAGGGGTTATATTATTCTTCTTAAGAAACATAAATTACTGAAAACCATGCTATTGGGATAATTGGTTAGCCATCTGGGCATTGTTGGGGGAGATTATTTGAACCCCCACCTCAATTCCTAAATCAAATAGATAAAGTCCAGATTATTTTTGCACTTAAATGTAAAAAGTTGAAACTGACATTAAAATAAAATACAGTGAATATAGATAGAGGTGAGGGGCATTTTGAAGCATAAAACAAAAGTCTTAAATCCTAAAGAAGACAGGTAAGTTTGCCCTACATAAGAATTTTTGAAACTTCTATGCAGGCATGTATTAATAAATACAAATGGGGTAAATTATGAAGAAAAACAAGAGAATAATCAGCTTAAAATTCTACATAACAGTTGCATTTTGGGGAGGAGGTAACTCAGCAATTTTACTTCTATAAATTATCTTATGGAATGAACAATACAAATTTCTAAAGATATATTTGCAAGGCTATTAATCCTGATATTTTATATCACGAATAACACAAAAATTAATAGGGAGCCAGTTAATTATGACATACATACAACAATGGAATCCTGTACATATATTACAAATGATAGTCTAACTTTTCAAAAGAAGACATACACACAGCCAACAAGCATGAAAAAATGTTCAATATCACTAATCGTTAGAGAAATACAAACCAAAACCACAATGAGATACTGTCTTACACCAGTGAGAAGGGCTATTATTAAAAAGTGAAAAAATAACAGATGTTGGCAAGGTTGCAGAGAAAAAAATGCTTACACACTGCTGGTGGGAATATAAATGAGTTCAGCCATTGTGGAAAGCAGTTTGGCAATTTCTCAAAGAACTCAAAGCAGAATGATTCAACCCAGCAATTCTATTATTGAGTATATGCCCAAAGGAATATAAATCACTCTGCCATAAAGACACATGCATGTGTATGTTCATTGCAGCACTATTCATGATAGCAAAGACATAGAATCAACCTAAATGCCCATCAATGGTAGACTGGATAAACAAAATGTGGTATATATATATACCATGGAACACTACACAGCCATCAAAAGAACAAGGTCATGTCCTTTGTAGCAATATGGATGGAGCTAAAGGCCATTAGCCTAAATAAATGAATACAGGAACACAAAACCAAATACCACATGTTCTCATTTATAAGTGGGAGCTAAACCCTGAGTACATGTGGACACAAGGGAACAACAGACACTGAGGCCTACCTGAGGATGGAGAGAGGGAGGAAGGTAAGGATCAAAAAACTGCCTATCCAGTGCTATGCTTATTACCTGGGTGCTGAAATAATTTCTAAACCAAACCCCTGTGACATGCAATTTACATGTAACAAAGCTGGACATGTACCCCTGAACCTAAAATGAAAGTAAAAGAAAAATGATAGGGGATAGTTTCCAAGATGGCTGAATAGGAACAGCTCTGGTCTGCAGCTGCCAGAGAGAGCGACACAGAAGACACGTGATTTCTGCATTTCCAGCTACAGTGCTTGGTTCATCTCATTGGGACTGGTTGGACAGTGGGTGCAGCCCACAGAGGGCAAGCTGAAGTGGTGGGACATCACCTCACCCGGGAAGTGTAAGGGATCAGGGGATTTCCCTTTCTGAGCCAAGGGAAGCCATGACAGACTGTACCTGGAGAAATGGTACACTCCTGACCAAATACTGTGCTTTTCCCACAGTCTTAAGAGCCGTCAGACCAGGAGATACCCTCCCATGCCTGGTTCAGCGGGCCCCACACTCACAGATCCTTGCTCACTGCTATCACAGCAGTCTGAGATCAACCTGCAAGGCTGCAGCCTGGTAGGGGGAGTGGTGTCCGCCATTGCTGAGGCTTGAGTAGCTCACAGTGTAAACAAAGAGGCCAGGAAGCACAAACGGAGTGGAGCCCACTGCAGCTCAGCAAGGCCTACTGCCTCTGTTGATTCCATCTCTGGGGGCAGGGCATAGTACAACAAAAGGCAGCAGACAGCTTCTGCAGACTTAAACGTCCCTGTCTGACAGCTCTGAAGAGAACAGTGGTTCTCTCAGCATGGTGTTCGAGCTCTGAAAATGGACAGACTGCCTCCTCAAGTGGGCCCCTGACCCCCATGTAGCCTGACTGGGAAACACCTCCCAGTAGGGGCCGACAGACACCTCAAACAGCCAGTGCCCCCTCTGGGATGAAGCTTCCAGAGGAAGGATCAGGCAGCAATATTTGCTGTTCTGCAGCCTCCACTGGTGATACCCAGGAAAACAGGGTCTGGAGTGGACCTCCAGCAAACTCCAACAGACCTGCAGCTGAGGGGTCTGACTGTTAGAAGGAAAACTAACAAACAGAAAGGAATAGCATCAATATCAACAAAAGACAAAAACCCTATCTGTAGGTAACCAACATCAAAGACCAAAGGTAGATAAAAACCACAAAGACGGGGAGAAACCAGAGCAGAAAAGCTGAAAATTCCAAAAAACAGAGCACCTCTTCTCCTCCAAAGGACTGCAGCTCCTTGCCAGCAAGAGAACAAAACTGGATGGAGAATGAGTTTGACACATTGTCAGAAGTAGGCTTCAGAAGGTCAGTAATAACAAACATCTCCGAGCTAAAGGAGCATGTTCTAACTCATTACAAGGAAGCTAAAAACCTTGAAAAAAGGTTAGATGAATGGCTAACTAGAATAAACAGTGTAGAGAAGACCATAAATGACCTGATGGAGCTGAAAACCATGGCACAAGAACTTCATGATGCATGTACAAGCTTCAATAGCCGATTTGATCAAGTGGAAGAAAGGATATCAGTGACTGAAGATCAAATTAATGAAATAAAGCGAGAAGACAAGATTAGAGGAAAAAAAGAGTGAAAAGAAATGAACAAAACCTCCAGGAAATCTGGGAACTATGTGAAAAGACCAAATATACATTTGACTGGTGTACCGGAAAGTGATGGGGAGAATGGAACCAAGTTAGAAAACACTCTTCAGGATGTTATCCAGGAAAACTTCCCCAACCTAGCAAGGCAGGCCAACACTCAAATTCAGGAAATACAGAGAACAACACAAATCTACTCCTTGAGAAAAGCAACCCCAAGACACATAATTTTCAGATTCACCAAGGTTGAAATTAGGGGAAAAAATGTTAAGGGCAGCCAGAGAAGAAGGTCGGGTTACCCACAAAGATAAGCCAATCAGACTAACAGCGGATCTCTCAGCAGAAACCCTACAAGCCAGAAGAGAGTGGGAGCCAATATTCAACATTCTTTTTGTTTTTTTTGCTTTTTTTTTTGAGATGGAGTCTCGCTGTGTCACCCAGGCTAGAGTGCAGTGGCATGATCTCGGCTCTTGCAAGTTCCACCTCCCGGGTTCTCGCCATTCTCCTGCCTCAGCCTGTGGATTAGCTGAGACTACAGGCGCCTGGCATCGCACCTAGCTAATTTTTTGTATTTTTAGTAGAGACAGGGTTTCACCATGGTCTCGATCTCCTGAACTTGTGATCTGCCCACCTTGGCCTCCCAAAATGCTGGGATTACAGGCATGAGCCACTGCGCCTGGCTCAACATTCTTGAAGAAAATAATTTTCATCCCAGAATCTCA
>NW_012115599.1:2575842-2576147 GCF_000951035.1 Colobus angolensis palliatus
AAAATGATAAAGGGGATATTACCACCGACCCCACAGAAATACAAACTACCATCAGAGAATACTATAAACACCTCTACGCAAATAAACTAGAAAATCTAAATAAAATGGATAAATTCCTAGACACATACACCCTCCCTAAACCAGGAAGACGTTGAATCTCTGAATAGACCAACAACAGGTTCTGAAATTGAGGCAATAGTTAATAGCCTACTAAGCAAAATTAAAAATCCAGGACCAGACGTATTCACAGCTGAATTCTACCAGAGGTACAAAGAGGAGCTGGTACCATTCCTTCTGAAACTATT
>NW_012115599.1:2576907-2577376 GCF_000951035.1 Colobus angolensis palliatus
TTCTACCAGAGGTACAAAGAGGAGCTGGTACCATTCCTTCTGAAACTATTTCAATCAATAGAAAAAGAAGGAATCCTCCCTAACTCATTTTATGAAGCTAGCGTCATCCTGATACCAAAGCCTGGTAGAGACATAACAAAAAAAGAGAATTTTAGGCCAATATCCCTGATGAACATAGATGCGAAAATCCTCAAGAAAATGTTGACAAACCGAATCCAGTAGCACATCAAAAAGTTTATCCAGCACAATCGAGTCGTCTTCATCCCTAGGATGCAAGACTGGTTCAACACACACAAATCAATAAACGTAACCCATCACATGAACAGAACCAACGACAAAAACCATTTGATTATCTCAATAGATGCAGAAAAGGCCTTCGACAAAATTCAACAGCACTTCATACTAAAAACGTTCAATAAACTAGGTATTGATGGAATATATCTCAAAATAATAACAGCTATTTATGACA
>NW_012115599.1:2578273-2579220 GCF_000951035.1 Colobus angolensis palliatus
GGCACAAGACAAGGATGTCCTCTCTCACCACTCCTATTCAACATAGTGTGGGAAGTTCTGGCTAGGGCAATCAGGCAAGAGAAAGAAATAAAGGGAATTCAATTAGGAAAATAGGAAGTCAAATTTTCTCTGTTTGCAAATGAAATAATTGTATATTTAGAAAACCCCATCATCTCAGCCCAGTATCTCCTTAAGCTGATAAGCAACTTCAGCAAAGTCTCAGCATACAAAATTAATGTGCAAAAATCACAAGCGTTCCTACAAACCAGTAACAGACAGAGAGCCAAATCATGAGTGAAATCCCATTCACAATCACTACAAAGAGAATAAAATACCTAGGAATCCAACTTACAAAGGATGTGTAGGACTCCTTCAAGGAGAACTACAAACCACTGCTCAACAAAATAAAAGAGGACACAAAGAAATAGAAGAACATTCCATGCTCATGGATAGGAAGACTCAATATTGTGAAAATGGCCATACTGCCCAAGCTAATTTATAGATTCAATGCTATCCCTATCAAGCTACCACTGACTTTCTTCACAGAATTGGAAAAAACTACTTTAAAGTGCATATGGAACCAGAAAAGAGCCCACATAGCCAAGACAATCTTAAGCAAAAAGACCAAAGCTGGAGACATCACGCTACCTGATTTTAAACTATACTACAAGTCTACAGTAACCAAAACAGCATGGTACTGGTACCAAAACAGATATATGGACCAATGGAACAGAACAGAGGCCTCAGAAATAACACCACACATCTAAAACCATCTGATCTTTGACAAACTTCACAAAAAGAAGCAATGGGGAAAGGATTCCCTATTTAATAAATAGTGCTGGGAAAACTGGCTAGCCATATGTAGAAAGCTGAAACTGGATCCCTTCCTTACACCGTATACAAAAATTAACTCAAGATGGATTAAAGACTTAAATGTAAGACCTAAC
>NW_012115599.1:2580068-2580491 GCF_000951035.1 Colobus angolensis palliatus
GCCAGTTAGAATGGTGATCATTAAAAAGTCAAGAAACAACAGATGCTGGAGAGGATGTGGAGAAATAAGAATGCTTGTACACTGTTGGTGGGAGTGTAAATTAGTTCAACCATCGTGGAAGACAGTGTGGCGATTCCTCAAGGGTCTAGAACTAGAAATACCATTTGACCCAGTGATCCCATTACTGGGTGTACACCCAAAGGATTATAAGTCATGCTCACTTATGTTTATTGCCGCACTATTCACGATAGCAAAGACTTGGAACCAACCCAAATGTCCATCAATGATAGACTGGATTAAGAAAATGTGGCACATGGCTGGGCCTGGTGGCTTACGCCTGTAATCCCAGCACTTTGGGAGGCCGAGGCAGGTGGATCACAAGGTCAGGAGATCAAGACCTTCCTGGCTAACACAGTGAAACCC
>NW_012115599.1:2581126-2588169 GCF_000951035.1 Colobus angolensis palliatus
AAAGAAAGAAAGAAAGAAAGAAAGAAAGAAAGAAAGAAAGAAAGAAAGAAAGAAAGAAAGAAAGAAAGAAAGAAAGAAAGAGAAAGAAAGAAAATGTGGCACATATACATCATGGAATATTATGCAGCCATAAAAAAGATGAGTTCATTTCCTCTGCAGGGACAAAGATGAAGCTGGAAACCATCATTCTAAGAAAACTATCACAAGGACAGAAAACCAAACACTGCATGTTCTCACTCATAGGTGGGAGCTGAACAATGAGAACACATGGACACAGGGTGGGCAACATCACACACCAGGGCCTGTCAGGAGGTGGAGGGCTGGGGGAGGGATAGCATTAGGAGAAATATCTAACGTAAATGATGAGTTGGTGGGTGTAGCAAAACAACATGGCATATGTTTACTTATGTAACAAACCTGCACATTGTGCACATGTACCCCAGAACTTAAAGTATAATACTAAAAAAAGAAAAATGATAGCTGTGATTTATTAGCATGGAAAAATGCTCAATATTTTTTTCAAATGAGAAAAGGAAACTAGAGAACATTATGTATACAACAGTCCCATCTGTGGCTGTGTGTGATGGGGGGTGGTTTAAGAGAGAGTTATATGGAAGGAAACGGGTTATCTCTTGATAATCACATTTCTGGACACATTTGCTACCCTTTTAATATTTTTCTGGTTTGCCAGCCTTTTGATATTTTTCTGGCTCATTAGATTTGTTTATTAATATAAACTATCATTTTGTCTAGAAAAATAGACACCCTTGCTTAAGTAAAATATATTCATTCTTCAGAGCTCTTGGTCATCAACTCAAGGAGGGGTAAGGAGGGCAGGACAAATCTCTTCATTTTTCAGATGGAATATCTGAGAACTAGAAGAGAGATGACGGACCTTGCCAAATGGCCACACAGCAAGTTAATGTCGAAAGTACTCAAAAAGTATATTTGCTAGCTATTATATAATTAGCCATTATATAAAAGTACAGGACACTTACCACAATCATTAGGTACTTATCTTAGGATGCAAGATTTATACTATGAATTTAGGTGGTAAACCTAAATAGCTATGGACAAATAGCATGTGCCATAAAAATTTGAGGAATTTCAGGCTTCTGGTTAGATAACGGAAAACCTTAGAGCAGCAGCTTGGAAAGAATTCACATGGTAAATGGTTAGGAAATATGGCTCCTAAGAACAAAAGGGCAGGTGGATACTGGAAACCCACAGTTTATTCCATTCCTGTTTGAATGGGTTCCCCATACCCCCGTAGTCTGTAATCCTTTGTAGCTCTCATTTATACTTTAGTTTTTTCCACTCACTGTGTGCCCTTCAAGGACAAGAACCATCTCACATTCACCAGTAGTCCACAGCACCAAGCTCAGCAGCAGATATAGAAAAGGCAGTCAGTAGGTGGGTGCTGAATGAAGAGATGAATGGATGAGGCAGTATCACTATGTACAAGACCTTGGAGACCCACAAACCATTCTTGTTCTTATTTACTTCCCACATTTTCTAATTTTCCTCTCCAGTATATAGGTGAAATTAATACATATATCACTTTTCAGGATACAAGATGCAAATACGTAAGTGCTGGGGAAGTGACAAATTAGAGCCACTGTCCTACCTGTTTCCCCAGTCCCTCAACTCCTGGCTCTGCCTAGGGCTCCCTGCCCAGAAACAGATGCTGCTCTCTCTCTTGCCAGCTTGCTGTGCTGACAGCTCTAATTGCTAAATGAACAGCCTGTGTTTCTAGTAGGGAAAGAGGTTTTCAAAAGAGTGTTTGGGCTCCTGCAGCCCTGGAAAGGGAACACAATATTGTGCAATCAGAAACTACCACCTCAGCAGGAGAGATTTTCCATTACAGGAGGGGTAAATTTGGAACCTGGAAGTATTCTTGGAATTTTGGTTCCCAGAGTATAGTGGGACACTTCTGGTCATTGGGAATGTAGATGCACTTTGCTTTCAGCATGCAAGCTACCGTAGAAAAATAATGATTTGCAGAAGATAAATTGCATAATGGTAGTAAGGTTTATGAGTTCTGGAAATGTATTCAGGACATGAATCTTAAATAAATATTTATTTAAGAAATAAGTATTTATTTAAGAAATAAGTATTTATTAAATAGATAAGTACTTCTCAGGCATGTACATGTGGAATAGAGAAATCAAGAATTTTGAAAAAATGAACCTTGAAGAAAAGGCAACTTTGCTGGGGAATAAATCAGACAGTCACAAAGACATAACTAAAAATGCTAGATAAAAGTGATAAAGATCATATAACAGATACAAGTACTTGCAAAAAGAAATTATTACTCCCAATGCCCTTAAAATAGATGCATTTGCAAATGAATATTTAGATTACTGAAATCAGGAGAGACCTAAGAAACTGCTGGAGAAATCTGGAAACTATTTTATCAGCCATCTCTAATCTCAAATTTGCTCTGCAAAGTTTCCTTGTGATAAAGACCTTCGCCCAATGTTTCTGGTCGACATGGATAATTGATAACATATTTTCACCCACATAGTCTTGATTTTTCATTAGCATAATCATTTTATACCTAGCTGTATTTTAGTTTCTGGTAGCTCTATTGATAAAAATTAAGTGTTAGCTTTTATTTATAACTATTTTTAAGAAAAATGTTTAAACAGGAAAAACAAAAAAATAGTACATGGAACTATTACCTGCATCCAAAACTTGTTAAATTTTTGTCATATTTACTTCATATATGTGTGTGTGTATATATATATTTTTTTCAGTTATCATGACAGTTAATCTTTATTTTCCTAGAGCTTGAAAACATTAAGAATATTCTCCCTATTAACTGCAATACCACCATTACAACCAACAAAATTAGCAATAATTCTCTAATGCTATCTAACATCTCCAGTACACATTTGTATTTTCTTAACTATTCCAAATGTATCAAAGGTATTTTAAAGCTTATTATTTAAATAAATGGTCATTGATATCATCATTATCACTAAATAACTATCACAGTATCATGTGTATTCTTAGTTATATAATGTTCCCTCCTAACCTGTGCATTTAAGTTTGGCCAGCCTACTCAAGCACCTTGAGGTTGGCCCCCAGCCCTTTTCCTTTTTTTTTTTTTTTTGAGACGGAGTCTTGCTCTATTGCTCAGGCTGGGGTGCAGTGGTGCAATATCAGCTCACTGCAACCTCCGCCTCCCAGGTTCAAGCGATTCTTCTGCCTCAGCCTCCAGAGTAGCTGGGTCTACAGGCGTGTGCCACTGCGCCCGGCTAATTTTTGTGTTTACAGTAGAGACGGGGTTTCACCATATTGGCCAGGCTGGTCTCAAACTCCTGATCTCGTGATCCACCCCCCCTCAGCCTCTCAAAGTGCTGGGATTACAGGCATGAGCCACCGCGCCCGGCCTGGGTATCTTGACCCTTTTTACAAGTTCTAGCTAGGTCCTCTTTCCCTTCTGTGTTGTTGTTGGTGTTGGTGCTGGTGGTGGTGGTGGTGTTTGCCTTTATTCCTTACCTCCCTTTCATCTGGCTCCTAACCTTCTAGCTTTATTTGCTTTTGTAACCTCTCAGACCTGACACTACTTTCCCTCTCCAATCTTAGTCTTGGCTCTCTTTTGAACAGGTGTTGGACTCTCCCTCTGGATGTCTTTCTGTCAGCTGTTCTATCCTAATTGACCTAACCAATGCCAACATCAGCCAGATTATGCCTTTGAGGTCTGCTGGGGCCCCTATCTTGGGGGATGGGACATTTTTTCATTTAGTCCATGATGGGGGAGTGGAGGGGATTTCAAGTACCATGGAGGATCTGTCATGATTCAGTCACACCAGTCTTGCCCTGCCTCACTATGGCTGACTACTCTTGCATGGCCCCATTCCTGGCTCCCATGTCTCTGCCTGGCATCTTCACATTGATGCTTCATTGAATTGTTTGGTGCTGTGCTGCAGACCTCAACTACATGAAGAGTTTTTCTGCATTCCAATTATACTTAGAATCCTCTTCTTAGGGCAGTTAGAGGGGGCAGATCAGTACATGCAAGTACCCAAAGAAGTCAATGATTTGATGTTCCATTAAATCAGTGCTTAAAGAATATTTGTTCAGTGTTTCTTTACAGAGAAAGTTAGGCACCGTGTGGAGAAAGACTGCAGGTCCTTGTGTATTTGCATACTCAACTCAGCAAAACAAAGCCTTGTGGTTGACTGGACCCACTTTCTGTAAAAAAAAAAAAAAATTGGGAAGAAGAAAGGAAGCAATATTGCTGAAGTTGAAATGTTGGGATGGGGGCAGGCAGGGAGAGAGGACAGTGACCCAGATGACCACATGAACCCAGCTGTTTGTGGAGGCAGTGTGTCCAGAGCCAGCTCCTATTAGTCACATGCTGCCCACACTGTCTGAGGGTCTTGACCTCTCCAAGCTGAAAGCCAATAACCAGAGCATCTCCTGAAGGACTCATGCCTGCCACCCATCAGCATTGCTTGGGACCTGGAGCATCAGTTCCGCTGTCACATCAATGCCAGAGGTTTCGGATGCATACCACCTACAGGGAAGCTGAGGGGGGCTGTCTGTCATCACTCCCCTCCCTAGTTCAAGTGTCCACTTGAATTTGTGCCCAGCCTGAGATCTAGCCAAGCAGCTGCACTCCCTCTTCTGAAGCTGAAACTCTTCTCACAAACCATAATACCAATTCCTCAGCCAGCCCCCAGTGACCTTTGTAAACAGCTCCTACCACGACTACCAAGGCTCATAGCCATATTTGGATGTTACTAGTGGCTTATTCACTCCTTTCCTACCCTCACAGCACCACTAATTGACTAATTCAGAAGGTAAAGTGATTTATTAGGTCCCAGAAAGCAGCTCTGTAATCCAGAGGCTGTAGGGTTTGTTTGTCTCTGCTTTGACCTTGTCTGAACCTGTATGGCATTTTATAGTCTCTAGACACTTAGCTTACAGCAAAGTTATAGGGGTACCTATAATGTGCATCTCAGAAGGACATCAGGTCTGTTAACTGCAACCCTGTGCCCATTTTCATGGAAGCTGAGCCCAGTGGAGACAAAATATTATCCCAGGGAATGGAAATTTTAGCTTTTAGCCACTGTTTCCTGAGGTCTCAGCATCTGAAGGTAGGGCATACATCTCATACATCTCCTCATAGCCTATAGCAGCTGCCACGTGCAGGGCAGTTCTGTTGATACAAGGCAGGTTGCCTCTTTTTACTATTCTGAGTTTCCAATATCCTATAATCTAGGCAGCCAAAACTGCCAGGTAGACACTGTTTCCCTAAAGCTCAGGGGCCATGTGTTCAGGTTGATGCTCTGCCACCATGCTTCCTGACTAGTTATACTTAGCCCTGAATATGGTCTCCAAAGGCCAGAATCAAAAATGGCATCCTACACATCACTGCTACATGACATCTACACACTGAAGGAACACCTGAGACACCTGAGGAATTAATGTGTCCTGTCCAGCACTCAGTGCTGCCTTGAATGTTCCTGACCCAACTTTCTAACAAGGACATTTTTCATATTAGCCCCAATCTGCACCCTTGGAGACAGTCTATTAACCAGATCTTCCTTTACAGAGGACTCGGTCATTTGACCTCTGACCTCACTTTCAGTTCATCTCCCAGCTTAGAAGTCTACAACCTTGTCCAGCTGAATACTGTCCACTACACACAGTGATGACCAAATGGAACATCTTATTCAGTGGCTCAAAGGGAACCTATCATCAACATCTGTGTGCCTCTACAGAGCTCCTCATCGTCGCAGGGTTTGTTTTCAACACTTTGCTCCTTCTCTCTAGTCAGAGCACCTGCACTGTGTTCCTACATTTCCCTGTACTACCAACCTGAACCTCCACAAACTGCACAGTACTGATGCTTCCACCACTCTCATGTCCACTTGACCTTGAACCTTCAAACCTACCAGACCACACTGTGGATCAGAGCTGAGAAAATAATAAAGACAGATATTACTCACTTTAATTCACTTCCTTCCCTAGGAATTAACAAGCGTTCTCTGAGCTTTACTTCCAACCTGTACTCATGCCAGTCCAGTTCTTCTCAGCTCTTGGCTCTTGACTTTGCCATCATTTGAGGCACTGCTCCTGTCCTTTGGATTCTCTGAGTGAACTTGGTTTTCTGGACTTGACCCATTGAGTTCTTAAGGCAAAACCCTTGCCTTGCTCATTGAGTTCTTAAGACAAAGTCACTGCTTTCAGAACACTGACTGGACTTTAGGACCTATATCAGGCATCATGGGTTAGGTCAGGCTGATGACAAACAATCCTAAAGTCTCAGAGTCTTAATACAGCAAAAGTTTGTCACTCTTTATGTCCACTGTGATTCAGCAGAGGCGTCTCTCACTGTAGTTACTCAAGAGACCCAGGCTGATGGAAGCTCCATCTCAACGTCTGCTACTTGATCACTGTGATACAAAGAAGATGTGGAATATGAGGTACTGGCTTATAAAATACCTGTACTGGCCGGGCGCGGTGGCTCAAGCCTGTAATCCCAGCACTTTGGGAGGCCGAGATGGGCAGATCACGAGGTCAGGAGATCGAGACCATCCTGGCTAACACGGTGAAACCCCGTCTCTACTAAAAAATACAAAAAACTAGCCAGGCGAGGTGGCGGGGGCCTGTAGTCCCAGCTACTCGGGAGGCTGAGGCAGGAGAATGGCGTGAACCCGGGAGGCGGAGCTTGCCATGAGATGAGATCCGGCCACTGCACTCCAGCCTGGGCAACAGAGCGAGATTCCATCTCAAAAAAATAAAATAAAATAAAATAAAATACCTGTACAGGCCAGGTGTGGTGGCTCATGTGTGTAATCCCAGCACTTTGGGAGGCCAAGGCGGGTGGATCACTTGAGGTCAGGAGTTGAAGACCAGCCTGACCAACATGGCGAAACCCCATCTCTACTAAAACTACAAAAATCAGCCAGGCAGGGGGCGGAGCAAGATGGCCGAATAGGAACAGCTCCAATCTCCAGCTCCCAGCGCGACCGACACAGAAGACAGGTGATTTCTGCATTTTCAACTGAGGTACTGGGTTTATC
>NW_012115599.1:2599416-2608971 GCF_000951035.1 Colobus angolensis palliatus
GAGACCATCTTGGCTAACACGGTGAAACCCCATCTCTACTAAAGATAAAAAAAATTTGCTGGGTGTGGTGGCAGGCGCCTGTAGTCCCAGCTGCTGGTGTGAACCTAGGAGGCGGAGCTTGCAGTGAGCCGAGATGGTGCCACTGCACTCTAGCCTTGGTGGCAGAGCAAGAATCTATCTCAAAAAAAAAAGAAAAGAAAAGAAAAAGAAAAAAAGAAAGAAAAGAAAAAGCAAAACTATTGGAGGATTTGGAATGACAGGCCCAGGACCCAAACCTTTGGATGGCCCATTTGCTGTCACCCCCTCTCAAGGACCACCCCAGTGCCTCAGTCCCCTTTGCCACTCCTTGTTCTCAGAAGGCACTTCCATTCCTTAACTACTATTCATTCATCTCACGTTGCCTCTACGACCTTGCTCCTGTTCTCTGTGTTACCCCTAAGATTAACTCCCTAGTGTATGAACGATACTTTTGCCTTTGATTCTGATATTTGCCTTCTGGCTTGGACCACATAAACATGGGAGAGAGGTGCTTTGCCCACAAGCTATGCCTGGAACTCACCAAAGCCAGGTAAGTCCTTGTTTAGCCCTGCTTCTGACAGCAGAAGTTTAGACACCCAGAGTCCCAGGACTTCCAGTTGGAGGACAAATACCAAAGCTGTGTCCAAGGGAGGGTGCTAAGGCTGAGGTAAGTCAGCCAAACCCAGCTATCATGCAAAGAGCCAAAGACAAGAAACAGGATCCTGAAAGGTCAGGGAGCTGGGAAACATGACAGTGAAGACTGGCAGGGAGGACAATGCAAACAGAAGCTCCTTAAACAGAGTCACATATTCACACCTTGGGGTTTTCTAATGAAATGTGTTTAATCAAAGAAATACCTACACACAGTTTGTAAAATCAATTGGTTTTTCACAGCCGATAACAAAAATCACCAGTTCCCCCTGCCACCCTTGAGGCAATGCTTTTCTGCCTTTTTTTTCTTTTTTCTTTTTTTAGACGGAGTTTCACTCTTGTGGCCAAGGCTGGAGTACAATGGCACTGTCAGGTCACTGGAACCTCTGCCTCCTGGGTTCAAGCAATTCTCCTACCTCAACCTCCCAAGTAGCTGGGATTACAGGCATGTGCCACCATGCCTGGCTAATATTTTGTATTTTTACAAAATACATGGGGTTTCCCCATGTTGGTCAGGCTGGTCTCAAACTCCCGACCTCAGGTGATCCGGCCACCTCGGCCTCCCAAAGTGCTGGGATTATAGGCGTAAGCCACTGTGCCTGGCCTGCTTTTCTGCTTTTATCTGCTTCTTTTGAGGTATCTATTCCTCATATATTAAGAAACACTTATATACTTATTCTTGGATTTTTTGTTGTTGTTTTAGACTAGTCTATCCCTTGCCTTTCTGCTGTGAAATATGAAGAATTAGCTCTCTAATGCCACTCACTACATAGTGTTTAGTATTTGCTAGGCAAAGAACAGTGCCTAGCACATACCAAATGCTATGTAATGAATGGCATTAGAGAGCTCCCTATACTACTTCCTATCCTCCCAATGTGGTTACATCCCAAACTTTGTTAGCGCCATATTCGGTATTCAACATCCCAAACTTCGTTAGAGCCATATCCGGTATTCAAATGATGATGACTATGTGAGTATTGTCATAAAGGCCCCAGAGCATAGTGATTAAGAGTAACAACTCTGGAGATCAGTTACTTAGGTTTGAATCTTGCCTCTACCCCTAGCTGTGTTTGACAGGCTGAATACTGTCCCCTCAAAAATGCCCACACCCTGATCCCCAGAACCTATGAATATGTTAACTGTCATAGTAAAAGGGACTTTGAAGTTGTGACTAAATTAAGGATTCTGAGATGGAGAGATTATCCTGGATTGGTAGGTGGGCCGAATGTAATCACAAGAGTCCCTGTTAGAGGAAGGCAGAAGAATCAGAATCAGAGACAGTTGTAAGGACAGAAGCAGAGTCAGAGGGCAAGAAAATGCCACATTGCCGGCTTTGAAGATGGAGGAAGAGGCCACCAGCCAGGCAATGTGTGTGATCCCTAGAAAATGGAAATGACTAGGAAAGGGGTTCCCCCTAGAGCTCCAAAAGGAATACAGGCCTGCCAACACCCTGATTGATTTTAGCTCATAGAAACCTCTCTTTGGCCTCCAGAACTATAAGATAATGAATTTGTATTGTTTTAAGCTATCAAGTTTGTGGTAATTTGTTTTAGCAGCAGCAGACCAATATACTCTGTAATATTTGACAAGTACCTTTATTTAACATCTTTGCCAAATATTTCTGATCTGTAAAATGAGTTGCTGGGAGGCTTAAATGAGTTAATAAATGAAAGACACTTAGAATAGTGCCTAGCACATACCAAATGCTGTATATGTACTTGTTATTGTTGTTTGCAGCTAAGCCACAAAGAGTAGTAGTATGATCATATGCCTTTTCTTTTGTCTTTTCCTGAACTGACAATTCCATCTTAGTCGTCTGTGTATTTGTCATTAACTCATTCCCAGCTATGAAATCACCTGTCAGTATGGCCATGAATTTTTTTTTAAATGGTGACATATCAGTTCCTGTTTTTCTAGAAGACATCACTGCTAGAGCACTCATCTCATTGCAGCCACTCTATGCCTGCAGGACAGGTCTTGCCCCATTCACTGTCATGCTGACAAATCCTCCCTCCCTCCCCGCCACCATTCTTCTCTTTTCTTAGCTCTCCTGCTTTCCTTAGTTATGTGTCTTCCTCTTTCTTGCTTTCTAATTTTGATGATGGTTTTGCGTTCTTGTGACATGGTCAGTCAGGTGCAGCCACAAGGGGAGGCACAGGAGAGGCTCATGAAAACAAAGTTTATTCTACTTACAAGTCTTAGAGAGGGGATCACTGCATGCCACACAGGGTCGCAGGGGAAGGCACCAGGTTTTGGCTTAGTGGTCCAAGATAGGAACAAGTGAAAAACGTAAGCTAGAACCTTAATTGGGATTTCCTTGGGAAAGGCAGGGCTGGGTTTAGGAATGACAAATTTGAATGATTTGGGTAGGCTCTAAGCTATAGGGATGATCTCTAGTTGCCTGGTACTTGGCTCTGGCATGATTAAAGCAGATGAATATTGCTTCTTGGGGTTTGTGGGCCAAAGTACAGCTCCTGCTGAGCCCTTTGCCATCTCTAAGAATTGACTGGCCCCAGAAGGGGCAGTTTCTCTCCAGATTTTTTTTTTCTTTTTTTCTTTTTTGAGACAGGGCCTCACTCTGTCCTCCAGGCTAGAGTGCAGTGGCGCCATCACAGCTCACTGCAGCCTCCACCTCCCCAGGCTCAGGAGATCCTCCAACCTCAGCACCACCCCACCCCCAGTAGCCAAGACTACAGCCTTGCCCACCACACCAGCCAAGTTTTGTATTTTTTGTAGAGATGAGGTTTTGCTATGTTGCTAGTCTCAGTCTCCTGGGCTCGAGTGATCCATTTGCCTCAGCCTCCCAAAGTGCTAGGGTAACAGGCATGAGCTACGGAGCCCAACCCCCAGCCAGATTTTTAAAGATGTCAAACATCATTATATACAGAAAATTGAAAATATACCATACAGTCGTGCATATCCTCCAGTAGTCCCTGATAAAGGGTACCTGATAATTAGATTTCTTGAACTTTGCTTTTCTGAAAATATCTTTATTCCACCCTCACACTGAATTGATAGTATGGCTGGGTATAGATTTCTAGCTTAGAAATCATTATCCTTCTGAATTTTGAAGGTGTCGCACCACTGGTTTCTATCTTCCTGTGTTAGTTGTGGAAAGTCTGATTTTCTTTTTTTTTTTTTTTTTTGAGGCGGAGTCTCGCTCTATCGCCCGGACTGGAGTGCAGTGGCCAGATCTCAGCTCACTGCAAGCTCCGCCTCCCGGGTTTACGCCATTCTCCTGCTTCAGCCTCCCGAGTAGCTGGGACTACAGGCGCCCGCCACCTCGCCCGGCTAGTTTTTGTATTTTTAGTAGAGACGGAGTTTCACCGTGTTAGCCAGGATGGTCTCGATCTCCTGACCTCGTGATCCGCCCGTCTCGGCCTCCCAAAGTGCTGGGATTACAGGCTTGAGCCACCGCGCCCGGCCCGGAAAGTCTGATTTTCTTCTGATTCCTGACTTGTTTGTGTGTGACCTATTTCTTTCTGGAAACTTTTAGAATCTTGTCCTTATCCCTACAGCTTTGCAAGTGCTTTGACTTGAATTGTAGCTTTTAATAAAGAGTCAGACTCCATTTTTAATATTTGACTGCTGACAGCTTTTACTTATTTACTTATTTTTTATTTATTTGAGACAGTTTTGCTCAGTCGCCCAGGCTGGAGTGCAGTGGCGCGATCTTGGCTCACTGCAACCTCCACCTTCAGAGTTCAAACAATTCTGTGTCAGCCTCCAGAGTGAACTGGGATTACAGGCATGCACCACCACGCCCAGCTAATTTTTGTATTTTTAGTAGAGATGGGGTTTCACCATGTTGGCCAGGCTGATCTCAAACTCCTGACCTCACGTGATTCGCACACCTCAGCCTCCCAAAGTGTTGGGATTACAGGTTTGAGCCACCAAGCCCGGCCAGCTGACAGCTTTTAATCCCCATCCTCCCTCTTACCATCTTGCCCTACATGTAGGCAAGTCAGTAAAAAAAAGTGCACCCTCCTTTGGGAAGTTCAAATCTTGCAAGCCCTAACCTGTTAATGAAAACCCTTACCCCAGCCCTACCTGCTAGCCACAATTAAACCCAAAACCAGTCACCCCTCCTGACTCTTTCATTTGCTGACCTGCTTGTAAGCCTGAAGCATGGAAAACCTCATAATATGCACAATACATCTCTTCGTGCCTTCTTGGTACTTGTGTAGTGTTATCAGGTTAAACATCTGAATGCATTCCTCCTCTGCAGGAACACAGAACACCACCATTTACTAGCTGAATGATCTGCCTCAGTTTATCCATTTGTAAAATGAGAATAGTAGCAGTACTCACACTGTTGTTTTGAAAATTAAATGGGGTTAATACCTGTTAAGTGCTTAAATTGATACCTGGCACACAGTTAAAATTTAACAAGTGTTACTTATTACTGGTGTGGGCCCTTTATATTCAAAGTGTTGGGCACTTGATGAATTCCTTCAATTGAGGGACTCAGGTTATTTTGGTTATGAGGCATGTTTTTGATATTTAATTTATTTCCTCCTCTCCTGGGGACTACTCTCTCCTTCTAGAATATTTATCATACTTTCTCTCCTATTCTCCATCTAACTTTCTTTTTTATTTTGCTTCATGAGACATTATAAAATTTCATGTCTTTATCTTCAAGTTTTTCTGTGATCTTTAGATCCATTCTCCTCTTTTTTACTTAATAGTAAAACTCGTGTTTAACTAGTCACTTGGTCATATAACTCATTTCCCAGTCTCTCCTGCAAGCTGTTTATCCAGATGACTACGTTCTATTCAGCTGGATGGAAATGGTGAGTGAAAGACTTCCTCGAAGTCTCTTGAGAGCAGAGACGTATCCTTCTTTACTTGCTCTTGCCTGCTGTGTGAAATGTGGAAGCCCTGGAGTTTCTTACTTCCAGGCTGCTGATATGTGAGAGCAAAATAAAGCTCTAAATTTTGAAGAGTTCTTATTTTTAATTTCCAAGAATGCTCTTTTGTTCTCTGAATGTTTCTTTTTTAAAAGCAGCATTTTATTCTTATTTGGTGATACAGTATCTTATTTTTAAAGAATATTAAGGGTTTTTTTCCATTTTCCTTTGCTTCTTGCATTATTTCTGTTACCACTGAGTTAATTTTTTCTGTATATTTATTTTGATCTTTGTCATTTATGTTAGAGGCTTTCCTCAATTTTCTGGTAATCATTAACTGTCTGTTTATATTAAAGAATGAGGCACTAGGCCAGGCACAGTGGCTTACACCTGTAATCCCAGGGCTTTGGAAGGCCAAGGTGGCAAGATTGCTTGAGGCCAGGAGTTTAGGACCAGCCTGGGCAATATAACAAGACCTTATCTCTACAAAAAAAAATAAATAAATGATCAGGACATGGTGGTGTATACCTATAATCACCATTATTTGGGAGACTGTGGAGGGAGGATCACTTGAGCCCAGGAGTTTGAGACTGTAGTGAGCTATGATGGTGCCACTCTACTTCCACCTAGGCAATAGAGCGAGACCCTGTCTCAAAAAAGAAAGAAAAAAAGAATGAGGTACTATAGAGATAACAGTGTGTAATGGGGCTTGTTGAGTAGTTGGTCTCTCCACAAGGAATAAGGTGGGATCCAGAAATTACTTGGGTACTTCCAAATGCCAGTATCTCTAGGTATTTTATTGTGGGTTAGTCGATGTCCCCATAGAAAGATTATTTGCCTAGTAGTATAAGCCTGGGTGCTTGGATTGATTAAGTCATAGATGAGTGGAGGATGGTGCCCAGAAAGAAGTGTTGAAATGTTCAAGTGGAAAATGCCCAGGGTTAGTGATCCTCGGTTGCAGAAGTCCTCCTAATTCTACCATGAATGGATAATACAACTCTCTTGAGAGAGGAGTCAAAGACTCTTCTCTTTTTTACATTCTTCTTGGGGTACCTGAAGATGTCTAGAAGAATCTTTTGGTTGACTGTTGGTGTATCCACTGATTTCTTTATCTCCCAGCTTATCTCGTTTTCTTCCAGGAACCTCTCTAGGTTGTGAGGGGAGACCAAAAACCAACTAGATATCCACTACACTTTAAAGCTTTGTCTGGTTAAATAAAATGAACCTTATAAGAAATGCTTAGCTCTTTTTGGAAAAAAATGATCTGTCTCTGTAATAATCTCTCCATACCCAGCAGTGCTTCTTTCCCTAAGGTGGTCTTCAGGAGTATGGCAAGAGAGGGCTTATGAGATCTTATAGCTTTGAAAAATAAGCTCTCTAGGGCCAGATGGTATACTTGCACAATCAGAAATACAGTCCCCAAGTATTAAAGGACACTATCAATATAGAGAAAGGGCAACTCACAGGATATTTGCAAATCGTATATCTGATAAGGGGTTAATGTCTAGAATATGTTTCTTTAAGCCCCTACAACTCAAAAGGAAAACAATCTGATTCAAAAAATGGACAAAGGACTTGAATAGACATTTCTCCAAACCAGATGTTCAAGTTGCCAGTAGGCACACACACAAAAAAAGATGCTCAACATAACTAATCATTAGGTAAATGCAAACCAAGCTGGGAGTGGTACCTCATGCCTGTAATCCCAGCAGTTTGGGAGGCTGAGTTGGGAGGATCATTTGAGTCCAGGCATAAGACCACCCTAGGCAACATAGTGAGATCCCATATCTACAAAAAATTTAAAAATTAGCTGGGCATGGCGGCACGTGCCCATAGTTCCAGCTACTTGGCAGGCCAAGGTGGAAGCATTGCTTGAGCCCAAGGTTGAGGCTGTAGTGAGCTGTGATCACGCCACTGCACTCCAGCTTGGGTGAAAGAACAAGACCCTGTCTTGAAAAATAAATGAAATAAAATTGCATTCTGAGTTATAGGAAAAATAAAATAAAATGCAAACCAAAACCTTAATAACATACCATTTCACACTCATTGGGATGGCTATTACTTTATTTAAAAAAAAAAAAACAGAAAAGAAACTACTATTGGCAAGGATGTGTAGAAATTGGAACCTTTGTACACTGTTGGTAGGAATGCAAGATGGTGCAGCCACTGTGGAAAACAGTATGGTGGTTCCTCAAAAAATTAAACATAGAATTACTATATGGCCTAGCAATTCCACTTCTGGATATATACCAGAAAGCAATAATTGAAAGCAGGCCCTTGAACAGATATTTGCATACCAACATTATTCACAATAGGCAAAAGATAGAAACAACCCAAATGTCCATCAATGGATGAACTGATAAACAAAATAGGACATATACCTATAATGATACTACTCAGCCTTAAAAAGAAAAGAAATTCTGATACTTAAACGTGGGAGACATAAAGCCAAACACAGAAGGACAAATATTACATAGTTTCACTTACATGTGATACCTGGAGCAGTCAAATTCATAGATATGAAAAACAGAATGGTGATTTCCAGGGGCTGGGGGAAAGGGAGAATGGGGAGTTAGTGTTTAATGGGTACAGAATTTTTGTTAGGAATGATGAAAATGTTCTGCAGGTGGATTGTAGTGATGATTGCACAACAATGTGAATGCACTTACTGTAACTCAACTGTACACTTAAAATAGTTAAGATGGTAAATTTTATATATTTTTTACAATTAATTTTAAAAAACAAAATGATGTAATCTTCAAGGTTGAAGATTTATTGCCTTAATAGCAATAGGATGCGGGGAAGGGTGATGGGCTTCTCTTGCCTCCCTCCCTCTCATTGACATCATCTCCTACAACTTTATGATTGGTTTTTGCCTCCTATCTGTCCCTGCACACCACCACCAGATACCCACATTACTACGTCATTCCTTCATTGTCTTTTGGCCTCCATAGTTTCTGATAAGAAATTTGCTGTAATTCTTATCTATTTTTCCCCTCTGTATGTTTCCCAGCCCCTTCCTGCTCTTCACTTCTTCACATCTCTGTTCAATGGTCTTTCCACAAACAGCTCTTAAACTAACCATTCTACTTAAAATGGTCATTTTTTTTTTCTGCCTGCTTTTAAGACTTTTCTCTTTATCACTGGTAATACCCAGCCATGAATTTATAATAGATGGCACCAGTGGTAGGAAGTGAGACAAGAGAATTTCATCAACCCTTCCTTACATCCCATTGCTATCCTGGCAATAAAGGTTCATCCTCAAAGAGTATTTCTGAATGTACAAGGAGACCATGTAGACCTGAAGAGCCTGTTTTTCAAAGCTATGAGATTGTGTAAACTTTCTCTCATCATACACCTGAAGGCTAATTCAAGGAAAGAAGCAGTGGAGGGTATGGGGATGCTATCTTAGAGATAGATTTTTTTATCTAAAAGACACATGTTTCTTCCAGTATTCATTTAAATTATGTAACCAAATAAAGCTTTAAACCAGAGTAGGCAGCCCTAAATGGATGTACACCTAATATACAACTTCAAAATACATGCAGCAATGTGACTAGTGATCCTGGAGTTGTGCGCTATAGTGGCCCTGCTTATTAGCCCCTTCCCACTCTTCACTTCTTCACATTATTCACATCTCTGTTCAGTGCTGTTTCCTCAAACAGTTCTTAAACTAACCATCCTACTTAAAATAGCCATTTCCCCAACCATCCCATAACTCTGCTTTATTTTCCTTTGTAGCATTTACTCATAACATACTATTTTATTATTTATTGGTTACTTTTCTGTTGTCAGTCTCCTTCACTACAGTATAAACACCATGGGTGCATCTTCATTGTCTTATTCGTATCATATACCCAATTCCTTGATCAGAGCCTAGAACATTCATAGTAGACGCTAAATAATATTTGTTGAATGAATGTATTTATTTATGTATTTACTTATGATATTATTAATATGAAGTATGTATTAGTCCATTCTCACACTGCTATAAAGAACTACCTGAGACTGAGTAATTTATAAAGAAAAGAGGTTT
>NW_012115599.1:2609021-2636234 GCF_000951035.1 Colobus angolensis palliatus
TACTCATAACATACTATTTTATTATTTATTGGTTACTTTTCTGTTGTCAGTCTCCTTCACTACAGTATAAACACCATGGGTGCATCTTCATTGTCACACTGCTATAAAGAACTACCTGAGACTGAGTAATTTATAAAGAAAAGAGGTTTCATTGACTCACAGTTCCACAGGCTGTACAGGAGACATGGCTGCGGAGGCCTCAGGAAACTTACAATCAGGGCAAAGGGGAAGCAAGCACGTCTTCACATGTTGGCAAGAGGGAGACAGAGCTAAGGAGGAAGTGACAAACACTTTTTTTACCATCAGATCTTGTGAGAACTCACTCACTATCATGAAAACAGCAAGGGGGATATCTGCCCCCATGATCCAATCACCTCCCACCAGGTCCCTCCTCCAACATTGGGAATTATAATTCAACATGAGATTTGGGTGGGGACACAGAGCCAAACCGTATCAAAGTATATAGCTAATATCTATAATTGTTATTTGAGTTTGTCTTCTTCATTTTTATCTTTTTCCATTCATTCTGCAATCTCTTATTAACTTTGTGTCATGTATACAGTCAGCTTGAGAGGTGGCGGGGGGAGGCGGAGAGAAAAATGTATAAAGTAAGAGCTCCACAAAGAAATCCCCACTTCCTGTGGAATACAATTCGAAGTCCTTTGCAGGCAGATTGGATATCATAAATCCAAGAGGGGATATAAAGTTTTATTTTAGTTTTTATTTTATTTATTTATTTATTTATTTTTGAGACGGAATCTCACTCTGTTGCCCGGACTGGAGAGCAGTGGTGCGATCTTGACTCACTGCAACCTCTCCCTCCCGGGTTCAAGTGATTCTCCTGCCTCAGCCTCCAGAGTAGCTGGGACTACAGGCGCCCACCACCACGCCCACCAGCTAATTTTTGCATTTTTAGTAGAGACGGGGTTTCAACATACTGGCGAGGCTGGTCTCGAACTCCTGATCTTGTGATCCGCCCGCCTCGGCCTCCCAAAGTGCTGGGATTACAGGCGTGAGTCACCGCGCTCGGCCAAGTTTTATTTTTTTAAAGCACTCAAGAAGTTAGGTTTGTTTCTAGAAACGTGGAAGCATCCGTCGGCTTCCTTCCAGCGTCGCTTTGCTTCCTTCCAGCATCCCAAGGAGCCCAACTCCTTAATTTTCCCTACAGAGAATAGCACCAGGTCCGAAGCAGCTTGCATCAAAGCTCTTCCTTTGGTAATTGACAGCTGGGGGAAATCCTACCGAGGCCCACCCCTACCGTCCTCCTTGCAGGCTGACAGGCAAAACTCGGTGGCACTGGCTTCCAGCTCAGCCAATAGAGGAAGCTGGAGCAAGAGCCTGTGTAAACAAACCCAGAGTGCGGTGCCTTGGTCTCCTCCCCAACGAATGGGCCGGGCGCATCCTTGGCCCAATGCCTATCCCAGGCTAGCGTAGCGTCCTTTCAGCCAGTCAGAGCCGGCGTCTCCCACAAGGAGGTGTTCCACCACAGGAAAAAAAAAAAAAAAATGAAGGAAGAGAAAAGACAGACATTAAAACCAATCAGAAGCTGAAACTTCTGAGAGAGTGGGCGGGCACTGCTTCACATTTAGACCAATAAAAACCACATATGCCATTCTAGGTGCCCGAACGGCATCCTCTTCGATCCAATAGACGAATGGGGCGGTGCCCGGTAACCAATGGCTTGGGTTCGGGGGCGGGGCGAGGAGGCAGTGTGCAGTAAGAGGTAACCTGGCAAGTGGAGTGGCGCTTCTCGGGTGCTGTGTTTCACGCTTTGGTACTAAAGGCCGAGACTGTTCTGGCGACGGCGACCTCTACGGCAACGGCTTAAGCTCTCGGAGGAGTGGCAGAGTACGATCTGAAGGAGGGGCTTCTGGTCAGCCCAGGTGGGCTCGGGTGCCCGGGCTGCTGGGGAAAGGACTCGAGGGAAGCGCTGTTCTCCTGGCTCTGGGGGCGCCCTGCGCCTCCCTTTCTGCCACCGTCGGGGCTGTGAGGGGCGGCACGCGCCTGCCCGAGCTCCTGTGGGGAGGGAAAGCGCACGGGATCCCACCTCGCGGCCATCGGCGAAAAGGGGCGTCCGCTGGGGTCAGCCCCTGCCCCTCCGGGGCGATAGCGGGTTTTCGTCCCTTTCCCCCCGCACAGGTGCTCTGTTTCCCCCTCACCCCTACCCCCACCCATGTTCCTGACTCCCCTCAGCGTCCGCCTAACACTCGAACCGGATTCTTGGCCTGAGTCCCATTGCTACCCAGGTGCAACAATGCTAGGCAAATTGACCCGCGCGGCATCCCCCGCCCCTCTCCCCGGGCTGGAGGGGAGGGATTGCGCGTCGTGCCCCTCCCCCATTCGCGGGCCCCTGCGCGTCCTCTGCGATTTTATACTTGCTCCATCTCCCCCTTGACTCCAGCCCTCATTCTTCATGCCTCATTTGCCTGGGAGACGTTCGCCACTTCTCTTGTGCCTTGCAGTCCGTGAGTGAGTCCATCACCCCCGACCAACCTCTAAATTCCATTCTCATCTCTCCAGAAAACTAACATTTTCCACTTGCCTCTTCCAGGCAGCTGGAAGGTGAACCGAGAGAGGCAGAATACGTTGAACAGGGAGTTTGGCAAGGTTGGGAACTTTAATCGGTTTTGTTCATGGTAAACTGTTTTTGCCTTCCTTAAGATGGCATTTGATCATTATACCCGCTCTAGAATCTTTGTCCTAATGCAGTTCTTTTGGTGGTAATTGCTGAAAATGCAGTTGAAAAGGGCTAACTAGAAGGAAGGGATTTAAATTTTGTTACTATTATTTTAAGTAAATTGAACTGGATTATACTTTAAACAGCTTAACTGGGGTTTCTGGGAGTTTGCAGTGTAAGGACCTGGCTACCCTATTTTGTCATAAAATATAGAGCATACTTAGTTGTACAGCACAGTGTGATTTGATCACAGCCAACCTATGAATGGATAATAACAGCATTGAATCTGTTTAAAAACAACGTTCCCTATTCCCTTTTAACCTTCATAGTATATTCGTTTGGTTTCTAGTAACGTCGGTTCTAGCCATATGTTTCTAAGTAACAGCACAAACTATGTTGTGCCTGAGTAAAATTTTACCAATAATTTTATGGGGAAAAGCTAATGCACTGCTCTTAGTTTTGATTAAGATTTTAGATGTTTGAAAATATAAACTCAGATATTGGACGGTGATTATTTTGGAGGTTGGAGGAGATTGAAGTGTTGGGGTAAGACTGATAGGCTCCTTTGGCTACTTGTATATCGGGGTGGGGAGAATATACAAGTTTACAAAATCTTGTAAATTCTCACAGTGCTTAGTTTCCTGACTTTAGAAAAATTGGAATTGTTTTTCCTAGCTTTCAGTGGAGAAATGTAAGCTGTGAGTTTAACATCGTGTTAACTGTGTTTTGGCCAGAATTTTGCAAGCTTTTGTGAAAAAAAAGTATATTGCTTTCCTTATCCTGTTTGTAATGTATATATCAATATGCTTCCTTGTATTTTACTGTGGTAAAATTGTATCTTGCATAGAAAGAAAAATGTCTATTATAGTGAATTAAAAGAAGTCTTTACTCTGAGGTGGCAGCCTTGTCTAATGGACCATATGTTTAAGCCTTGTTAATAAATCACACTACAGCCTAGCACAGTGGTGTGTGCTTGTAATCCCAGCCACTTAGGAGGCTGAGGCAGGAGGATTGCTTGAACCTAGGAGTTTAAGACCAGCCCGGGCAACATAGTGAGACCCCGTCTCAGTCAATCAACCAATTAATCAATTACACTAAAAAGAGCAAGATCTTAAAACTGTTCCAACAAATGACTGGGTGTCTAAAACAATGAAAAGAGTTTATGAGAGTTACAGCAGTCATCAGAGAAAAATCCTGGACAAATTGCAAATCTGTACCAGTTGTGAATTGCTATGACTGAAGCTGAAAACCAAAGTTATTTTTGTACAGTCTTTTTTGGGAATATTTGTGTTTAATAATAACTTGTTTGCAAATTTAGAGGACTCTAGCTATGATTTCTTCTTAGAGACCTTGACCTTGAGGACCTTAGAGACCTTGACCTCACAGTTTAATGGAAGAGAGAACTAGAAACCAATAATTAAATGCAAAGAGTGAGGTTCTGCAGTACAAGGAATATACAGGGTTCAGGGAAGCACGATGGCACCGTGATCCGACCTCATCTTCTACTGCTCTAGACTTTCTGAAGTGCCATTTCCTGAACCTACCTGTTTTTTTCCACCACCTGCACCTCTCTCTGTAGGCACCATTCCTTGCATGCCTTTTGCACACCTCATGTGCCTGGTGAAATTCTGTTTCTTCAAAATCTTGAAGCCTGCCTCTGCCTCATCCAAATAATTGTTTTTGCCTACTTCTCTGTTATTTCTTTATAAATAATTATAGTCGATTCTCATTATTTGCAGTAGTTATATTCCGTAAAGTTGCCAAGAACACTGGATTATCAAATATTCAACCCTTGTTCCCAAGGAAAATATATACGTATATAGATATCTCACATAGATTGCTATCTTAATTCCTAAAAACAACTCATCCTGGTAGATTGAATTTTCTTTATTTACAAAAGAATAAAGGAAGTACAGAAGTGTTAAGCGATTTGCCTGAGGCCACTCCACTAACAGGTGCCAGAGTTAAGATTCAGACTCGTCCAGATGGCCCCAGAGCCAGAGCTGCTTGCACTACGCTGCACTGCCCTCTGCTGTCTCTGTCCTCTGGTCAGTCTTGTATGAGAGCTGAGACGAGGCTGAGGGTCACCTTATTTGATCTTAGCTTGGGATGTGGGCAAGGAGTGACATATTTTTCACTGCTATGTGTATATCCATGAGTCACCTTGAAAGCTCCACAAGTATTAATTTGGGGATTACAAAGACATTTTAGCAAGCAAGCAAATTTGCAAATATGGGATCCACAAATAATGAGGATGAACTGTATTCGTAAGTGACTGCTAGGGTCTGTTTCATGTTAACCCTTTTCCCCAACAATGTGGAGTATTTCTTTAGCTTATTTGATAGTTTGTACATTTATTCATGTATTTATTCATTTATCATATATTCATTTGTTCAGTTTGTTCATTTGTTATATACTAAGCACTTACTATAAGTCAGACTCGGCCGGGCGCGGTGGCTCACGCCTGTAATCCCAGCACTTTACGAAGCCAAGGCAGGTGGATCACGAGGTCAGGAGTTCAATACCAACCTGGCCAGGATGGTGGAACCCTGTCTCTACTAAAAATACAAAAAAATTAGCCAGGAGTGGTGGCAGGCGCTTGTAGTCCCAGCTATTCAGGAGGCTGAGGCAGAGACTTGCTTGAACCCAAGAGGTGGAAGCTGCAGTGAGCCAAGATCGTGCCACTGCACTCCAGCCTGGGCAAGAGTGAGACTCTGCTTCAAAAAAACACAACTTGGTTTTGTTTTTGTTTTTGTTTTTGTTTTTTTGAGATGGAGTTTCGCTCTTGTCGCCCAGGCTGGAGTGCAATGGCACGATCTCAGCTCACTGCAATGTCCGCCTCCTGGGTTCAAGTGATTCTCCTGCCTCAGACTCCAAGTAGCTGGGATTACAGGCTCACACCACCATGCCCAGCTAATTTTTGCATTTTAGTGGAGACAGGGTTTCACCACGTTGGCCAGGCTGGTCTCGATATCCTGACCTCAGGGGATCCATCCACCTTGGCCTCCCAGAGTGCTGGGATTACAGGCGTGAGCCTCTGCATCCAGCCTCAAACTCTGCTTTAATCTGTAGTGAACAAGCTAGAGATTAAGGTCCTGCCCTGTGGATTTTATATTTGCATAAGAAAGACAGATAGCTATGTCAGGAGCTCTGGGGAGAGGCCCAGTCCAGGTTGGAATTATAGATTCACTTGACCAAGGTAAACCTGGTGTGCCTGCTCCTACTTCACATCCCCAGACATATTTCCAGAACATTTCTTTTCTATTTTTGTGTAAAAACTTTTCCTTTTGAGCCTCTCTCCATTGTTGCATGTCAGCCTCTACTTGTCTTTTATTGATTTTGAGGCCACTTGCCCATGTAAGTGGCAGGATACCACAGAAGAATCATGCTGACCTGAGTCTTTGAATTATGGTTCTGCTACCTACCAACTGAGTTCCTTTGGTCAAGCTCTTGGACTTCTGAGCCTGTTTCCTAATTTCAGAAGTGGTATATAATATGTTAGTCCCTGGTGGGTTGCAAGGAAGAGGCACACACATATCAGCTTTGGTGATGAGGGCTGAATGTAAACTTGGATGGGAAGTCATCTAAGCAGCCATATTGTCTCTTGGCCCTAGTATTTTCAAAACCTCATAGAACATTAATTTAGCAGTATTTAGTATTTGAGCTCTGAAGACCTGCCCTCTTTTCCTTCATTCACTCAACATTTGTATTTTCCAAGAGAGAATATCTGATTGGATTAGTCTGTCACCTTCTAAAAACAGAAGACCCCTATTAGGGAGCATTTTGAGCTATGCCATGTCCTTGATGATTGATCTCCCTGAAGTTCAGCCTATATGTTGTCCTTAGCTGAAGCACTGAGCCCTGGTCCAGTCACTTGTGGCCAAAGAAGTAAGGTTGGTTGTATGCATTATCAATCACACAGATATGCTACAGATACGCTTTTTGTGTATGCCACAGTCACACAATAGTTATATTGTGTCTAGAGTTAGTTCCTGCCTGTGGGTTCATGGTCTCACTGACTTCAGGAATGGAGCCCCAGACCTTCGCGGTGAGTGTCACAACTCTTAAGGATGACACAGACCCCAAGAGTGAGCGGTAGCAAGGTTTATTGTGAAGTGTGAAAGAACATGGCTTCCATAGCATGGAAGGGGACCCAAGCAGGTTGCAGCTGCTGGCTCCGTTGGCCAGCTTTTATTCCCTTATTTGTCCCCTCCCGTGTTCCGTTTCTGGCCTATCCCAGAGTGCCCTTTTTTCAATCCTCCCTGCAATTGGCTACTTTTAGGATCCTGCTGATTGGTGCATTTTACAGAGTGCTGATTGGTGCATTTTACAGAGTGCTGATTGGTGTGTTTTACAGAGTGCTGATTGGTGTGTTTTGCAGAACGCTGACTGGTGCATTTTACAATCTTCTTGTAAGACAGGAAAGTTCCCCAAGTCCTCACTCGACTCAGGAAGTCCAGCTGTCCTCACCTCTCAGTATGACTGTAGCATATTCTAAAAGAACCCTTTGGAGAGTTTCTTTAGAAGACAATTGAAAGTATAGAAGTTCTAGAGTTTCATGGCCTTTTGTCCAATTCAAACACTTATCTAATGTAATCATAGATAATTGTTAATAAAGAATCTAACAAGGTAATTGACACATATCAAATAGTCAATACATCTCCCTTTTGGTGTTACATTTAGTATTATAGTGTGGTTATTTGTTCATATGGCTCTTTTTCATACCAGATCATGAGCTCCATGAGGGCAGGGTCTACAGTTTCAACTGTGAGAATTCTGAACTCTTACTGAAAGAATGGGAGAATAGAAAGGCTTCCCAGAGAAGGTAGTATTTAAGCTGATTGTTTAAGGGTGAGTAGGAATCCTTTCCAGGTGAATAAAACCTTGAGACATCATTCCAAACAGAGTCTAGCAGGTGCAAAGGCGCAGAGATAGAGATGATGAAGTTTACTTTTGTGCTCTTTGTATTAGAAATAAGTGTCCTTTGTATTTTTAATACAAAGAGCAAATAAAAACAAAAATTAAAAATCATTTAGAGGAAAAACTATAAATGGGCTTGGCCAGAGGGCATGTCACAATTGAGTTAGCTATGACCATAGACACTCAGTAATGGATGGAAGTTTTAGGGAAAGAGTAAAACATTCTCAGGTTGTTGGCCAAGTATCTAGAACAATTTAGAAATACAGGTAATTGAATTCTGGGAATGATTACACTGTAGTGAAATCATTTACTTCTTCTCTGCCTGTGAAACATTTATGTGTTGCACACTGTTCAGGGTCCTGAAAATGAGACTTCTTCTCAAGGAGCTCATGAGCAATCAAGGGAGACAGATGGGTGAGCAGCTGATTATCATGTGACAGGTGAGGTAATAGAGGTATAACAAAAATGCTATCTAAACAAGAATAATAATTAGTAATATATGGAGTGACGGGGAAAGATTTCTCAAATGAAGCTGGCTGGGCATGATGATGGCTCACGCCTGTAATACCAGCACTTTGGGAGGCAGAGGTGGGAGAATCCAGGAGTTCAAGACCAGCCTGGTCAACAGAGCGAGACCCTGTCTCTATATTTGAAAGAATAAACAAATATTTTTCTAAAAGGAAGTGATATTTGAGCACTGTGGAGCACTATACAAATATAGGACAGACTGAAGGAATGTATCCACCTTAATTTGAGTTAACATTTTAAAATATTTTATATTGCAGAAATAGTACATATTCACTGTTGTGAAATTAGAAATAATTGATTGTCTAGGAGTGGGGTACTACAAAGTACTCCACAGATCCACCATACTGAGACAGTGGTTAGTGCTTTGATAGATTTATTTTGTTTTGTTTTGTTTTTTTTGAGACGGAGTCTCGCTCTGTTGCCCAGGCTGGAGTGCAGTGGCCGGATCTCAGCTCACTGCAAGCTCCGCCTCCCAGGTTTACGCAATTCTCGTGCCTCAGCCTCCCAAGTAGCTGGGACTACAGGTGCCCGCCACCTCGCCCGGCTAGTTTTTTGTGTTTTTTAGTAGAGACGGGGTTTCATCGTGTTAGCCAGGATGGTCTCCATCTCCTGACCTGGTGATCCGCCTATCTCGGCCTCCCAAAGTGCTGGGATTACAGGCTTGAGCCACCACGCCCGGCCTGATTGATTTATTTTATACTTTTTGTCCATATACATGTATTATATACATACATATGCATGGTTAAATAGAAATGGTTCCTCCTAGGTGTTCTGTTTATCCATTTATTTTTATGAAATAAATCCCCAAAGAGTTCATTTGCTTTGTCCAAGGGAATCTTTTGTTACATGCTGCTGTACATAATGAAAACTAAAAAAGGGGCTAACTTTTCAGCCTAGTGACTATGTGGGCTTGTGGTGATTTAAACAGAGGCCTCATGAAAGGCACCTTCAGAAATGAATTTGGTATGTGTAGGTGGTTATGCTTGGCATTATTGTTTGTACTAGTATGATAGGGATGACTTCAGTGCCTGCCATCAGGGAACTAGTTAAGTAAACGATGGTACATCCAAATGATGGAATACTGTGTAGTTGTAAAGAAGAATGAGAAAGACCTATGTACTCATGTAGAAGAACTAGATATCGTGTGTGTTTTTAAAAAAGGAACAAGGAATGGTATATGTATGGTATAGTGTATATGATATGCTACTTTTTGTGTTGAGAGAGAAGAGTAGAATAAGAATATACATGTGTGTTTGCAGAGATAACTTCTGAAATGATATATAAGAAACCAATTAAAAGTGTTTGGCTGTGGAGGGAGAATAGGACTATGAATGGGATTTTGCCACATACATTTATAGATAGTTATATTTTAAATTTTTTTGAACTATGTATTTGTATACATTACCCTTTTAAAAATAAGTGAATGAAGGAATGAAATGGGATTATGAGAACGAGATAAGAAAAAGGTTCTACAGGGCTGCCCATCTTTTTAGTACCCAGCAAATACATAGCAATAACAGCAAAAATTGGAAGAATTGCCCCAGGAAGGTGGAGAGTCAGCCTTTCCTTTGTCTTTTCCTCAATTTCATATATTTTAAAAAATACTCTGAGAACAATAAAACAATTTAAAACAAAAATGTTTCCAGAACTTGTAAAATAAAAGGAATATGGGGCAGCTTTGTGTAGTGCACATCCCGAGAATGGGCTGATTTACCTCAAGAGGCAGGGAGTCAAGCTCTCTAGCCTACATGGGATACATACATGAGAAAAATAAGAAAAAGAATGGATGTGGAAAATAACACTTATCCCTGATTATAAAGGAAATCACATTCTTTTTACAATAATTTAACAAAATATAAAGAAAAACTTTTAGGCTGGGCGCGGTGGCTCACACCTGTAATTCCAGCACTTTGGGAGGCTGAGGCGGGCAGATCACGAGGTCAGGAGATCGAGACCATCCTGGCTAACATGGTGAAACCCCGCCTCTACTAAAAATACAAAAAAAAAAAAAAGTAGCTGGGCATGGTGGCAAGCACCTGTAGTCCCAGCTACAGGAGGTAGGAGAATGGTGTGAACCCGGGAGGCGCAGCTTGCAGTGAGCTGAGATCGCGCCATTGCACTCGACAGAGTAAGATGCTGTCTCAAAAAAAAAAGAAGAAAAAAAAGAAAATGCTTTAATTCTGGCACTCAAAACATTCTGGTTTGCTGCTTTTTATACTTTTTTTATGCATGTAAACATTTTTAAAAGTAGAATCATGAAATATAGTCTTTTGTCACTTACTATATTTTGGGCATGTTTCTGTGGCAGTAAATATATCCTGGCATCATCATTTTTAATAGCTGGCTGTATATTAAGTGAATCATTGCCACTCCAGAGGTGAATTTCCTTATATATACATTTTAATGGACTCGAGCAAGCATTTTTGGACTGAATTCATAGAAGTAGAATTTCTGGAGGAAAATAACAAAAAATAGTTTTAGGGTTTTTAATAGAAATTTTCAAATTATCCTATAGGAAAATGGGTTCAGTATATACTCCCACCAACAGTGACGGAGTTCCAGTTTCCCCCTTCCATTTGTCATCTTTGCTCATCTTTAGGCAGAAAGTCTCATTGTTTTAATTACATTTTCTTTAATTTCTAGTGCTTTTGAGTCTTTTTTAAATGCTTATTGGCCATTTTTATTCTTGTAGGAAGTGCCTATTTCTCCATTGCCTATTTTCTGTTGGAAAGTATTTGTTTTTTTCTGAGTAATTTTATAAAATTATAAAATTTTATCTCTTCTATCATTTTCTTTTTCTGAGTAATTTTAAAGATTTCTTTATAGGCTAAGGATACAAACCTTTTATCTGTCATTGAAGTTACCAAAACTGTCTCCCACTAAGTTGTCCTTTTGCTTTATTTTTTCTTTCTTTTTTTGCTAGCCAAGCTCCAAAGTCGCATTTCACTTTATTTTTATTGGGCTGAATGAAAGCATTTTAACTTAGTGATTTTAGTGTAAACAGGAGTAGAGCAGAATGTAATTATCTAGGTCTCAGTCTGTCACCCAGGCTGGAGTGCAGTGGCATGATCTTAGATCCTGCAGCCTCAAACTCGTGGGCTCAAGTGATTTTCCCGCCTCAGCCTCCCAGATAGCTAGGACTACAGGTATATGCCACCACGCCCAGCAGATTTGAAAAATTTTTTGTAGAGATATGAATTTGCTATGCTGCCCAGGCTGGTCCTGAATTCCTGACTTCAAGTAATCTCCCTCCTTGGCTTGCCAAAGTGCTGGGATTGTAGGCGTGAGCTGTTGCTCCCAGCCCAGAGCTTATTTTTGTTTGCTAGTGGTGTTCTTGGTATCTCTTCATATTTGAGGCTTTGTTGCTAGTGCAAGGTATTACCCTTACCATCTGAGGTTTAAGGGCTTTTGTTTTTAATACTAAATACCGAGCCGTTTAGTTCTGCATCTTTGCAAGTAACATAGTGTGCCTACCAGGACTCTGCTTCATATCCATTGAAAGCAAGAAGCAATACAGTAAAACTTTGCCTGGCTAGAGGCTTTGAAAGAATGGAGTATTCTGGTTTAATTCTGTTAACTTGGAAGTTATGAAGGTGAAAAAAATTCAAAACTTTAATTTCCTGTAGAATGCAATTCAAAAGTATAGACTGGGCGTGGTGGCTCACACCTGTAACCCCAGCACTTTGGGAGGCCCAGGTGGGCAGATCACCTGAGGTCAGGAGTTTGAGACCAGCCTGACCAACATGGTGAAATGGTGAAACCCTGTCTCTACTAAAAATAGAAAAGTTAGCTGGGCATGGTGATGGACTCCTGTAATCCCAGCTACTCAGGAGGCTGAGGCAGGAGAATCACTTGAACTGGGAAGGCAGAGGTTTCAGTGAGCCAAGATCGTGCCACTGCACTCCAGCCTAGACAACAGTGAGACTCCGTCTCAAAAAAAATTAAAATATATATATATAGCCAATAATTCCACTTTTCTTCTCTTAGTAAGTTTGGACATTCGGATCTACTTGGCGTTTTATTATAGAACTCCTAGTGTTCCTGAGACTTACATTGTGAAGATCCTTTTCTAAAACTTTAGATGTAAGAGGATGTAAATGGTATTGTATGAGATCAGGCCGGATGAGAACTGACACCTGTAAATACACTTTTTAGACTAAGTCTCTGATTGCCATTTGTTCTTATTTAACTAATAAAAATAAAACACGTTGGATGGAGGGTGAGAGTAGAAAGGAGATATATGTCTTTTAATTGGATGTCATTATTTCTTATCAAGATAGAATATACAGTATCCCTGGCTTTGGGCCTACAGAAAGAAATACATTTTTCTAAGTGCTATATGCCAGAGGTTCTTGAACACCTGGAGGGCTTATTGCAACACAGATTGCTGGACCCTATTCCAGAGTTTCTGATTCATCAGGTCTAGGGTGGGGCCTGAGAATTCGCATTTATAACAAGTTCTCAGGTGATTCTGATGCTGCTGGTCCAGAGACTACATTTTTGAGAACCACTCTTATATACTAAAAGTTGTAGAACTCTAGAAGAAAGCTGTTTGGTCTGGGATGAGAAGCACGCAGGTTATGGAACAAATCATGACAGATTCAACCCTTGATCCCAGCCTAGTGTGGAGTTCAGGTTACAAGCAATACACAGTGACATAACACAGTTCTTGTTTTTTTATTTTTGGAAGTCATAGCCAAGTATCTAGTGAGAAACTCCGTTTCATTTGCAAGGCTTAGAGAGGCCAGGAGATTCTAGTCAAATAGGATTTAGTGATTAACCCCAAGACAGTAGGAGTTATTTATGTCCTTTTTCTCTCCCCCATCACTTAGCATTTAGCCTTACTTTAGAAGGGCCTTGTATTTTTTAAAACTGGTAAAGAGCTTTGAGTACTTATTAAATTGAAACTTTTGTGTGTTTTTAAAGATATTAGACATGTTTCTTAAGATTATTTTAAACAGTAATGTAGGAGAATAAGAGAAACTTTTTCCAAAAAAGAGAAATCATTGTGATTATTTTATCTTATTGGAATGATAAGATAAAAGACTTGTTGGATAATATAGTCTGCTTCATTAATCATCAAGCATGCTATGGGTTTTCCATTTTTATAGGATTTTTACCTCAACTGAGGTATTACTGGTAATTCTTGTACTCCATTTGAAGATGAAAAATCAAGGCCAAAATCAAAGACCTGGCATAGAAGCTGGATAATGAAGACAGCTTCGAAGGAACACATAGATACACACACACATAGATATACATATATATAAAGTACACACTCATGTATTTTTTAAAGTTTTATTTATTGTTATTATTGTCAGCACAGAGATATCTGCGCTGAACTTAGGCATCATATGTAGAATCTGTAGAATCTTTGGGTTGAAGAGAAAAGAAACTCTGGAAGCCACACCTTTTCATAGAGGAGTTTTGCTTTAACAAGTTTTTCTTGATTGTCAACACTAATTTCTATCGTTCCACGGCTAATAGCCTCAGTTGACCAGCTGGTTCAGCCTAGACTGTTTGAAGGAATAACTAGTATTACAAACAGTGGGTTAGGAAGATTCCCTACTTGGAAACATTCCTGTTTTTCCCCCCTTACCCCTCAGAGAAGAATTTGAGTGAAGAAGGGTAGAACTAGAACCCACAGATTAAACCGGTGGCTCTGAAGCTTGGCTGCACATCAAAAACAACCCAGACTGTTTTCTAGAAAACCATACAGATTTTGCGCCCCACCTTCAGACCATCTGAATTGTGATCTCCTAGGATGGAACCTGTTTGGGAGGTGAGCGGGGGTGGGGGGGTCTGCATTTTTTTTTTGAGACGAAGTCTTGCTCTGTCACCCAGGCTGGAGTATGGTGGCACGATCTTGGTTGGGTCTGCATTTTTTAATAACTTTCCCAGGTAATTTTATGTAGGCTCCTGGACTGTATGCCTCAGATCAGATCAGTGCTAGACCCAGGTGAATTTTCACCAGCTTATTGTGAAATAAGAAATATAAGGACCACATACTATTTTTCGTAACATTAAATTTATTCAGTTTAAAGAATTGTCCTTTGCATTGAATTAAGGCCTTCTTGGGTTTTTTTGGTGCTAAAACATCCTTTTATAGAATGATGTTGATGAGGATGTTTTTACCATCTTTGTATGGTTTTTAATTGGAATCCTATATTGTCCTCAATATTTTTTAAAATCTCCTGGTTTATGAAATCCTAAACACTGAGTGCCTCTGATCTAATCATCCTTGGAAATTGTTTTTTAAATTCTTTGGAATACAGGTCCATAGAGGGTCCAAAGCCCTTGGAACTAGACAACTCTCAGAATTCAGAATTTTTCAGGTTTAGGAAGATGCTTTCTCTGTATTACGAATGCCTCGGTGTGTCTGGAGCAACATCCTTAGTCACATACATTAATATTTCTAAGCAAAACAGGAGTATTCACACTAAGTGAGTAGATAAAGGCTGTATATAGCTTCATATCAGTTCAGGCCAAATTTTACTGTCCTGTAAGTTTTGACATAAAACATATGAAAAATTCATGGTTTTTAGAGCCGTTTGGATATTGGAATTGTGCATAATGGATTGTAGACCTATTTGGAGGATTGCTTTCTCGTCCTAAAAGTATTAGCAAGCTTCAAATTAAATGGAGCTTCATATGTTCATGGTAGGGAATGTAATTTATTTTGATTTAAATAAGCTACCATATGCTGTGATTGGTTTGTGTTTTCCTTCCAAAGACCTCAGTACTTTTGTTGAATAGCATTTTTCTTCAGCATGGTTCCCCGAACCCCATTTGTAATATTTGAGATCAAATCAGAGTTTTCTATTATAGCCTTTCTGGACCTAAAGTGGGAAGTGTGAGAGTATGGGGTAGTCACTACATGGGAGTGGTTAAGAACATGGGCTTTGGGACCAGAAAGACCTAAGCTTAAGCACCAATTCTAGTACTACTAGGTTATACTTTAGGCAAGGTGTTTAATGAATCTCTGGTGGCTCATGCCTGTAATCCTAGCTACTTGAGAGGATGAGGCAGGAGGATCACTTGAGCCTAGAAGTTCAAGTCCAGTCTGGACATCACAGTGAGACCCCTTTCTCTAAAAAAAAGTTTTAAATAAATAAATGAAAGGCAGAGTATTTATATGAAAAAAATTGGGAGACTAATAGTCCCTGCCTTGTGGGATTGTTACGAAGATTAAAAGAAAGACTGTTACTGAAGTACTTAGAAGAGCTATTATTTTATTGCCATTCTTTCCACCTTGTATTTGGATAGATTACCATACTTGTTTTTTCTGTGTAACTTGATTGTCCAGTGGGGTTCTCATTCCCTTTGAGGCCTAGAGAAACTTGTCTTAAATGCTTTCCCAATTCATAAATCGGGACAAGTCCCCAGTTCATACTAAGTCTTGCCGTTGCAATTTAGACATAAAATCTGCCTCTTGAGTGGTTTCCACACCAGAAAATCCACACACTCCTGAATTTTATATGGGCCTGATAGTCTTACTGAAAATTGGAAGTCTTAAGGTGTAGTCCATTTTACACAGTGTGAGGCCTTTCATACTCTGAGATGTACGACTCTTGACTTTTCTTCTTCACTCTGTCTAGCACTGTGCCCTCATTAGCCAGATAAATGTTCCCCTTTCTCCCAGGAAATGTTCTGACCTTACCCTGGTTCCTCAAGGACCCTCTTTCTCCCCCAGATTAACTTTCAAAGAGCTTTTCCAACCCAAAATGACACCCTTCCTGAAAAGATTTCCGGTGGATACTGTTTTCGCTACCTCATTACAGATGTGTTATGCTGCTTGGCTCCCCTCTCCCCACTTAGCTGTGGCAAACCTTTATTTCCAGAAATATGTCAAATAAAATGAACATGTGATCCCTTTTTGTGATTTTTGTTGGGATTCACTGTATGGATTTCTTCTAGTTTAGATAATTACACTGTGGCAAGCTTTTATTCTTAGCATACAGCAGATGAAGAGAATGTTATAGTCACTTGGTGTTTTTTTTTTTTTTTTTTTTTTTTTTTTTTTTTTTGAGACGGAGTCTCCCTCTGTCGCCCAGGCTGGAGTGCAGTGGCGCGATCTCGGCTCACTGCAAGCTCCGCCTCCCGGGTTTACGCCATTCTCCTGCCTCAGCCTCCAGAGTAGCTGGGACTACAGGCGCCCGCCATCTCGCCCGGCTAGTTTTTTGTATTTTTTAGTAGAGACGGGGTTTCACCGTGTAGACCAGGATGGTCTCGATCTCCTGACCTCGTGATCCACCCGTCTCGGCCTCCCAAAGTGCTGGGATTACAGGCTTGAGCCACCGTGCCTGGCCCACTTGGTGTTATTAATGCTAAAATAGTAAACAAGAACACAACATTTTCTAGATTAGAAGTGTTCCCCCCCTCCCCCCCTGGCCAGGCACAGTGGCTCACATCTGTAATCTGGCGCTTTGGGAGGCTGAGGCAGGAGGATTGCTTGAAGCCAGGCGTTTGAGACCAGCCTGGGCAACATAGCAAGATCCCTTCTCTTAAAAAAAAATTAGCCATGCCTGGTGGTGCACACCTGTAGTCTTAGCTAGTTGGGAGGCTGAGGTGGGAGGATTGCCTGAGACTGGGAGTTCAGTGCTGCAGTGAGCCATTATTGCACCACTGCGCTCCAGCCTGGTCTACAGAGTGAGACTCTGTCTCTATAAAAATCAAAAAATAGTCTGGGCATAGTGGTTCATGCCTGTTATCCCAGCACTTTGGGAGGCTGAGGCAGGAGGATCACTTGAGTCCAGGAGTTCAAGACCAGCCTGGGCAACATAGATGCCATCTCTACTAAAAAATATATAAATAAGTGTTTTTTAATCCCTCTTGAGTAACTTGATTTGTCAAAAACAGATTCCAGAGTAGTGCTGTCACTGACTGTGGGGAATAACTGTTCATACTCAACAAAGAGTGCTCACTCACAGATCCTAACCCCTAAGGGCATGGGCTTCCTGCCTAGGAAATGAGATTTAGAATACAGCATTCTAAAAATGACAGTTAATCAACAGATTATTTATTAAGGACCTGGTGGGTGCACAGAGGCATGCTGGAAGCTATAAAGGACTTGATTCTTGCCCTCAAGAAACTTCCAAGATTATAGACTAGTCCCAAAACAAATAATGAGTGATACTCTCTCAAATATACATATAATCAAATGTGAGAGGGAGGTGAAGATGGGGAAGACCTTAGGCTCGGAGATTGTATTCAGGCTTTTATAGTGGCATTTCTTTGATATAATTATGCATTTGAAAAACAAATTGTCATCATATCAGTCTGAAATGTATAGAGATACATGTTGGTGAGAAAAGCTTTTTATATATAATAATTTACCCATAGGGATGTTTTTGATTAACGTTATCTGTTAAAGACTTGACAATATTTCCCCCATTAATAGTCTATGTCTTTTTGGAGCTGATCTGGAGAAGTCGAGGACCATGTGCTAATTGCTATTTGATGTTATTCTAGGAGGACAGTTGATTGGCTTTGGGGCGAGGAGTTGGAACTTGAGGACTAGAAGGCAGGTCTGAATCTAGAAATCTTGCCACTGACTTTTGGCAAGTCTTTTGATTCTACCTTTGAAACTGCCTTTAAATGCCTTGTGGAGTATATTTTATGACTGTTCTGTACATATCCAGTAGAATGATAGTGATATCACAGAACATCCTTGGGGCGTTGTTTCTAAAAGTTTGGGATTGTTAATAGTTACCAGATTAAAAATGTATGTAATATGTGTAATAAAGATAACAATACGTAAATTTGGGAAATGCTTAGTAAATTAAACAGGACTTTTCAGAAAAATGAATTTACACATGGCCATGATTTTTTTTTCCCCCAAAGAACATTCACAAGACTGTAGTTTGTAGAACACTAGTTTGGGAACTGTTGGTGTAGGAATTAGGGTAATTAGGATTTGGACTATTCCAGGTAGAGGTTATCACTATATTTGAGGAATTGTTCTTAAGCCTTTAGTCTTTCTATATATCAGAATTACCTATAGCAAATTAACAAGCAGAAATACAAAAATTGGACCTTGGCTCAGGCCTAGCAAATCAGAATATCTGCAAAGTATGGATGTGGAAAAACTTCCAGGCGATTCTATATACTCCTAAGACTGAAAACCGCTCAATTAGAATAGACCTTCTTGCCACTTGCTAAATGCAGTCTTTTTTTGGAGACAAGTCTTGCTCTTGTCCCCCAGGCTGGAGTGCGAAGGCACAATCTCAGCTCACTGCAACCTCCGCCTCCTGGGTTCAAGCGATTATCCTGCCTCCCTGCACCCCCCACCTCCCCGAGTAGCTGGGATTACAGCCGCCTGCCACCACACCTGGCTAACTTTTGTATTTTTAGTAGAGATGGGGTTTCACCATGTTGGCCAGCCTGGTCTAGAACCCCTGACCTCAGGTGATGCACCTGCCTCGGCCTCCCAAAGTGCTAGGATTACAGGCATGAGCCACCACGCCTGGCCAGCTAAATACATTCTTAATCCTATTTGAGTATGCTTCTGTTTTGTTTTCTTGGGTCTGGTCCAGGGACTAGACTGTTGCTGTAATTAAGTTCAGTTTTATTATTCTTCCCAGAGTATCTGTATCCCAATTTTCAGATTCCATTTCATCAGCGGGGCAAACTTATAGGTCAGTATAGGACAAGTTTTAAACATTAATGAAAAAGAGATTGGATTGTATTTATATTGTCTTTCTTATCTGGCAGTCTTGAGTTTAATTTAGAAAATGCCTCTATTTGTAATTTACCTTTGTTTTGATATATTTTACAAATGTAGAGATCACATAAGTGATTTTCCTCTTTTTCCTGACTTCCTTGTCAACTAAAACGTTTTTGAAAACTTCTTGTTAACTTGTAATTGCAGGTAAGCTCCATTTTCTGTTTGCTTAAGCTCACTGACGTCATATTTGCAAGCACTGTTCTTGCATCAAATGGAAGATAACCAATGGAACATTTGTGCATTGAGGTCAATATAGGAAGGCTTAGCAGAATGACTACTTAATTTGTTTTCTGTTAATGTCCATGCAGCTTCTCTGGGAATAAATGAAATGGAAGTATGTGGGACAAAATCATTCTAATTCAAGATTTACCTGGAACCTTTTTTTTTTTCTTTTTTTTATTATTATTATACTTTAAGTTCTAGGGTACAAGTGCACAACGTGCAGGTTTGTTACATGTGTATACATGTGCCATGTTGGTGTGCTGCACCCATTAACTCATCATTTACATTAGGTATATCTCTTAATGCTATCCCTCCCCGCTCCCCCCACCCCATGACAGGCCCCAGTGTGTGATGTTCCCCTTCCTGTGTCCAAGTGTTCTCATTGTTTAGTTCCTACCTATGAGTGAGAACATGCGGTGTTTGGTTTTCTGTTCTTGTGATAGTTTGCTGAGAATGATGGTTTCCAGCTGCATCCATGTCCATACAAAGGACATGAACTCATCCTTTTTTATGGCTGCATTGTATTCCATGGTGTATATGTGCCACATTTTCCTTATTCAGTCTGTCATTGATGGACATTTGGGTTGGTTACCTGTAACCTTTAAAAAAAAATTCTATATACATGTCATATGTCTCCTCACCCCACCAAAAACTGAACTACTCCCCCTTTCTCTTTTTTTCCTTGATCCTTCACCAAATAATGGAGAAAATCTGATGGGTTTATTTACTTAGTAAAAGAAAATCTTGTAAAACAAGGAGACAGAGAAATTATCTTAGTGCAAAGTATGACATGCTATATAAAAATATGTTCTGGCTGGGTGTGGTGGCTCACGCCTACAATCCCAGCACTTTGGGAGGCTGAAACGGGCAGATCACGAGGTCAGGAGATCAAGACCATCCTGGCTAACACAGTGAAACCCTGTCTCTACTAAAAATACAAAAAGTTAGCTGGGCGTGGTGACTCGCGCCTGTAGTCCCAGCTACTCAGGAGGCTGAGGTAGGAGAATTGCCTGAACCGAGGAGGTGGAGGTTGCAGTGAGCCAAAATCGCGCCATTGCACTCCAGCCTGGCGTGACAGAGTGAGACTCCATCTCAAAAAAAAGAAAAAGAAAAAGTTCTATGTGTTTTAAAAGACTTTATAAAATTATCTCTTGTATTGCTTATGTAGCTTTAAAATGTTCATTTGTGTTTGTGTATGTGTGTGACCCTGTGAAAAATTAGAAGAATAAACAAAAAGTTAGAAAGTTGGAGTTTGATGCATTAATCCAGCAGCTGTCTGGGCAGACCAACTTACACTTGGGGGATATAAGCATTCCTGCCACCAGGGAAGTGAGATTTCCTACTGTGGAGTAAGGATGTTTCATGTGGCTTTGTAATGGATAAAATCTTTCTCCTGATGCTCTTCCCACTGCTCTGATTTCATGCTCACCATGCAACCATCTTTTACTAATTAAGCATCCCAGGCATTTGGATTTTGAATGGTGGGAATGTATTAGCTATTCGAAAATAAACAAATATTCCCTTCTGCTTTCCCAGGACGTACACTATCAACTATACCTTCTCTCTCCTGTATGTATAACCTGTCCCTCTCCACTAGACCCTTTCTATGAACATTTAAACATGAACTAGACTTTCCGTGGACTTCATACCACTCCAGTTTCTGTCTGTTCCTGCCTCTTCCCTTGGCAGCTGGACTCTGAGTTATCTCATACTTGGTATCACCTACGATTCATCCTACCTCCATTTGGCTTTCATTCTCATTTTTCTCCATGGAAACTGCTCTCATTAAGGTCATCAGAGATTCCATGGTCCTGAATTCTATGGACACTTCTCAGTTTTCCTCCTACTTGACCTTTCAGCAGCCTTCTGTATTCCTACTTTACTGGAATTGGATTCATTCCCTGTGGCTGCTGTAACAAATTACCACAAATTGGTGTCTTAAAATAACATTTATTCTCTCATAGTTCTGGAGGCCAGAAGTCCAAAGTCAAGGCATCAGGAGGGCCACTTTCCCTCTGGAGGCTCTAGGGGAGAATTTGTTCTTTGCCTTTTCCAAATTCTTTTGACTGTGGGCATTCCTTGATTTGTGGCCACACCACTCCAATCTCTGCCTCCATGGTCACATTGCCTCCTCCTCTTCTCTGTGTATGTTAAATCTCCCTCTGCTTTTCTCTTATATACCTATCATTGAATTGAGGGCCCACCTGAATAATTCAGGATGATCTCCTTATCTTAAAGTCCTTAATTATATATACAGACACCCTTTTTTCCAAATAAGGTAGGCTTCACAGATTCCATGGATTAGGACATGGACATATATATTTTGGGGGGCTACCATTTAATCCATCGACATCTGTGATGTCACACTCTTCTGATTGTCTTCTCAACACTGCTTCTCAGTTTCCTTTTCATGTTGCCTTCCTTCTCTACTTGATGTGTGTGTGTGTGTGTGTGTGTGTGTGTGTGTGTGTGTGTGACAGAGTCTCGCTCTGTCACCCAATCTGGAATGCAATGGCGCGATCTCAGCTCACTACAACCTCCAAATCCCAGGTCCAAGCGATTCTCCTGCCTCAGCCTCCGAGTAGCTGGGATTACTGGCATGCACCAACACACTCAGCTAATTTTTGTCTTTTTAGTAGAGATGGAGTTTCAACATGTTGGCCAGACTGGTCTCTAACTCCTGACCTCAAGTGATACACCTCTCTTGGCCTCCCAACGTGTTGGGATTACAGGCGTGAGCCACAGCGCCCGGCTTCTACCTGACTTTTTAAAATGTTCACACACATCAGTGCTGGGTCATGGACCCTCTTCTCATCTCACTTTGCATTTTCTCCATAGGCAGTATCTTCTATTCCTATGACTTCAGTTACCATTTATATAAATGACTACTCCAACTTTCTATATTTAGGCAGACTTTCCTATTCTTGGTGCATACAGCCAACCTACTTAACGTCACCATTTGAGTGTTTCAGAAGCATTGCAAATTTAACATGTCCAAAATAGAACTCATCACCTTTTTTACCCCCACGCCCCTATCACCACCCAAGAAAAGTTTGCCCTTCCCACAGAGTTCCTTAGCTCAGTGAATGACATTACCATCCACCCAGTTGCTTGTGCCAAAATTATCCTTGATATTTCCCTCACTCTGACTCCCCACATCTAGTTCATCACCAGAAACCTCCTAAAATAGTTTTAGAGTCTACCTCCTTTCTTCTTACTGCCATCATCTTAGTTCAAGCAGCTACCCTTTTTTCATCTCAATTGGAACAACAGCTTCCTTACCAGTCTCTCATTATTAACTCTCTGTCTCTCCAATCCATTTTCCACATGGCAGCCTGAGTGATCTCAAAATATGTCGAATCATGCTACAATGCATTATAAGGAATTTGAGAACTCCTTATAATGGCTTCTATTATTTAGGATGAAATCCAAAATCCTTCATGTAGTCTCTTAAGGTCCTGAATGATCTGATCTGGCCCCACCTGCCTCTCCAACTTCATCTCTCTTCCTTGTCATTCTCCAGCTATATACATATCTACCTTCTTGTAGTTCCCGAAAGTTCCCTCCTGCCTTTGATTCATTGTACATCCTTTTCTCTCTCATCCCTATTGCTAGTAAACTTATATTCTTTAGGTGTCGATGAAAATGTTTCTTGCTCAGGGAAACCTTTCTGAACCATCCCCCTGTCCTGGACTAGATTGGGCCCCCTGTTGTTTTCTAATAGTCCCTTTTATAGCATGGATCATAATTATTTTTAACTATTTTCTTGTCTCTCTCCTGAGAGAACGTAAATATCACCAGGGCAAGGGCTGTGTACCTATCAAAGCAACAGTCAAGCACAGTGCCTCAGCACTGAGGGTCAGTAGGCACTCGGATATTAATGAGTGAGTAGATTTATGATCTTAGTTGTTAAGATGTAGCTGAGAGAAAGCAAAACCCGAATCCAGTGGCAGAATATTTGAAATAAAATTTAAAGCTGTCGTCCACAATATTTACTTTTTAAAATGGTATTAACCAGACTGAAGAAAGTAATGAAACTGTAGGAAACAAAATAGGAGGGACTAGTTTTTATTTCAGTTGTTCAGTAGACTTTTTCCAGGTAATTCAGTCAAAAGTCCTAAGTAATCTTAGCAAACTGTTATCATAGGCACATTGCAGGTTTGTAACTTCTGAAAAATATTATTTAAGTTCAAAGAATAGCTAGTTTTTGGTATGAGCATGTTGGATCTGAAAGTTGTGGGTGTTTTAAGTGTTAAACTGATGAAGCATGTATCCTTGAAATATCCTAGATACATTAAAAGTCCTGGAGTTCTTTCTGACTTGGAACGGAAGTCCGTATTTCAAGCCACATATTTTAGACACAAATATGTCTTGACCCTTGACCATGATAGTGCCAACTCAAATGCTTGGCAGGCCTTAGCACCCTTGTATTGACTATTAACCAGGTTGCGAGCTTTCCCATTTTCAGCCAAAGTGACAACTGTTATTTCTTATTTTCAGCATGTGTGACATGTGTATAAGAGGGAAAGTGGGGTGAAGGGGAAATAAGTTTCAAATTGTTCTTAGATTTCAAGATGCAATATAATCACAGACCAGACACAAACTCCTTTATCTACTGTTGAGGTCTAAATCTTACAGAACTGCTTCTCAGGCAGTGACCTATTTCAAATTGCACATTTGTCTTCTTGATAGATAAAAAGATATTGTAACATAGTGGTTTGTGTGGCAGAGTTAATTGCCAGTGTTTTTTGACTACCTGTATAAGCTATTGTTAGGTGACAGCTTTCCCCAGAGCTTAGCAGGTTAAAACAACAAATATTTATTATTTCATAATTTCTGTGCATCAGGAATCTAGGAGTAGTTTGGCAGAGTGCCTGTGCTTGAGACTCTTACAGAGTTGCAGTCAAGCTGTCGTCTGGGTCTGCTATGTCATCTGAAGGCTTGACTGGGAGGAAAATGCACTTCTAAGCTCACTTACATGGTGGTTCATTTCCTTGTACCATGAGCCTCTCTGTAATGTAACTCACGACGTGGCAACCATCAGCCTCTTAACCCGATTTATGTAACCAAGCATTCCTCCCATCTCTGGAAAGTTTGGGCATGTTTTCGTTGTCCTCACTACACTAGACTTTCATCCTTGAAGTGGATGAGGATCAAGTGAAATAATGAATGTGAAATGGTGAAATGGAATGGCTAGAGATACACAGTGCTCAAGCATGGACAGTGACCTGGGAAAGAGCTGGAAACAGAAAGAAAATGTTATGTGAAACTGGAAGCAGGAACTTCAGGGAAGTTGTGATGATCCTGTCTTCCCTCGTGTCTTCCCCAAGTTGGAAACATCCAAATGCCTTCCCTAGGAGTTACCAGTCTCCAGCAAAAATCTCCCTATTGCCACCTAGCTACTAAAGCCAGGGCACATTAAGCAGCAGTTTACTCACACCCAGCAGGGCCCACAAAACAGTGTTGTTCTTGAACTATGTGCCTTAAAGTGTGGGTATGAAAGTGCTTTATTAATTTTTAAACAGTATAAAAATTAAGTTGTTGGAATGCTGCTGTTTGGAAACACCAAACTTTCTAATTGTTTGGAAAACACAGGTTGAATAGTACAAAATACAAATCAACACTGTATAATCTAAGAGAATCACTTGCCTAGTATTGACGATACCATATCAGTGTTTTCAGCTTCTGTGAAGTATTTGCATTAAGTTCAGTAACAGTTTTCGTCGAGTTTATGGTAATTCCCCTCTCCCTTTCTCATGAATAAGCACATCCTGGAATTTGCTATCTGTGCTCCACCTTGCTCTTGAATTAGAAGGGTTTTTTTTTTTTTTTTTTTTTCTTGCTTCCTTTGCCTTCCCTTTCCCTTTTTCCTTACAATCATGTGCACTCAGGACTTATTTTTGGGCACAGGAAGATATTTTTTTAAAAAACTGAACTCTAATTTCTGCTTCCGTGTAGTGATTTTCCATATTGATGGTGAGAAGTCAGTGTGCTAGTTGCAAACAACTGCTATTTTTTAAAAAACTGAACTCTAATTTCTGCTTCTGTGTAGTGATTTTCCATATTGATGGTGAGAAGTCAGTGTGCTAGTTGCAAACAACTGCCAAATCTTTGGAAATAATAGTACAGTATATCTTGCTATCTAGCAAGGTTCAGGACCTTTAAGAGTCTCTGTGCTTAGGAATACCCCACTTACTTACAGGGCAAATACTGTTGCCCTGGCATTTAGAACAGCCTTGCTTCTATCATTGTTATGCTACAGATGGAAGTGGTAAAAATAAAGAACTGATTTCTTCCCCTGTATAGCTTATGAAATTATTATTGTGGATCTGTATTTGGAATAGACATTGATTTCTTTTGTTTCTGTTTAAAATATGTTAAACAGATATATTTCATACTGGTAGCCTTATTTAAACCTACAGTGATTTAAATGGGTTCTATCTTAAATGAATTATTTTAGAACTATGTACCACTGAGTTGTTTTTCCATCTATTCTTTACTCTTCACAATTTTACCTTGTCTTTTTAGTATATTACATTTCTAATATCCATAACAGGTTAGGAAATTGCAAAACAAAACAAACAAAAAACAAAAACAAAAAAACTTTAAAGAGAATGAAGAAAGAATATTTTACTGCATCCAGAAGCAGAAAATAACTTATTCACGAGTGTTGCCGAAATGGAAAGAACCCCTAGGAAATAATTTGTTAAAACTTAAACAAGCCTCAAGGAAGGTGGGGGTCGGGGTAGAGATGGAGTCAAGGTTGAAGGGAGATGAGTTAGAGAGGGAAAGTTGCCTAAATACAATTAAGCCTCAGGTATTTATGGAACTCCTAATATTGTGGTGAGTTACAAAATCTATTAAACTCAATCTTGCTTGTCAGGAATTGAGAATCTAATTGGAAGGAGAAAAATTATGCATATGAAACAACAAGTAGTGTACTAAGTACAGAAGGGAAGTGGTGAATAAGTAAAGGAAAGTAGTGAATGAAGACTGGAATGATTTTTGAGGAATTGTTAAGATTTAGAAGAATAACAGAAAAAGATATATTTGAAATGATAGCAAAAACATCAAAATGGGTTTAGAAGTCAAAATAAACAATTTCATTTACATACAATTTTACAAAGCTGTAGACAGAAACATATACATGAGCTAGAAAAAAATTAAGGCCAGCAAAAATTGCCACTAAAAAATTAAATATAATGAATAACATAAACTTTCTTTTAAATTATTTTATAAAAAATAAAAATTATAACAAATATAATACATGCTTTTACAAAAGATAAGGAAAAGATATATACCCCAGTAGAAAAATGGGCAAAGTACTTTAGCAGTAAATAAGAAATATAAATGGCCAGTAAACATATCTTAAGATAATCAGCCTCAGTAAAAATTAAAGAAATGTAAAAAAATGCAAGTTTTATCTTACGAGATTAGCAATGGTTTAGAAAATAATACTCATGATTAATACCCGTTTCCATTGGGAAACGGGCACTTCCACACTACTGGTGGGAATTTAAATTCTTATGGTAGTGTGGCAATGCCAAGAGCCTTAAAAAAGAGAACATAACTCTCCAATGTAACAGCTCTATTTCTAGGAGATATCCTAAATAAATAATTAGAAAAGACCTTGATAAAGCAGAACCTTTATAAACAGAAACATTGGAAACACCCCCAAAAGATAGTATGGCTATATTATTAAATAACATAGGAATGAGAAAAAGCAAATGATGGGGCATCTTGTATCACATGATCCTATTACTATTGAGAATGGATACTTGGGAAATATGTGTGTATGTTTGTGTCTACACAAACGTCTGGGAATTCAGGAAGGTTATATGCACCACATTGTTAATTGTTCTTAACTCTGGATGACTGGACAACAGGTGACTTTTGTTTTTTCCATTTTGCTTATCAATATAAACGTATTTTTTAATACATTTTAAAGAAAAACAGCTTGAGAATTAGAATAAGGAGTAGGTACTTACAATGTTCATTAAGAATGCATTTTCTCTATCTATTAGATGTTAAGGAAGCTGTAATGATCTTCACTAGGTTCCAGGACCTACAGAAATTTGGCATGGGAAGATTCCCACCCCTCCCACCCCTGTCCCACTTGCCTAGAAAGACTAAGTGAGCC
>NW_012115599.1:2636702-2645310 GCF_000951035.1 Colobus angolensis palliatus
GATGGTTTTATAAGAGTTACAGGCTAAGTTTCTGTTTATAGTTAAAATCTTTGACTAGAATTTCAGAAGCTTCTGACGGAATCTGCATGTTTTAGGTCTACATTTCCTTTATCCTTATATTCATTTTATCTTTTCTTTTGCTCCTCTTTAGGTTCTATCATAATGAATGGATCCAATATGGCAAATACATCACCCAGTGTAAAATCCAAAGAGGACCAGGGGTTAAGAGAGCACGATGAAAAGGAAAACCCATTTGCAGAGTACATGTGGATGGAGAATGAAGAAGATTTCAACAGACAGGTAAAGAAAGAGTGGAAAAGTGGAAGGTTGATGATACGTGTAACTCAATAGCTATAATATTTTACTGCCAGTTTGTTACAAAAGAAATGGATGCAGTTAGCTTTAGAATAACTTAAAAATTCATTGCGGGGGTCGGGGGGGGCCTCATCTGGAATGACCAGGAAACATCTTCATCTGGTAAGAGACCAGAGTGATAGTACCTTGGAGGAAGATATTTGTATTTTTCTTACCATGTTGATTAAAAGAGAAAACAAATGTCAGACTAATTAGTTGATATCTGAAAATCCTCACGTGAGAGCCCATGTATAACCAAATAGATTTGCATATACTCCACCCTATGATATGCCTTTTAAGTGTAGTTCACATTACACGGTAATTACTGCAGAGGGTCCCTGCACGCAGCCTTGTTCTGGCTAGATTTGTTTATGACATTTCTCTCAGCAACTGTAGACCATTCTAGAATATTCCCAGAATTTAAATCAAACAAGACTCTTCTCAATCTTAGAGGACTGACATAAAACCCTTGTACCAAACCATGGTAGCTGAGGTCCTTTATCCTGCCCTGATTCTACCTTTAATCCTAGGAAGCACAGTGGTTCTATAACTCTCTATAGTGATCAATGTGAAATTATTTGCTTGAACAGTAGAGCACTAAAAAACAGAATGGTAGTGAGGTTGTTTTTCTATATACTCTGTAGTTTGTTGCTTTCACTTGCTTATAGGAAATGTGATACTCTGCATTTCATTTTGAAAATAAATGAAGACATAAAAGAAGTTTAAGGCCAGGTGTGGTGGCTCACGCCTGTAATCCCAGCACTTTGGGAGGCCAAGGCGGGCAGATCACTTGAAGTCAGGGGTTCAAGACCTGCCTGACCAAAATGGTAAAACCTCGTCTCGACCAAAAATACAAAAATTAGCTGGGCATGGTGGCATCCTCCTATAATCCCAGCTACTTGGGAGGCTGAGACACGAGAATTGCTGAAACTGGTAGGTGGAAGTCGCGGTGAGCCAATCACACCACTGCACTCCAGCCTGGGCTACAGAGCAAGACTCTGTCAAAAAAAAAAAAAAAGATTAAGAACTCTTCACTGAAGGTAAGTATGTTTTCCATGGGACTTTAGAACAGTCGTGTTTGGCATTTTTGTTGACCTAATGGTTTCACTCTACTTTTATCCAGCCTCTGAATGAAACATATGTTGTTGAAAACATAAAACAGTTTTCACTAGCTTTGTTAACACTCACTGACATGCTCTTAATCCCAGTGATTGGTATTGCACCAGGACTATTAGAAGCCAGATGTCTGAACTGTGGGTCAGTTGTGCGCTCCTACATTCAGGAGTTTAGTAAACTCAGAGACAGAGTACAAGGAAAAGTGCTGGAAAGCTAGGGGCTTGCAGAGACACACATACACATTCACACACACACACACACACACACACCGCACAAAGAGATTGAGGAAAGACAGTTGAGAAGCTTTAAAAATTATAACTTTTATTTCTGGAGATCTAGGTAAGCAATGACAGATATATGCATGGCAGCTTCCAATATTGCAGTAAATACCAGGCCCTAAGAAGGGCTGAGCGGATAAACAATTGTTTGCTCAAATTCCCCCAACCCTAATGTTTTACAGGAATACTAGCTTGGCAACATAATTTTGGGTTTTGTTTGTTTGTTTGTGGAGACGGAGTCTCACTCTGTCACCCAGGCTGGAGTGCAGTGGCTCAGTCTCTGCTCACTGCAACCTCCACAGTCCAGGCTCAAACCATTGTCATGCCTTAGCCTCCTGAGTAGCTGGGACTACAGGCATGTGTCACCATCCCCGGCAAATTTTTGCATTTTTAGTAGAGATAGGGTTTCGCCATGTTGGCCAGGCTGGTCTTAAACTCCTGGCCTCAAGTGATCTGCCTGCCTCGGCCTCCCAAAGTGCTAGGATTACAGGCGTGAGCCACCGCGCCTGGCCTGGCAACATAATTTTAAAACTATTATATGATTTCAGGTCATAGGATTAAGTATTTCAGAGAAGCCTTCTTTATCCTTCATTTGGGAGCAGGAGGGTTTAGGAATCTGGGATATAATTGATGTTAGCTCTTTCTGAACACCTATACATTACTCTGTTACACTATGGTGTGCTGCACAGTTTTTACCACCACCAAACCCCATTCCATTACTAGCATAGTTTTCATGGTAATTCAGAAGTGGTTTTGCATACCATGTACCTTGAGTTGTATCTTAAGGAGTAGAAACTGGTTTCTAGCTAGCAACCCTGATATAATGTCTTCTGACTTTCTAATAAAATATTTAACAAAACATAGAATAAGATGAAAACAGCTTACAACCCCCCAAACCAGGAGTGACATTCATTGGTCTTTTGAAAAGATTTTCACTGACTGTGAGGCTGATGGAAGTGGATTGAAATGTAGTTTTGGTGGGGGGAAGGATTAAGTCTCAAGAAAAGTAGTGGGACTTTTATTTTAAAGTAACTCAGGAAAGAAGAAGTAAGACCTAACATACTAGTTAGAATTGTGAATGGCTTATATCCCCCAACACCCACACACATACAGAATTTTTTAAGAAATGGGGTCTTGCTATGTTGCCCAGGCTGGACTTGAACCCCTAGGCACAAGTGGTTCTCTCACTACAGCCTCTTGATTGGCTGTGACTACAGGCATGTGTCACAGTGCCTGGCTAGAATTTCTAAGAGAGAAGATAGGTGGCGGGCACCTGTAGTCCCAGCTACTTAGGAGGCTGAGGCAGGAGAATTATGTGAACCCAGGAGGCAGAGCTTGCGGTGAGCTGAGCTCACAACACTGCACTTCAGCCTGGGTGACAGAGTGAGACTCCATCTCAAAAAAAAAAAAAAAAAAAAAAAAAGATGCAGTTGGATTAAGGGGGGAAAAAAGGGAGAAATCTAATTATATGCAACTTGCAAGATACACTGTCACTGGCTATTCAGGCTACAGAAGAAGATGGAAAATGCTTAGTGATTTTTAAAGTCTTATGGGTCATTTCTAACTAGGAGACTTTTTTTTTTTTTTTTTTTTACTCTAAGCTTCTGTCATTTCCCCATGGGGTGTCTATTAAGTAAAAATCAGGGTATATATATTCTAAAATGTCAACAATATTCATTATGTGTGAGTGTTGAGATTAGGGGGGCTTTTTTTTCCTTCCAATTTGGTTTTCTTAGTTCTGATTTCCCAACTCATATGCAAAGAAAATGGATTACTTCCATAATAAGGGAAACAGGTTCACATGTAAAGAACCTGAAAGAGAAACATCTGAATTAAAATGCTTCAGAAAAGGAAAACATAATATAATGAAGACAGAAAATATCAGGAAATTTCAAACATAAAGCAATATCAGTACTGGATAAAATGGAAATTCAGGGGAAAAAACAATTCTCTCAAACCCTGCTACTGCTTTATCAACTAAGTTGATTATGTAATATTCTAAATCCTTTGTTGTCATTTCCATAGTGTTCAGAATATGAATAGGAACAAAGATCATCAAGATTCAGAAGGATAGCAAAACCCAGTCCAAGGAAAATAAGAATCATAGTAAAGTGATACAGGAGCTGAAAGACAAAATAGCCAGTATAAAAAAGAACCTAACAGGTCTGACAGAGCTGAATAACACAATGATTTCATAATGCAATCACAAGTATTAACAGCAGAATAAACCAAGCTGAGGAAAGAATCTCAGAACTTGAAGACTGGTTCTCTAAAATAAGACAGGCCAGGCATGGTGGCTCACACCTGTAATCCCAGCACTTTGGGAAGCTGAGGCAGGGATCACCTGAGGTCAGGAGTTAGAGACCAGCCTGGCCAACATGGTGAAACGCCGTCTGTACTAAAAATACAAATATTAGCTGGGCGTGGTGGCAAGCACCTGTAATCCCAGCTACTCAGGAGGCTGAGGCAGGAGAATCTCTTAAACCTGGGAAGCAGAGGTTGCAGTGAGCTGAGATCAGATCATAGCACTCCAGCCTGGGCAACAAGCGTGAAACTCCATTTCAAAAATTTTAAATAAGACAGTCAAAAATAAAGCAAGAATAATAAAAAGGAATGAACAAAAACCTCCAAGAAGTATGGGATTATGTAAAGAGGACAAATCTGTGTATCATTGGTAATCCCTGAAAGGGAGGAGAACAAAGTAAATAACTTGAAAGATATATTTCAGGATTGATATGGTTTGGCTCTCTGTCCCCACCCAAATCTCATCTTGTAGCTCCCATAATTCCCATGTGTTGTGGGAGGGACCTGATGGCAGATGACTGAATTATGAGGGTGAGTCTTTCTTTGCTGTTCTCATGGTAGTGAATTGGTCTCACGAGATTTGATGGTTTTAAAAAATGGGAGTTTACCTGCACAAGCTCTCTGTCTTCGTCTGCTGCCATCTATCTAAGATGTGGCTTGCTCCTCCTTGCCTTTTACCTTCTGCCATAATCGTGAGGCCTCCCCAGCCACATGGAACTATAAGTTCAGTAAACCTCCTTCTCTTTTAAATTGCCCAGTCTTGGGTATGTGTTTATCAACAGTGTGAAAACAGACTAATACAAGGATACCATCCATGAAAACTTCCCCAACCATGTTAGAGAGGCCAACAGTCGAATTCAGGAAATAACAGAGAACTCCTGCAAGATTCCACACAAGAAGATCATTCCCAAGACACATAATCATTAGACTTTCCAAGGTCAAAATGAAAGGACGTTAAAGGCAGCTAGAGAGAAAGGGTAGGTCACCTACAAAGAGATCCCCATCAGGCTTACAGCAGACCTCTCAGCTGAACCCCTATAAGCTAGAAGAGATTGGGGCCTATATTTAACATTCTTAGAGAAAAAAAATCTTCAACCAAGAATTTCATATCTAACCAAACTAGGCTTCCTAAATGAAGGAAAAATAAGATCCTTTTCAGATAAGCAAATGTTGAGGGACTTCATTACTACCAAACCTGCCTTACAGGAGACCTTGAAAAGAGCACTAAATATAGAAAGGAAAGACCACTACCAGCTAATACAAAAACCCACTTGACCACACAGACCAGTGTCACTGTAAAACAACCACACAAACAGGCCAACATAATAACCAGCAAACAGCACAATGACAAGATCAAATCCACACATATCAATACTAACCTTGAATGTAAATAGGCTAAATGCCTCACTTAAAAGGAACAGAGTGGCAAGCTGGATAAAAAAGCAAGACCCAATAGTATGCTGTCTTCAAGAAACCCTTCTCACACATAATGACACTCATAGGCTCATAATAAGGGATGGAGAGAAATCTACCAAGCAAATGGAAAACAGAAAAAAGTAGGGGTTGCAATCGTAATTTCAAACAAAACAGATTTCAAATCAACAAAGATTAAGAAAGACAAGGGAAGGATATTACATAATGGTAAAGGGTTCAATTTAGTAAGAAGACCTAACTATCCTAAATACATATGTGCACAACATGGGAGCACCCAGATTCATAAAGCAAGTTCTTTATGAATCTGGGTGCAAAGAGACAGGCTCCCACACAATATTAATAATGTGAGACTTCTGTATTCCACTGACAGTATCATTGAAGCAGAAAATTAACTAAGATATACAGGACTTAAATTCACCATTGGACCAAATGTACCTGCTAGGCCTTTACAGAAGTCTCCACTCCAAAACAACAGAGGATACATTCGTCTCATTGGCACATGGCACACACTTTAAAATTGACCACATAATTGGACATAAAACAATCCTCAACAAGTGTAAAAGAACCAAAATCATACCAAACACATTCTCAGACAACAGGACAATAAAAATAGAAGTCAGCACAATGAAAATAAAGCCATACAATTACATGGAAATTAAACAACATACTCCTGAATGACTTTTGGGTAAATAATGAAATTAAGGCAGAAATCAAGTTATCTGAAAATAAGGAGAACAAAGATACAACATACCAGAATATCTGGGACATAGCTAAGGCAGTTTTAAGAGGGAAATTCATAGCACTAAATGCCCACCTCACAAAGTGATGAAAGATCCCAAATTAACAACCTAACATCACAACTGAAAGAATTAGACAAACAAGAACAAATCAACCCCAAAGCTAGCAGAAGATGAGAAATAGCAAAAATCAGAGCTGAACTGAAGGAAACTGAGACATGAAAAACCATTTAAGAGATCAGCAAATCCAGGAGTTGGTTTTTTGAAAAAAGTTAACGAAATAGGCCAGGCGTGGTGGCTCATGCCTGTAGTCCCAGCACTTAGGGAGGCCAAAGTGGGCAGATCACTTGAGGTCAGGAATTTGAGACCAGCCTGGCCAACATGGTGAAACCCATCTCTACTAAAAATGCAAAAATTAGCCAGGCGTGGTGGCATGCACCTGTAATCCCAGCTGCATGGGAGGCTGAGGCAGGAGAATGCATGAACCCAGGAGGCGGAGGTTGCAGCGAGCTGAGATCGCACCACTGCACTGCAGCCTGGGTGACAGAGCAAGACTTCATCTCAAAAAAAAAAAAAAAAAAAACTAATAGGCTACTAGTTATAGTAATTAAGAAGAAAATAGAGATGATCCAAATAAACACAATTAGAAATGACAAAGGGAATGTTATTACTGACCCACAGAAATAAAAACAACCATCAAAAAGTACTACAAACACTCTACACACACAAACTAGAAAACCTAGGAGAAATGGATAAATTCCTGGACACATAAACCCTCCCAAGACTGAGCTAGGAAGAAATTGATTCCCTGAACCGACTAATAATGAGCTCTGAAATGGTTCCAGTCATAAATAGCTTACCAACCAAAAAAGCCCAGGATGTGATGGACTCACAGCTAAATTCTACCAGATGTACAAAGAAGAGCTGGTACCATTCCTACAGAAACTATTCTAAAAAATTGAGGAGGAGGGATTTCTCCCCAACTCATTCTACAAGGCCAGCATCATCCTATTACCAAAACCTAGCAGAGACACAACGAAACAAGAAAACTTCAGGGCAATATCCTTGATGAACATTGAATCCTCAACAAATTACTTACAAACCAAATCCAGCAGCACATCAAAAAGCTAATCCACCATGATTAAGTAGGCTTCATCCCTAGGATGCAAGGTTGGTTCAACATGCAAACATCAATAAATGTGATTCATTGCATAAACAGAACTAAAGATAAAAGCCACATGATTATCTCAATAGAAGCAGAAAAGTATTTTGGTAAAACTCAACATTGCTTCATGTTTAAAACTCTCAATAAACTAGGTATGGAAGGAATATACCTCAAAATAATAAGAGTCATCTATGACAAACCCACAGCCAACGTTATTATACTGAATGAGCAAAAGCTGAAAGCATTCCCCTTGAAAACTGGTACAATACAAGGATGCCCTCTGTAACCACTTACATTCAACATAGTATTGGAAGTCCTAGCCAGAGAAATCAGGCAAGAGAAAGGGCATCCAAATAGGAAGAGAGGAAGTCATACTATATCTGTTTGCAAACAACATGATTCTGTATCTAGAAAGCTCTGTAGTCTCAGCCCAAAAGCTCCTTCAGCTGATAACTTCAATCAGCAAAGTTGCAGAATACAAAATCAATGTACAAAAATCACTAGCATTCCTATACACCAACAACCACCAAACTGAGAGCCAAATCAGAAAGGCAGTCCCATTCACAACTGACACACACACACACACACACAACCTAGGAATACAGCTAACCAAGGAGTTAAAAGATCTCTACAACGAGAATTTCAAAACACTGCTCAAACAAATCAGAGAAGATACAAACAAATGGAAAAACATCCCGTGCTCATGGATAGGAAGAATCAATATCATTAAAATGACTATACTGCCCAAAGCAGTTTACGGATTCAATGCTATTCCTATCAAACTACCAATGACATTCTTCACAAAACTAGAAAAAAATAGTTCAAAATTTATATGGAACCAAAAAAGTGCATGAATAGCTAAGGCAATCATAAGTAAAAAGAACAAAGCTGGAGGCAACACATTACCTGACTTCAAACTATACTACAAGTCTACAGTGACCAAAATATCATAGTACTGGCACAAAAACCGGCACATAGACCAGTGGAACAGAATAGAGAACCCAGAAATAAGACCACACATGCACAACCATCTGATCTTAGACAAAGCTGACAAAAACAAGCACTGGGGAAAAGATTCCCTGTTTAATAAATGGTGCTGGGATAACTGACTTGCCATATGTAGAAGTCTGAAGCTGGACCCCTTCCTTACACAATATACAAAAATAAACTCAAGATGGATTAAAGACAAATGTAAAACACAAAACTTTTTTTTTTTTTTT
>NW_012115599.1:2646455-2653467 GCF_000951035.1 Colobus angolensis palliatus
ACTCCTTCTCAAAAAAAAAAAAAAAGACACATGTACACAAATGTTCATTGCAGCACTGTTCACAATAGCAAAGACATGGAATCAAGTAAATGCCCATCCAACAGTGACAGACTGGATAAAAAAAAATATGGTACATATACACCATGGAATATTACGCAGCCATAAAAAATAATGAGATTATGTCCTTTGCAGGAACATGGATGGAGTTGCAGGCTATCATCCTTAGCAAACTAACACAGGAACAGGAAACCAAATACCACATGTTCTCACTTATAAGTGGGAGCTAACTGATAAGAATTTATGAACACAAGGAACAACAGACACTGGGGTGTACTTGAAGGAGGAGGGTGGGAGGAGAGAGAGGAGCAGAATAGATAACTATTGGGTGCTGAGCTGAATACCTGGTGATATGATAATATGTACAACAAACCCCTGTGACATGTGTTTATGTAACCTTCGCATGTACTTCAAACCTAAAATTTAAAAAATTGTAACATCAAAGATTACTGATTACAGAGCACTATAACAGATATAATAATGATGAAAAAGTTTGAAATATTGAGAGAATTACCAAAATGTGACACAGACAGTGAGCACATACTGTTGATAAAAAGGCGCCAATAGGCTTGCTTGATGCAAGGTTGCCCTAAACCTTCAATTTGTAAAAATGCAGTATCTGTGAAGCAAAGTACAGCAAAATGCAATAAAACATGTGCCCATATATAATATTTTTCATTAATTAGACGTGGTTAAGTCCAGTTCCTAAAAATCTAGTTTCTGCTCTCCTTTTGCAATGTTCTCATGGAAAATTTGTGTTATGGGAAAAGGTGAGGAAATTTATTTTATGAAAGAAAGCTGTTTTGGTCTAATGCCCTGTGTTATTGGGTATAGATTTGTGGGAAACAGCAGCTATATGCAGACAGGTCAGCATGGCATGCCTCAAATGGGACCTCGGGGACTGGCAGGATGTGAGTCTGAAATAGAGAAGTACATGAGGTGGGGGTTGGCTAGACTGCTTCAACAAAGACTCAGCAGTAATGCATTGTTTTATATCTCTGTGAGGTTAACAGCCCAAGGTAAGCATTCTGGATAGACAAGTGATCTGGTGCCCACTTGGTCCCTTCCACGGTATTGCTCTGCCACCCCCGGGGCATATATCAGCTGAGTGGCTGAGGGAACACTGTGAAGTCCAGCAGCTGGGAAAGGGAGAGAGCCAAAGGCCACGGCAAGGGGTCTCCTTTTAACCAAGGGATGCCAAAGTGTCCACGCCCCTTGTGGGAACATTTTGTGATGAATAGTCATTTGACCATATACAGCATGTAAGGTGACAAATGTGATTTTAACTGAACAGCCTGGTGCTCTGGGAAGAAGGAAACAAGTTTAAAGGGGACAGACAGCAGTTTCCACCTAATGTGGCTCTATCAGGATCTGTGTGAATTGCACATAGCATGTTTCTGTTAAACCTCTGTGCCCAGCAACCATTTTCATTGGTTGTGCCGGTGAACAGGGGTAAATTTAATAAGAGCGAGCATGCTGTTAAGCTCTTGTACAGTCAGGGCAGCTCTTAAGTGGTCATGTTACTTCTTGTGGCATGAGAATATTTTATTAAGCACTTCATAATGGTCTAATTTTCATGTGTGGCTAACTGTAATGTTCAAATACTATTCTTAAGTCTCACTACCAGTTACTTTTCCTCTGAATTCATTAGGTAACTGTATATTCTAATTTGGGTAATTATTTTTTGCCTGACCTCACTTCTGGTGGTGGTGCTAGTGAGCTGTGAATCTGTCACCAGGCAGCCTGCAGGAAAGGGATGACAAACATGAAGCAAGAGGCCTATCAAAGACACTGAAATCGGCAGAGCGAACCACACTCTTTACTAAGAGTTAACAATGTCTGCAAAGAAGTGTAAAATATCCTAGACATATATTGCTTTAGTTTAGGGCAATGTTTAAGAAATGCAGAGTTGTTTAAATATTCATATTATTTCATCTTTTGAAAGAATACTACATTGATTATATAATTTTCTAGTGGTATGCCAAAAAGTGTTCTTTATGTCTTCCTAATGTTCTGAAAGTATTTTTCTCTCTTGAGGGTTTCCTTACCCAAAAAATGGCCGAAAGCTGAGAGCATTGGTTTTGATTTTATCTCCGCTAGCCAGGTCATGAACTTATATACTTGCTGTATCTTTTTCATACTTCTTGTAAAATGGGAAATTTAAGAAGGGTTACTTTGTAAGAAGACTGAAAAAAAGAATTTTAGGCTCTAAAATGATTTTCCGTGACATCTGTATCACCTATTAGAGATCGTAGAACATCTGCGGAGACCTTGAATTTCTGTTATTGTGAATAACTATTTTCTTAGTCTTACTACTGATAGAATTTGGTTGAGAAAAAATAAAAATTATGTTATCTCTAGCTAGTCATTAGACACATTGAATCCTTAGATCCCTTAGACCCCAGGTAAGATCATAAAATCTTTTCTTTTTCTTTTTTCTTTTTTTTTTTTTTTTTTTAAGAATTGGGGTCTCATTCTGTTGCCCAGGCTGAAGTGCAGTGGCACAGTCTTGGCTCAGTGAAACCTTGACCTCCTGGATTCAAGTGATCCTCCACCCTCAGCCTCCCAGGTAGCTGAGACTACAGGCACACACCACTACGCCTGGCTAATTTTTAAATTTTTTTTTGTAGGGACAGGGTCATGCTATGTTGCTCAGGCTGGTCTCAAACTCCTGGCCTCAAGCAGTCCTCCTGCCTCAGCCTCACAAATTGCTGGGATTACAGTTGTGAGCCACCACACCCAGCTCAAGATCATTCTTAACTGCAGAGTAATAACTTCTGAAGGAAAGAGGTGAAGGAAAAACTGGAAGGGGTAAGTCCCTCTGTGACAGTAAGTCTGAACTACTCCCCTTTGCTTGCTAGGTGGAGGAGGAACTGCAGGAGCAAGACTTCTTGGACCGCTGCTTCCAAGAGATGCTGGATGAAGAAGACCAAGACTGGTTTATTCCATCACGAGACCTGCCTCAGGCCATGGGACAGTTGCAACAGCAGTTAAATGGACTGTCAGTCAGTGAAGGTCATGATTCTGAAGATATTTTGGTAAGAGCCATATGTAGTTCCTCATGTTATGTAGTGAAAAGAATATAGGATTTGGAATGACAGACTTTCTTTCTGGCCCTACAACCCTCAACAAGTCTCTGGAGCCCTGTGAGCTGTTGTTTCTTTACTCATTTTATGGGCATTATTAATAAGGGGTGTATTGAAGATGCATTCCTCATAAAGCACTATAAAACAGTACTGTTGCCAGCATCACCAGCTTTTATTTTCTTTTTGCTTGCCAGGATTGGATGCCACCAACCTTTACTTTCTAATGGGATCTTCAAAGTAGAACTGGGATTAAGGATAACAATGTGAACACTGAAGAAGTTTCTTCTCAAGTTATCATTTGCCGCTATTCTTCTCTTTTACTGTCCCTCAAATCTGTATTTAATATACTTCTAAATGATTCTGCTATAAAAATTAACTCTTCATTTTGGAAGAAATGTACTCCTGAGAGGTCATTTTCTCCACTTAGAATTAGAAAAACAGATAAATGAATTTCCTGCCTTTCATATTTATGTAGTGTCAGAAGTCTGTGAGCAGGCTGGGCACAGTGGCTCACACCTGTAATCCCAGCACTTTGGGAGGCTGAGGCGGGTGGATCACCTGAGGTCTAGAGTTCGAGACCAGCCTGGCCAACATGGCGAAACCCCATCTCTACTAAAAAAATACAAAAATTAGCCAGGCATGGTGGTGCATGCCTGTAGTCCCGGCTTGGAAGGCTGAAGCAGGAGAATTGCTTGAACCTGGGAGGCGGAGGTTGCAGTGAGCTGAAATTGCACCACTGCACTCCAGCCTGGGCGATAGAGCAAGGTTGTCTCAAAAAAAAAAGTCTGTGAGCAATATAGTTTTCACACAACTCATATTCTGAACAATCTTTCCCTGTGGTTTGCTAAGGTGTTGCATATTCACAAGAGTAGAGAACCAAAGAGAGTACAGAAAAATGAAGAAAAATAGAGATTGTGGTATCCAACCTGGTCTGATCAAGTACCCCGGTTTTCACCAAGTTAAGGTACTCAATTAATTGAAAAATTCTTCTTGGAGTTGAACTTACAGGCCTCTGAGGAGATTTTGGAAAGCATCAGGAAGGAAACAAGAGTCTAAAGAAGGAAGAAGATTCGCTTGCTCAGGGCTATGTCAGGAGCAGTTGAGAACAACCTAGCAATAACAGCCTGAGTTACAAGGAATTTTCTTTCTTTCTCTCCCTGAAGCTAAGGGGAAGGTACTGATAATGATGGACTGGGGAAGTTTTAAAATGCAGCTTGCCTTAGGATTTATTATCTCTTGGTTCTTGTTTCAGAGCAAAAGTAACCTGAACCCAGATGCCAAGGAGTTTATTCCAGGAGAGAAGTACTGAGCCGACAAAGCTTTGAGGAGGACTTGTCTGTCCCCACATCTGGGGATAGTAATGCACAAAATAGTGGAGCTGAAGATGGGGATGGGGCGGGTGAGGGACGCACAGCGGGAAAGGGAGTGGTGGTCTCACGATACTGTGACTCTGAGTAACTAATATGCTCAGTCTTATTCTACAAGCCTCTGAGTATTTCTGTTTTGTTCTGCTGATTTTTGTTTGGAGCAGTTTCCTGTTTTGTTTTTTTGAATAGCTCTTTCGAGTTAAGGAAACTGCATTTTCCCCCCTTCATCAGGAGTGTTCTGCGGTGTGTGTTTAAACAAAATAAGCTGACCAAGAAAAACTGGATATTTAGGAAATGCCCCTCTCACCCTGCTGTATACTTACCAAGGACAGTGAGCACCTGGAGAGCTTTTTGTGGAATCTATTGAATTGGATGGGAAAAGAGACAAGCAGAAAGAGCAGGTGGTGCAAACCAGAATTTGAGGCTCAGCTCCCCCATCGCTGGGGTCTCCTGCAATGAACTGGGATAACCAATGCCCTGCCGAGCCCTTGCCTGTTTGTCCTGAACCCCATTCAAGAAAACGCAGACTTACAGTACTTAGTTTACAGTAACTTTGATGATTGTTGAAAATTGTAAATCAGAAGCTGGGCTGTGATGGTGGTTGTCACTTGAGTCATTTAGTTACTGTTGTCCTGTTCATAAGCCTGTGTTCACCATCACCATCAGACTCACCATTTATAAGTAGAAGAGCACTATCGTTGATCTGCCACCTCATCTTTCATGAAGTCTATTCCCCGGCCTCCTTTCCACCCTATCCTACTCTGTTTTTAAGAAAAGATATTGCTGCCAAAAGCATAGGGGAGGCCTGGTGTGCTGGCAATTAGCATGAGCCTGCAGAAGTCATCCTTGAATCTGTTGTGTCTTAATTTTATTTGGACAGCTTTTTTTTTCCAGCCTCATCAACACTTGGTCTTCCTGGTGTCTCAGTTCCCTCAGACAAGTTTATGCACTTTTTAAAGGAAATGTTTTTCAGGACACTAGTAAGAAGCTCAGTTCACAGTTTGGATATTTCTTCCCACATTACAGAATTTTGGAAAGGAACTCAAAACCAGCCTAGGAAAGTGAGTCCTGCTTGACCCATGTGGCTGTGTACCTGACCCTCTGGGATCTTTTCAGCTATTAAAACATTTTACTGTTCCCACATACCCAGCTTTGCAGGTTTCCTAGATTGACCTCTTAGGATATGTTTCTTTGTCTTTCCTGCCTTTGACTTGTTGGGGTCTTTTGTTGCTACCCCTAAGGAACTAAACTGGGTGCTAGGAGCTGCCTTTGTATATAGAGATGTAGATGGCAGTGTGATGTATAAGAGACCATCCAGGCCATTCTCCCAGGGATGAGGACTTGAAGAGCCCTGAAGGTAATAGTGGCTTCTGATTGCTGCTATGCTGTGTAATAGGCCTAATAGGGAAAAGATACGTAACTTGAAATAAAGTTGGCATAAATTCAGTATGTGGATGTGGGACAGAGGTTGGAAGGAAAGGACTAGGGTATGGAAAGCTGAAGAAATTCTCCTTTTGAGCTCTCGTTGACTCTTTGAACAGTGACAAGCTAATGCCAGATTTAAAATACACATTTTTTTCCTATTTAAGTCTGTAGGATTATAACACTTGAAAAATTACATTCCTTGTTAGGTCACATGTCATAGGAGAGTAGCTTAGAGAACTTGCATTACCAGACAGACACATTAATTCCGAAAGCCTCTGTGTTGAAAAAATGAAACTGTTAACTCTTTTTCAGGGACGAATATGAATAAAGAAACTTCTTTATTCAAGCTTCAGCTTTCAGCTGGGTTGTTCCCTCTAAAAAGGAAAGGACATTGCAAGTGCATAGCGGAAATCTCTCCCTTCTGGGACTGCTTTTCCTCCTTCATCCTCCATGAGCCTGTCCAAGCTCAGAATTCTGAAAGTGGTTAGAAATGTGTTGGGATTGCAGAGAGAAACAAGCTTGTCTTTCCTTCTGCTGTGCTGGTCTGTTTTGGATGTCAGTCTTCAGCCTGGTTTCACAAGGCATATTTGGTCAGGACTATGAAAACTTCCTGCCAGTTTAGCATGGACACTGAGGGCTGGCATTTCTAGTCCTCTTCAGACACTGAATGTGCTGACTCCAGGTATAGGAAGCAGCTAGCAAAGTGATTCTTTTTAAGATGCATAGGACTCTGCTTCCAGTGGTTCAACTCTTGTTGCCAACTCTTGTTGGCAACTCTTGTAGTCCAACTCTTTTTGCCATCTATTTTATGTTGGGAGGTGGGGGCACAATTGTCACTCACGACACAGGCTCTGCTAGTTAGAGTTTGCTACCTTCTTAGCAGAAAATGCATCTTGTTGGACCTTCACTGGGGAAAGGCTGGGAGCCTCTGGCTGTCTTTGACTTTTCTCACAGGAGTAAAACCAGCAAGCCAGGCTGGAACCCTTTACCCTTTAATGGTGAGACTTGTATTTGTAAGGGGTAATTTTGATGTTGAACTTAAGCCACTACTCTGTTTAAACTTTTTTTTTTTAATTG
>NW_012115599.1:2654130-2683789 GCF_000951035.1 Colobus angolensis palliatus
ACAGAGAGAGAATTATAGAATTAAATGGCTACTAACTGTAATATTTACTGAAGATATTGTGATACTTAGCATAAGGATGACTACTATAATATATAAATGCCAGGAGAATTTTCCTGCTCACTCATGCGCCAGTTCAATGCTGATTTTCTTTTTTTCTTTTTTCTTTTTTTTTTAAGCATAGTCTCACTCTGTCACCCAGGCTGGAGTACAGTGGTATGACCATAGCTCACTGTAGCCTCAAATTCGTGGGCTCAAGCAATCCTTGCATCTCAGCCTCCTGAGTAGGTGGGACAATAGGCACGCACCATCACGGCCAGCTAATTACTTTTATTATTTTTATTTTTTGTAGAGACTGGATCTTGCTCTATTTCCCAAGCTGTTCTTAAATTTTTGTGCTCAAGTGATTCTCCCACCTTAGCCTCCCAAAGTGCTGGGGATTATAGGCTGGGTGTGGTGAGCCACCTGAGCCTGCAGTCTCTTTAATTAAGGTTATAAAGCTAACCATGGCTTAAAATACTAAGCAGCATTTTCCAAATTGTTGATTACTATTACATTGATTTTGGAAAAGTAAGGAGGTGAGGTGAATACTCTGACAATTAACACGTGTTAGAGAGGAAAGTTGTGTGAAGAGGCCGCCAAAATAAACAGCATGAATGAATCTTCTTGTATTAGGGCGGCTGCAAACCCCAGGTAGAAAAATGACAGCCCAGGCTCCTGAACCATCAGGAACCCAGGAGTCTGCCCTACTGTGAGGAGGGGGCAGGCCTTCTTCAATAAGGGTCCCACCATCACAGGCTAATAATCTTTCTCAGTTTAGGTGATATTGAGGTATTGGGACTGTTAGAAATCTGACAGATTTGACCAAGATTTGGAGATGTGCACATATTGGGAAGGACTGGGTGTCCCTAGTCGCTCTCCTCTGGGATAACGCGGACGTCATTAGTTTGGGAAGCGGGTGGGGAGAAGAGGAGGATTGACTCTGATTTGGTGTGTAGTGGGGGCCTTGGTGTCCTTCTGCCTCTGCCCACATTTCCCCGTGTGACTCACTGCAGCCCGCATTGCTCACAGGGATCATTAGTTCTCCCAGTAGGCAGAGCACCTTCTGCAGACGCTGCTCTGCTGCCTTGTGAATTTCCTCCACAGACTTGGTTAGTTACAATTTGAAAACAGTTTTTTGTTTTTTGGTTTTTGTGGTTTTTTTCCTTTGTTTTAATCTTCTCATATTGAAGCTGCTATTGGTGACAGGGAAAGGGGAGCAGGAAGCCAACCCAGGGAAACATGAGAGTTTCCTGCATACCACTTGGCCACCTGCCCTCACTGGCCAAACCCCTACTGCTGTTCCCAGTCAGTCTGGTTTTTAGAGGCATCATGGGAATAGAACAGCTGGATACACTAATCTCTACAGGGTGTCAAGCAGGAGATTCACCTTCCCCAGTCCCAGGGGACAGGAGAGAAATCTGTAAAGGGACAGATGCACCATCTTTATTTTAAAGGAAAAAGCTCCCCAGATTTTGTTACTAGGAGTCTCCTTTGTGACATTTGCTGAGCTTTCTCCCCAGTCCTACCTTCCTATTGGCTACCTTTTATATAAAAATAATAAACATTTTAGGCTAATATGACAAAAATGAGATAAAATCTTTAAAATATTTTACTAGTTTACAGTTACTAAAATGTGCTTACTATAAAATAGTAAAATATTTTACTCTGTAAATCATCACTAAGTAATTACTCTGTCCTGTTGATTGTGAGCCTTCAAAAATGTTTAATACTTGAAAGATGGTTTGGGAGGCAGGGAGTCCTTTTCTTAAAAACAAAACAACTTTAATGAGGCATATGTTACATATCATAAAACACGTATTTCAAGTGTACAATTCAGTGATTTTAGTAACTTCCCTCAGTGGTGTAGCTATAACTATTACTCAGTTTTAGAACATTTTTATCCCTCCTGATAAGATCCTTTATGCTGTTTTACAGTTAATCCTGTTCTTACCCCCAGCAACCACCAATCTACTTTCTCTATAAATTTGCCTTTTCTAGACAGTTCGAATCAATAGAATCATACAATATGTGGTCTCTAGGGTCCTACTTTTTTACTTAGCTAATGTTTTTGAGGTTCATCCATGACATATAACATGTTTTGGTAGTTTGTTCCTTTTATTGCTGAGTAGAATTCCACTGATGGATGTACCACATTTTGTCAGTAGAGAGCCTTTTAAACTTGGATTCCAGCTTCCTGTGGTCTAAACGGAACCCTCCGAACGTAAGACTTCTAGGGGAAGCTGCTGTGCCTGTCAAAGAAAACCTACTAATCAGAACGAGCTTTGTCATCCGGTGTCAGAACTGCTGCAGAAATTTTTACAATTTTGCAACTTCTTTTTTTACAAGGAACTTTTGTGCTACTACACATCAGGACTTTTGAAGCATCTGATAAATCCATTTAATAAGTATGAGCGTATGTCTGAGTGGACAAGAAAGTGAAACCATCCATGCTACATTGGATAATTTTTCCTCCCCCAGACTGGACAGGGAATCTCAGCTTTCGAAATAGAGTATCCTGTCTCCATTTACAAAGCTGCACAGGTATTAAAGATCGTGCTGCCTTTGTTAGGCAGATTTGGAGGGAAGGCCCAACAGCAAAGATGGAGAGGAACAGGAAGTGGAACCTGTGGAACAGGAAGCCCCCCAGGGTTGGCAGGGCTGCTCAGCTCTTGAGGATATTGTAGATGGTGAGGTAGTGACGGTGTCCTGGGGCAGCCCAGCACCTCCACTGGCCCCAGAAGGTCTTGACTTTGGACACTTACCCTTGTTTCACAAGTGTTTAAAGGCGGTTTTTGCTTTTGTTTTTTTTTCCTAATCATTACTTGGTAGTTATTAATCCTTCTTTGGGGGAGGGACAGGGCTTAAACGGAAGAAAATAATTTTCATAAAAATATCAAAAATGGAAAAAATTTACTTTGTAAAAATTTACATTTACTATACAACCAAATGGCAGCTGTTGAGAATCTCAATAAAATGTTAAATGCATTTGCTGGCAGTGGTACCCTTTTGCCTAAGGTTGGGTCACTGTGCCATACCGTGTGTGTTTGGGGGCGGTGGGGAGGTGTGAAATTTTTTGTCTCACACATAAGTTGTCTCATGGGTCATAATCTTAGTTGCAGTTTTCCTTTCAAATAGGGTTACAAAGCAGAAACCATGGACTTGGAAGTGACAGACCTGAGTGAATCCCACCTTCAGTACTTTGTGCCATTGGCCCGAACTTTATTTACAAATAACCTCTTTATTTGTAAAGGTGCAGCACGTCTCCCCTGGAACTATAATGACAGAATTTTAAAATACTGTCTGACACATAATAGGCACTTAATACATGGTTGCCAATAGTCACAATGATATGTACAACTTTGAACAAAGAGTCAGTGACATCTTTGGGCTAGAAGGGAAACTAGACATTTGTTTTCCTGTTTCTGGGCAAAACTGACTACCTCCCTAGAAAACAAGTATTCCATATCTGCCTTTCAACTGTTGAACAAGTTTGAGAGCCTGCTACATGTCAAGCATTCTCTTAGGGACAGGGGCTACAGGGGTTACCAGGCAGCCACAGTCCCTGCTGTTGTGATTATGGTTTGGCAATGCCTAATTATTTAAACTGAAACCTCGTTCAAATCTCCCAGTGATTTGTTGAGGGGGCTTTATCATATTGTTAAAAAACGATATGGGACCAGCCCAAGGCCCATGGGTTTTGCCCTGAGCCTTATTTCTTAGCCTCATTCCTAAAAACAGAGGGTGGGGGTTGGGGTATTCTGAGCTGACTTGACTATTTACAGCTTTTTAAAATAGTATAGTTATATGTAGTTTTGTGTATATAGGGTTTACTAGAATGTAACTTCCTTGAAGAGGTGGATGGTATATTTATTTTTAAAATTCCATTAAAAAAAGATAAAATTTCATTAACTTAGTTGAAGTATAATGTACAGAAAGGTACAGATATTGTATGTGCAGTTCTATGAATTTTTACTGCTGGAAAAAAGATGTACTTATTTTTAATCCCTAGAGTACTCATCACATCTACAAGACATTCAATAAATGTTTGCTGAATGAATGGGACAGATGAAGCTGTAATATCTCTGAGATCACACAGGGAGATAAGGAAGTGCTAGCCTTATTCCAGTGCTTGTTCCAAGCTCTCTTGTCTCATCACAGGGCTGTTACAGGCTCAGATGAGAGAAATGTATACATCTCTAATGCCTTGGTAATACAAAATCCCATGGATAGCTCCTGATGGTTTGTTGGGGAAAGGACACTAGGTTTAAAATTAAAGGGGGAGAAACTCAGCAAAAATCACTTATAGGCTGGGCATGGTGGCTCACCCCTATAATCCCAGCACTTTGGAATCCCAAGACAGCAGGACTGCTTGAAGCCAGGAGTTCGAGACAAGCCTGGGCAACATAGCAAGACCTGCCTCTACAAAAAAATGACAGAATGAGCCAGGTGTAGTGGTACATGCCAGTAGTCCCAGCTACTTGAAAGGCTGAGGTGGGAGGAACGCTTTAGCTCAGGAATTCAACGCTGCAGTGAGCTATGATCATGCCACTGCACTCTAGCCTAGGCAAAAGTGAGACCCTACCTGTAAAATAATTTTTTTTTTTTTTTGAGACGGAGTCTCGCTCTGTTGCCCAGGCTGGAGTGCAGTGGTGCAGTCTTGGCTCGCTGCAAACTCCACCTCCTGGGTTCAAGCGATTCTCCTGCCTCAGCCTCCTGAGTTACAGGCATCTGCCATCATGCCTGGCTAATTTTTTGTGTTTTTAGTAGAGATGGGGTTTCACCATGTTGGCCAGGGTGGTCTCGAACTCCTGACCTCATGATCCACCTGCCTCAGCTTCCCAAAGCACTGGGATTACAGGCATGAGCCACCGCACCAGGTCTGTAAAATAAATTTTTAAAAATCACTTGTGATTTTCCGCACTGCAGCCTGTCTAATAGAGCCTTAATAACTGGGGAGTAAGCGACTTCATCACATCTCCTAAATGTGACAGGAACTAGGTGCATAATCTGACCTTATGCACTTTAATACTGCCTTTTTTTAAGCATTTTTTCAACACTTATATTTTGGGACTAAAAAGTCAAGATGTGCTCCTCTACTAAAATCTCCACTGTCCAAGTGGAATTGCAGTCTAGACAATCAAAGGAAAAGTGATGGCCATATTCTGAAGAACAAGTAGGTCTCAGCAGTTACATACTCTTCACCAAAATGCTGTTTGATCCTCATCCTGAGAGCATATTTTTTAAAATCTCCAAAGCTCACCACTCATTAATAACCCAACAGTTTTATCAAGACTACGGGTTATAGCAAAGATGCCTCTGCTGTGTCCTTGTTCTCTCTGCAAGCTTTTTACCAGGTGCTGGACTGGAGACTTGCTGGGTGCTAGACCACAGTGATTTGGTCATAGCTGAATGTGAAGATGGCTGGCTGTTCTTTCAGAAGGAACCTGGCTGGAGTTCCTATTGCTCAAAGCTCCAGCTTGCAGCATTGGGCTAGAGCTGATGGAAGGAAAGCTGTTACCATCCTGTTCCACATGAATGCTACATTGTGAAAGAAAGATCTGACTTGGGCAACAAGGTAGTGTTCAAGGCCTCTTAGAGGGCCTAATCAGAACTTAGCAGCTGTAGCGTAGAACTCCCTCAAGTGCAGATGCTGGACCTCTGCAGCACAAATTACTCAAGCTGTTTAGTATAATAGAAATGAAAATTCCCCATTCTTAACCTATTATCATCAGATAGCCCAGGGCAGGGGAAGGGAGTAGACAGAAACCCGATTTTAAAACAAACTCTAGAATAACTGATGTCTGTAAATTGGAGAACTGATGTGCAGGACATGATCCACATGCCTCCTAATAAAACACCCGGAGAGGCAGCTATTGTGGATCAAGACTCCTGTCCTTAGTCTTCACCAAGCAGCACAGGCAGTGGAACAGAAGCTTCAGGTTTGTCTTCACCGGTCGAACTGTGATATCCAGAGGACAGGAATCATGTCTGCTCTTCACTGATGCTCCTCATTCCCAGGGCCACACAACACAGAAAGTGTCGGCTCTAAGCAGAGCCAGGCTAGTAGCAGCCAGGAATAGGCCGGCCACCTAGGTGAGCGGTGCCTAGCTGGTCTTCTTGGATCTCAGCCATCCTCATAACCTTTCAAGAACTCATTCACGTGAAAAACTGCAAAACGTCCTGCTTACCTGCAATTACTAAATCCAGTGAGGTTACGATGCTCCCAGTAGACTGTACTAGAATTGTACCCTTCCCCCTAAATCCTGCTGGCAGTCTCAGGAGAGGGTGTGATATGCCTAAGGTACTCTCTGTGATGTTCTGCATGGCGAACACTTGTTTCTGGTGACTGTGGTCACACAGGAATCGTTACCCACTTGACACGACAGGAGAAAACAGGTCACAGATTAACTGGCAGCCACACAGTGCATATGTGTGGTACTATGGGGGGAAGGGTAGCACGCAGATAAATTATCTGCCCAAGTGTATGCTGAGTGGATGCAGATCACCGGCCGAGCACCTGGGGGCAGGGCTTTAAACCTTGGACTAAATCCACTCCTGAGCGCTCCAGGATATCTGCTGGCAGGTGCACTGAGGGTGTACACAGCAGGTGTGTTTAGCATTAGGTGGATGATGCAGTCCAATTGGGAAGTGGATAAAGTGTGCTTATTTTTTCTGTGTATGTTTTTGTAAAAAGGGAAAAGGAAGCAAAAGACTCCTTCCTTCCAGACCTGGTGTCCACTGAGCTTGGAGTGGGTGGAGCCCCCTAGGAGAAGTTGTAGGAATAGAAGGCAATGGGATTGACTATCATGGATAGTAGTCCATGACGAGGAGGAGCCCAATGCACCTGGCCCCTAGGCTCCTCCTCCTAGATCGGAGGAGTGCCTCAGCTTCATCAGGGTGAAGCTGCAGAAGAAGTTCTGAACCTGGATCTCTTTGCTCTGGTTCAGCGCCAAAGAAAACCTGGAAGGCTTTCCCCTGCCGCCATGATTGTAAGTTTCCGGAGGCCTCCCCAGGCATGCTTCCCACATAGCCTGCAGAACCATGAGCCAATTAAACCTCTTTCCTTTATAAATTACCCAGTTTCAGGTATTTCTTTACAGTAGTGTGAGAACAGACTAATACAAGTACTCAATAACTTGAGTAAATAAAGGGCTGAATAAATCAACGAAGTGAAACAGATAAACACTATGGGCGATCAGAGGAGATGACTTACTCCTGGAGGCCATCATCGGGGTGGCCTTTATGAGGAGTCTTTGAAGGATAGAGAGGATCTGGACAGGCAGAGGAGAGGGACCTAAAGACCTCAAAAATGGGATCATAAAGGCATTAGGGACAATGAAGATGCCAGTCTGATCAGAGCAGAGAGTTCCACAGAGAGGCAGGAAATGGCCATATTTACAAATCAGAGAGAAAGATATGGTACTGCTGGTCCTAAAGGGAGGATGATGGACTTGACATTTTGAAATGATTCAAAACCAAATGGTCAGTGCCAAGTTTTTACAATGCAAGGTCCAAGGCTTGCCCCTCAAAGGCAAAGCCTTGGGTTGAAAATTGATGGTGCTGAGCCAGTGTAATTAATAGAACAGCATCTAAGAGAGGTGTGTTCTCACTTGTGCATGGTGGAGAAGGAAGGACTCTTAAAAATGATCTGGTCTGGCCGGGCGCGGTGGCTCAAGCCTGTAATCCCAGCACTTTGGGAGGCCGAGATGGGCAGATCACGAGGTCAGGAGATCGAGACCATCCTGGCTAACACGGTGAAACCCCGTCTCTACCAAAAAATACAAAAAACTAGCCAGACGAGGTGGTGGGCGCCTGTAGTCCCAGCTACTCGGGAGGCTGAGGTAGGAGAATGGCGTGAACCCGGGAGGCGGAGCTTGCAGTGAGCTGAGATCCGGCCACTGCACTCCAGCCTGGGCGACAGAGCGAGACTCCTTCTCAAAAAAAAAAAAAAAAAGATCTGATCTAACTCGCTTATTTGGCAGAGAAGGGAAGACCGCCAGACAGAGGCGGAGGCAGGACCTCAATTTGGAGTCCTGCGAGATGTGCTGCCTGTGCTACCCGGCTGACTCCTTCTCCCCGGGGCAGCCAGGAAGGTAGTCTGCATTTCTCAGTTCAGCTGTTCCTAAGGAGATGGGCCAACCCAGATCCCATAGTCCCTCTGGAAAATACTGAAGGTATTATGTGGGTTTCAGCCCATGGGCGATATTCTGTTCATGTAGAATGTGTCTGACCTATAGTCACAGTGGGATCAGAGAAGGCCTTGAGTGCCTGCCAAGAGCTGGAGCTTTATCAGGCAGAGAGAGGTCTCTGGGGAGAAGGAGAATGCAGGGCCTGGGGGCACGCCCTGCTGGTGAGGAAGCTGGCCTGTGGTAGCCGGTCTGGGGGCTCCCTCCTTGCACATCCAGGTGGGCCTAAAAGTGGTACATCCCATCTGCCTTTCTCCAAAAAGAGTTTGATTTCCTTTCCCAGTGCTGAGCTTTGTTCTGCCTTGACACAGTGATAAAATTGTGTTCCTTTCACCTGGAACTCGAGATCATTGAGCAGCAGGAGCAGCAATTTAAGAAGAAAAGGCTGGCAAAGGGAATGCAGCACTGAACTACCCAAAGACCAAAATCCTTTTGCGGCCTTCAAGGCCCCTGGTGTCTGGCTGAAAGGGAGAGCACAAAGATGTGTGACTGAAGGTCTGTGCTCCCATCACATCTCTGCTATCACGCTACTATGTGCAAACACTCAACCTCTCTGAACCTCAGTTTCCTCATCTGTAAATTGAGGAGAATATCGCCACCCTCCCTGGGCTTGTGGGAGGTTCAAATGAAGTTCAGCTCTACATAGATATTTGTCACTGATTTGCAGTCTTCCTCAACTGACCCCCTGTAAGCCCTAGTTCCTTATCTGCTGGGGCTGGAGGTGAAAGGATCAATGAGGAGGCAGCTGAGACTTTCTGCAGAAGTGCCCCTGGATAGCAGAATCAGAGTATGACCAAAAAAGGTCATCAATGATAAAGGAGAATGACAGAAAGGAGGGGAGAAGAAGGAAGGGAGGTGGGTTTGGGAGGGTGTACAAAATCCATTTGTTCATCTCTCATTTATTTGAGCCTACCGTGTACCAAGCACCATGCTGGGCCCTGGGGACTCAGATGAACAAGACACTCTCATTCATTCATTCATTCATTCATTCATTTTTTCAATATAACAATTATTAAGGTACTTGTATGAAGCTGCCAGGTGCTGGCATAGAGAGGGAGTCAGGCAGGCAAATGAGCAATAGAAATGCAGGCTGGTGAATAGCTTAAGACAGGATGTACAGAGGGAGGCAAAGGGCATTGCAGATGGAGAGAGGCCTCCTATTCTGAGGCTGCAAGGAATGCCCCAAGGCTGGAAGGGACAGTATGTGTTGTGGTGACAGGGGAGCCTGGAAAGGCCAAGAAAGACCCTGACTGCCACCAAGAGTTTGAATCACATGTACATGGGGAGCCAGTGAGCACCTTCCCAAAGGGAAACACCAGACTCAGATTCCAGTTTGGATACAGTGTGGCCAAGTGGAATGGAACTGGTGGATGAAGCAGAGAGGAAAGGAAGAAGAGATGAGACTCTGGAGATGGTTGGGAGGACTGGGTGACTGATTGAACTTTATGGGGTAAGGAGAGGGGACAGGTAGCCATGCAACCTGTATTCACTGAAATGTTAGCAGAGGAGGGTGTGGGGGAGCGGAGGGGTGTGTGGGCCATCTGAGTGGACATGTTCAGTGGGCAGACCAGAGCTTGAGACTGATTGGAAGTTATCAGCACGTTAATCCATGTTTCTCAATCCTGGTTGCCTATCACAGGCCCCAGGGAACTTATTAAGCACATGGGTTCCTAGGCCCTCCCGAGGCACACTGAATCAGAATCTCCGGAGTGGGGCCCAGCAATGTGTATACTGCAGCTCCGTGTTCCTGGTCCTTGTGGTTGTGTAGAGGATTCCTAAGACCAGCCACAGGCTCGATGATTGGCTATGAGAACCCAAGGGACTTAGAAAAACCATTATGCCCACAGTGATGGATCATTACAGTGAAAAGATACAGGTTAAGACCAGAAAGGGAAAACAGAGAAACAAGGCACCAGCTTCCAATTATCCTTTCCCAGTGGAGTTGTACAGACAATGGTTAATTCTCCCAGCAATAATATGTAACAGCACACGCTAAGTGTTGTCAACCAGTGAAGCCCAACCAAGCCTTAGTGTTCAGGGTTTTTCTTGAGGGGTCAGTCATGCAGGCATGCAGCTCCTGGGGGATTGACCCCAGCTACTCAGGCTTCAGCCCCTAGAGAAATCAAATGGACACAGCAAGGCCCAAAGCCTCAGGCTTACAAAAACATTGTTAGAAGGCAGAATATTCCAAAGGCTTAGAGGTCAAGGACCTCTCAAGAGCTGGTCAAAGACCAGTCCTTTTTTGGGGATGTGCAGGGTTGGAGTGGTCCAAGGCTAGTTAGAGCTAACTAACACTTTGCTGCCCAGTAGTCTATGTTAGAATGCCCTGAGGAGCTTCCAGAACGCTCTATGGCCAGACTGCATCCCAGACCAATCACTCAGAGTCTCTGGAGGGGGCTGTGGGTCTGTCCAAGGTCAAGCCCCACTGCCGTAGATTGTAATTGGTACCAAAGGAGTGAGTGAGCTCATCCCAAAGGGAATGAGGAGAGAGTGCTCACAGATGGAAGAGATGGCCAAGAACAGTGGACTAAGCAGCAGAGGCTGCAGACTGCAGGAAGGATGGCACACAGGGAAGGAGCAGCCAGAGAAAGGGGCAGAGAACCAGAGTCCCTATGGTCTGGACAGCAAAGAGAGAGAGCAGGTAGTCAAGTCACTTAGGTGGCCTGGTGCCTTAGTCAGCTCAGGCTGCTATAACAAATTACCAGGTAGCTTAGACAGTAATTTATTTCTCATAGTTCTAGAGGCTGGGAAGTCTGCGATTAGGCTGCCAGCATGATTGGGACTGAGTGAGGACTCTTTTCTTGGTTTCTCATACGGATGCCTCCTCGCTATATCCTCACATGGCAGAGAGAGAAGGCATGCTTACTTATGTTTCTTCCTATAAGGGCACTAATCCCATCATGCAGGATACAAACATTCAGTGCATAGCACCTGGGAAGGCTCAGTTAGGTCCAGGGGTGGGAGCAGGGTGCCAGGAAGAGCAAAAATTTCTGTCAGCCTGCCACTCTCCTCCTCTTCCACCTCTACTTCCTCCTCCTGCTCCTCCTCCTCCTCCTTCTGATCCCCTCCCTCCTTCCCCTCTGCAGCTCTCCACTCCCCTCCTAGACTTTCTTGATAGAACCAGAAGGGAATGCTTGAATTGGCCTGGACTGCCCAGCCTGTACGGTTCTGGGAGTGGGGTGGGTGGATGGAGTGACCTCAGCAGGCCCTCCCAGCTCTACCCTTCTGTGGTCCTGTGGTTGTGACTGGATCTCCAGGATGGACTTTGACCTTTCCAGGTCTAAGCATTGAAGATGCCTTGGTGCTTCTCACCAGGGGGAAATTCAAAATAAAAACAAAATCACAAACCATATAACTTTTATATGTACGCTAAAAATAAAATGGCTTTTTTCTTGAATTTTTCAAGCAAAATTCTGAATATTTGTAAGCTAAACCTCCTTTGCCCTCTTTTGGAGGATGTACTGGTTGTGGAGCCACTCTGAGTCTGCCTTGGTTCACCTATGTCCTGGGTCACCCGGCTCTGTGGACCTTTGAGTCTCAAGCCCATGAACACCAGGGCAAAGGCCTTTGGAGCCCCTACTATTCTTCCTGGGGTGGGGGACACACTGATTCCTCTGCATTTTCCAGCACTCCCTCATCTCCACCCTAATGGCTCTTCAGGGGAGAAGGGCTTTGATGCGTTATTCAGGGATCTCCAGGGCCAGCCCTCAGCTCACTCCCAACCTATGACTCACCATGGCTGGAGCTAGGCTGAGCTCAGGGGAGACCCAGGTGAACAGAAGCCATCCCTGACCTGGACCAGGAGCAGGAGGAGGGAGCAGGACTCTGATCAGCGTCAGTCCTGCCAGACAGGGGCCCAGAAGCTTGGGGATTCTGGGGATGCCTTGGCCTGGGGCTCGAGGATCCTCCAAGGTAGGTGTCCAGGAAGAGGGGAACATGAGCTACTAAAGCCACAGCAGAGACTCAGGCCACGACACATGATGACAGCTGGTACAATGTGGGATTCCTGGAGCAGGGCCTCTGCCTGGCATGTGGCAAGAGCTCAAAAACTAATGGTGGGATCAAATTGCCACCAGCAGAGCCCGTCTAGGGTCAACCAAAGAGCCTCCTGCCACCTTGGCCTGTCTCACTGGGGTTCTGCCTTGCTGATTCGGAAATTCTGAAGGTGATTATAGATAAGCAGTTGGTGGCCCTCTCCCAGCCTGGTCCTTCCTGGCCTGGCCACACACCACTTTCAGGAAGCCCTGATGTCCACTGCAAAGTGGTTTCCTCTGCTCTGAGTGTGGATCTGGTGTAAGCTTGGCATTGGAAGTCGCTGGGCTGGATTCAGACCCTAGGTCCCGGTACAGCAATGTCACTCATTAACCGCATGGTCTTAGGCAGGTGACTTAATCCCTGTGAGCCTTGATTTCCTCATCCACAAGTGAAAACTAATACTAGTCCCTATTATCAGAGCTCACAGAGTGGAGTGCGGAGCACAGTGCCTGGCATATGAGAAGCACTAAGCATGTGTTAACCGGATGAACTGGAGGAAATGAAAAAGTGGGGCCTGCCCAGGGATTGACCTAGGGAAGCATCTCCAGGCTTCCTCTCCAGAAGGATCTGGGCCAAACCCTCCCCATCACCCAGAAGGCCTCAGGGGCCAGCAGGCGAGCGGGGAGGAGAGAGTGACAGTGAGGAGGACACCTCTAGACCTAGGAGGGTCCTGTGGGGACCATTCCTGGCACCCAAAGATGAGGGAGAAGAGGATTAAAGGCAGGAGCTTTCTTAGGATTATTGAGTCATTATAGGATTGGATTGCACAAGCCCAGTTTACATGATAAAGTTCCTTTTGGAAGGGGTGGACATAACATTGGTTTTAAGAAACAATTTAGCTTCCATGGGCAGCATGTGAATGCCTAATCCGAATTCAGTCCTCTCCAAAAAGCATCCAAATCTTTGGAAGTTGGTTTTAAAGGAGGTTTCTCCCTGACTCCCACCCAGACTCTGCTCTTGAGGACCCCTCACCCCATAAAAGGTGAGCTGTCCAATCATCTGGGAAGGGAAACAGCTTCAATTGCTGCCTAGCCCTACAACCCAGTTCCTTTTTTTTTTGGAAATGGTTTGGTGCTTCTACCCAGGGGAAATTCAAAATAAAAACAAAACCACAAACCATACAACTTTTAAATGTACTCTAAAAATGAAATGCCTTTTTTCTTAAATTTTCCAATTGCAAAAGTCTGAATATTTGGAAGCCATACCTCCTTTGACCTCATTTGAGTCTTGCTCTGTCACCCAGGCTGGAGTGCAGTGGCTTGATCTCCGTTCACTGCAACCTCCGCCTCCTGGGTTCAAGCGATTTTCCTGCCTCAGCCTCCCAAGTAGCTGGGATTACAGGTGCGTGCCACGATGCCAGGCTAATTTTTGTATTTTTAGTAGAGATGGGGTTTCACCACGTTGGCCAGGCCGGTCTCAAATTCCTGACTTCAGGTGATCTGCCCACCTCGGCCTCCCAAAGTGCTGCAACTACAGGCATGGGCCACTGCATTCAGCCCAACCCGGTTCTTTTGTCAACTCTTTGTTCTGTGATCTTTGTCACCCCATCTCTTTTCAAAAGCTGTGTACTATGTTTTGTTGTTGTTGTTTTTTGAGACAGGGTCTCCCTCTGCCACCCAGGCTGGAGTGTAGTGGTGTGATCTCAGCTCACTGCAACCTCTGCCTTGAGGGCTCGAGTGATCCTCCCACCTCAGCTTCCTGAGTAGGTGGGACTATAGGTGTACACTACCATGCCCGGCTAATTTTTGTATTTTTCACTGTAGAGACAGGGTCTTACCATGTTGCCCAGGTTGGTCTCAAACTCCTGGGCTCAAGCAATCCTCCTGCTTCAGCCTCCCAAACTGCTGGGATTACAGGCATGAGCCACTGTGGCTGGCAAAAGTTGTGATATTTATGGGTTGGGGGGAACATCAAGATAGTAGAAGCTTGCTTGGCTTGCTGGATCTTGGGAGATTTTGTTGCCATCCTAAATCTTGGGCCTCTCTCACCTGGAGCTGCAGCAGACATTTCAGCCACACCTCACAATCCTGATTTCAGCTCTCCCCTCTCCCACCACATGACAACCGGGAGCTTCATTAGAAAGCCTTAGCCTGACACTATAACCTTTACCCTGCGTTGGGCAATGCCTCCCCTGGGAGCCTCCCACCCTCCACTGTCCTCTATTGGTGACATTCACCTTGATGTTTGAGCACCAAGTTCCTCCCTCTTGGTGTCCCACATCAACAAACCAGATGAATACAAAAAAATTACATAATTCCTATGAGCCAACCAGGGGGAAAGTGAAGGAAATGGGGGGTAGATTATCTATCACTCCTGGTTCAAGTCAATTAAAGACATACAGGCCGATCATGGACTGAAATATGGCCTGATCTAGAAGTGTGGGGAAAAAAATGCCAATTCTATCAGCTTTGTCCTCAGACCCTGACATGAAAGCAAAGTTCACATCTACTGTCCTGATTCTGAAGGAGGCCACCCGTGCTTGGCAGTTCCATTAGCTTGTTCTGCACATGTGTGAATATAGCCTGCAGATCTCCCCCAGCTTCCCACCCCATCCTTCATGCAGAAGTCACTATATGTTTGGATAGATTCCAGGGTGCCATGGGGCCATGTCTGCCAACGGGTAGGGGGACTACTATGAAAAGGTTCTGCACTTGGGGCCCCCATGAGCCTCCTATGGCAGAACAGGCTAGTCCTGGGGTGCAAAGCCTGGTCATCTCGCTTCCATTCCTATTCTAGGCCAGGCACTCCTGGTGCCTCAGGCTCCTGCCCCTGTGTCAGCCTGTATGTGGTAGGATTCTGAGGTCCATGTTGGGTTAGAGCAGTAGGTCTCAGTCAGGAGACATTGTCACAACTAGGGAGAAGGTGCTGCTGGTATCTAGTGGGTCAAGGTCAGGGATGCTACTAAACATGCTACAGTGCACAGGACAGCCCTCATAACAAAGGTCTATCGAGTCCAAAGTGTCAAAGAGAAACCCTGGGCTATGGGAAGGGGTGTCCTCCAGAGAGCATGGCCTTAGATTTTCAGCCCCTCTAAGAATGAGATGTTCCTTGTTTATTTTCTCCATCTCTCATTGGCCCAGATGTAGGGGAGGGAAGAGTTAGACCAGGGTAGGATCCAAGCACTCCTGATCCTCTGAGCCAAATATGGTTCTCCAGATAGCACAATTTCCCCTAAAAATGCAGTCCAAAATGGAACATGCTTCCTTCCATCTTCTAGTACATTGGCTTTAAAAACTCATCTTAAAAATATGAAAAAGACGCCGGGCGCGGTGGCTCAAGCCTGTAATCCCAGCACTTTGGGAGGCTGAGACGGGTGGATCACGAGGTCAGGAGATCGAGACCATCCTGGCTGACACGGTGAAACCCCGTCTCTACTAAAAAATACAAAAAACTAGCCGGGCGAGGTGGTGGTGCCTGTAGTCCCAGCTACTTGGGAGGCTGAGGCAGGAGAATGGCGTAAACCCGGGAGGCAGAGCTTGCAGTGAGCTGAGATCCGGCTACTGCACTCCAGCCTGGGTGACAGAGCCAGACTCTGTCTCTGTCTCAAAAAAAAAAAAAAAATATGAAAAAGACATTTACTGTAGCACTGTTCACAACTGAAAAAGATAAAAAAAAAAAACCTAAATGTCCACTTATAAGGACTGGATAAGTAAATTACGGTACATTCATGCAGTGGAATTATATGCAGTTGTTAAAAGAGTGAGGTAGCTCTAAATATAATGATATGAAACAATCTCCAAGACATATTATTAAGAATCCCACGGCCAGGCACAGTGACTCACACCTGTAATCCCAACACTTTGGGAGGCCCAGGTGGGAGGAGGGCTTGAGCTGAGGAGTTTGAGACCAGCCTGGGCAACATAGTGAGACCACATCTCTATGAAAATAAAACAATTATCTGGGCATGGTGGTGCACACCCGTGATCTCTGCTACTTGAGAGACTGAGGTGGGAGGATCACTTGGGTCCATGAGGTAGAGGCCACAGTGAGCTATGACTGTGCCACTGCACTCCAGCCTGGGCGACTGAGCAAGACCCTATCTCCAGAAAGAAAAAGGACACCAGCAAGATGCAGGAACAATATGCCTGGTGTACTAATACTTGTAAGAAAATATTATTTTAAAATACTATTTAAACCTAGATGCTGAGTGTGAATTAGACACTCTCAGAAAAGATACACAAGAATGGAGTAACACTGGTTGTCTCTTGGGAGGGGAGCTGGGGCCACGACTAGGAAGGGATAGAAGAGAGATTTACTATTCACTCTAGGTCCTTTGTAACTTTTGAATGTTGTACTCTGTGCATGTACTCTCTATTCAAAAACAAACACAGACAGTCTCCAGTTTATGATCGTTCGACTTAATATGTTTAGACTTTACAATGGTGCAAAAGTGATACACACTCAGTAGGAACTGTACTTCGAGTACCCATACAACCATTCTGATTTTTACTTTCAGTATTCAATAAATTACATGAGATATTCAATACTTGATTGTAAAACAGGCTTTGTGTTGGATGATTGTGCTCAGCTGTAGGCTAATGTAAGTATTCTGAGCATGTTTAAGGTAGGCTAGGCTAAGCTATGATGTTCAGTAGGTTGAATGTATTAAATGCATTTGCAACACGATATTTTCCATTTACAGTGGGTTTATTGGGAGGTAACTGCATCGTAAATCAAGGAACCTCTCTAAAGTACACACAATGGAACATTATTCTACCTTAAAAGGGAATAAAATTCTGATACAGCCTACAACATGAATGAACCTTCAAAACATTACGCTAAGTGGAATAAGACAGACACAGAAAGACAAATCTGAACGATTTCACTTACACAAGGTACCTAGAATAGGCAAATTTATAGAGACAAAAAGTAGAATAGTGGTTACTAGGGTCTGGGGGGAGAGGGAAGGGAGTTACTGTTTAATAGATACAGAGTTTCTGATTGGGATAATGAAAAAGTTCTGGAGGTGGGTAACAGCGATGGTTGTACAGCATTGCGAATGCACTTCATGGCACTGAACTGTCCACTTAACAGTGGTTAAATGGTATGTTTTATGTTACAAACATTTTACCAGAAGAGAAAAACAAATACATAACATAATCTTTTTTAAAATATATGTTTTACAATTTCAGTTTCTAACAACCACTTAATAAAAACCCACCACCTCCAGTGGGAGTGTGTGGCATCGAAGAGCCTGAGCTTTGGAACCAAACTGAACTAAGTTGGACTCATGGCTCCATTAGTGACTAGTTTTGTCACCTTCTAAATTAATATTCTAGATAGAGCAACTAAATTAACCTTCCAGAGTAGAGGTCAGTAAACTTTTTCTGTAAAGGGCTGGACAGTGAATACTGTAGGTTGTGCAGGCTATATATGGTCTCTGCTGCCAGCAACTACTCAAGGTAAAAGAAACAGTCAGCCAGGCGTGGTGGCTCATCCCTGTAATCCCACACTTTGGGAGGCCAAGGTGGGCAGATCACAAGGTCAGGAGATCAAGACCATCCTGGCCAACTTGGTGAAACCCCGTCCCTACGAAAAATGCAAAAATTAACTGGGCGTGGTGGCATATGCCTGTAATTCCAGCTACTTGGGAGGCTGAGGCAAGAGAATCACTTGGACCTGGGAGGCAGAGGTTGCAGTGAGTGGAGGCTGCAGTGAGCTGAGATCACACCACTGCACTCCTGCCTAGCAACAGAGCAAGGCTCCATCTCAAAAAGAAAGAAGCAGTCACAGACAACACATGAATGAATGAACGAGGCTGTGTTCCAATAACAACAGGTAGTGGCTGGATTTGGCCCCCAAGCTGCAGTTTGCCAACCTCTGCTCTATGGCTCTCTGGCTTGTTGTTGGAATAATTGGGGCAATGTGTCAAATTGTTTGCTCAATGCCTTATGTATAATAAGCAGCCAGTAAACATTTTTTATTGATGTGGTTGTTGAGGTAGGTGCTGAGACTGCAGAAAAAGGAAGTCACATTTATTGAGCACCTACTGTACACACAGTAGGGTCAACTCTTAATGGGACAGGACTTCATTTGTTATTTTTATTAGTTACTTAATCAAAACATCTCATGTTGGTATGGAGCTTCGTGCTTTGGGTCCATTAGCTTGTTTCATCTTCCTGATTACTCTCTGGGGTAAATTTCTAAATCAGGAAGCCAGGCCTCCAAGTTCCCTCTGCTAGGGAGAGCAGAGGCAGTGTTTGAAACGTCAACCATCTTATTTCAAAGCCTGGGTTCTCAAGCAGAGGTGGTACTGCCTGCCCCTTCTTCACTCTGTTCCCTCTACCCTGAGAGATTTGGAAATGTCTAGGGCTGTTTTGTGGGGAAGGGGTACTTAAAAGAATGAGGAAGCACTGCTGGATTTTAGTGGCCAGGATCCAGGAATGCCAAATGCCTGACAGACTTGTTTAAATGTCTGTAAAACAAAAAATTACCCAGTCCCAAATGGACTCCCAAATGTCAGCGGCGCTCCACATCATGCTGCCCAGATGCGACTCCATTGCCACCCTCCCTTGAGCAACTCGAAGTCCTATGGGGAGAGGGTGCATGGAGCACAGAGTGGTCAGCGTGAGGACAGATGGAGGCTTCCCTCGAGGGCGAGGTGGTATGGGGAAGATGCCTTCATTTTTGCTGAGAGTGGAAGAGACAGGGGGCACAAGTTATTAAATTTTAATAATTTAATTTAGCAGATTATTTCTGTTTCTCTCTAAATCTGCATGAAAGGCAGTGTGGAGTAGTAGAAAGAGCTCTGGATTGTCAGTGGCTAAAACCATCAACTTGACCACTGAACAGCTATGCAAGTAGGGTAACTGGCTTGACCTCTCTGGGCTTCAACATTCTCAGAGTGAAAAGGAGATCATGACACACGCTTGTCCCCTTGCAGGGCTGTGGCTAGGTTCAGGTGGAGCAACTGAGTGAAAGTACACACCTCTGTACAAAGGGCAGGCATGTTACTAAGTGAATTATAAAGCAGTTGTCAACACAATAAAGCTCTTCCCTTTTAAATCTTCAGTTTGGTTTCCATCTAACAGCCCAGGTGCAGATAACTGCCACCGCTGCCCCTCCTGCTCAAAAAATTGAGATTTCGCTTTGATTGCATCTCCAGCAAAACCAGCCAGGGCGAAAAATGAGCCCAGGAGAGAGCGACTGTGCTTCTTGTTGGCCATACCTCCTCAGAGTCTTGGAGAAGCCATCCATTCCCAGCCAGAGGCTGAGCGAGAAAAGGGGATGGAACAGCTTGAGGGGGTCACCTGTGGGTCAGACCTCACAAGCCGGTTTTCCCCCAGGACAGGAGGGCAGGGGCTAAGAGTTCCTTTGGTCAAAATGTCAAGTTGGAATCAATCTATATAAATGTCAGGCTTGCTCTATATGCAAAAGTGAGGAGGTCATCATAGCAGGAAGTCTGTCTGCAGGACGAGGTACAGACATTTTCTCTCTGATTTCTCAAGACTGATTTCTCTTTTTCTACTCAGAGCCCAGATGGCAGCTGGGTCCCCTGCCTCTGGAGATCTAGCTAACTGTGGTCCTGCCTCTGCAATTCTACACGTTCCGAAGGCTTCCCCAAACTCTCTACAAGGGTCTGGGGGGACTGCATCAAGCATTACGTGGCCTGTCCTCCTGCACGTCCTTGTCAACCCAGCCACGAAACTTGATCCTTCTCTAGTTCCAAAAACAAAAATAGAAAAAACATTTCCACATGGATCCCAAAGAGAGAGAATTTGAGGACATTTCCCCATGCCAACACAGTAAGCAACCTTGTTTTGCAGCAAACAGGTGTTGGAGTCAAACTTCTAGAACCCAACTCCCTTACTTATGTAATGGGGTGACCTCAGGAAGTCACTTGGCCACTGTGTTCAGTATTTTCATCTGTAAAATGAGGCTGTGGATCTCTACATTAAAAAGCTGTTATGAGGACTCAAATTTGTCATGTAAATGGCAAGCACATAATACATGCCTATTTCAGTTAGAGCTCTTGGACACAGATTGATTTATTTAAATCACTTCCTTTTATTTAAAAGGAAGGTGGAGGCTGGCCTAACTGCAGAGTCTGGCAACCCGCCATGTGTAAGCAGAACTGGATCAGAGCTCTGCCTCTGTTTCTTTGCATTCCCAGGGCTCTCCTCTCTTCTATGTAATTGTTTCCTTTTCTGTCCTCCAGCCTTCCTTATAGCATAAAATGACTGCAGCTGTGCCAGGTATTGCATCTACCTTCCGCAGCATCCAGAAGAAGAAAGCTCTTTTTTCTTTGACGTGGAACAAAAGTCCTGGGTGGTGCTCTGATTAGAACACTTCAGGTCACGTTCCCACTTCAGAAGCCATCATTGAGGCTGGGGGCATCTATTCCATGATTGGCATAGGTGACAAAGGGGTGGGATTATGCTGTGTTCCCTTTGCGGCGCTCCAAAGTCCAGGTTCCTCCATGTGCAATCCTGTCTCCAGATCTGTGTCCCCAAAGCCTGGCACAATGTTTGACACACAAGGAGACATTCCGCAAGAGCTTATTGAATGAATGGTGCTTGTTGAATGAGGATTATAAAATCTAAGGAGAGAATAAGTGTGTGTGTGGTTCTCTGAATCAGTTGCTCAGTTAGTGGGAATTTGCCAGATATTCTTTTCAATGAAATCCCAGGTTGCAAATGTTGACCTTCGCCTTTTCCCAGAGAGCAGCTTGCTCCTCCTGGTGACACCTGGGAAAGCCTATACATCCCCTTGCCAGGCTTCATGAGCCGTCTGAAGGCTGCCGGTGCTGCCTCTGCAGCCTCTGCACAGCTCACTCATGCCGGGGAGCATGAGAGTCAAACATCCAATTCCATTTTTAATCATTGAGTAGTCCAATAAGGGAGATTAAATTTATCTTTAAATAGATTTTTTTTTTTTTTTTTTTGAGACGGAGTCTCGCTCTGTCGCCCTGGCTGGACTGCAGTGGCCGAATCTCAGCTCACTGCAAGCTCCACCTCCCAGGTTTACGCCATTCTGCCTCAGCCTCCCGAGTAGCTGTTAAATATCTTTTCAAATGAGGAGGAAATTGAGATTTGAAAGGGCAGGGATTTTAAAAAACAAAATCAGAGTGTGTGGGGAGCTGAGCCCCCCATAGCCATCCTGAGGGACTTTCTCTGTGGCTGACATGAAGATCTTGGCAAGGTGAGGATATAAAGTCTGGGGGAGCAGAGCCACAGTGCCCACGCCCCAGAGAGGGACACTGACTCCGGGGTGTGGTGGAGGAGGTGGAACAGCTGAGCCCCACGCTTGACAGAGACCCTGCTGTGGGCCCACCGGAGCACACAGCATGGGAGGTGAAGGAGGCGATGGAGCCGGGTCACACAGCATTCAGCCTGGGCTGCCCCGAGCCTCTGCGGCCAACACCCAAGTGAGGGATGCCCATTCAACAGTGCCCCAAGCTTGGGGAGGATGGAAAACCCCAAACAAATAACTCGAACAAATCCCTCCTTGGGGTTCAGACCCACACTGCTGCTGGCAATGTCCTGGATAGCCCATGGCCTCCTCCAACCCACCGCGTCCAAACACCAACTCATCACCCCACTCATGCTTGCTGCTCCCCAGTTCTGACTCCAATCTTTGTAACAGCCCCTCCAGACCCCCCCAGACTTCCTGAGAAGCTGCTTAGACATTGTCCTAGACATAACTTACTATTGCCTCTCTCAACCCTCCCCTTCCAGCCCTCCCAGCCCCTCTCACCTGGATTGGCCTTTCTGGCTCTAGTCTTGCCCTCTCCAAACTTCTCTCCACATCTCGCCAAATCTGTGCTTGCAGGACACAGATCATATCCTGCTAGTCACCTCCTCAAAAATCTTCAAGGGCTCCCCATGGCTTACAGAATAAAGTCTATGTTATTAATGGAACACCCAGCACCCACCACTTGTCATTCTATTCTAATTTCCAGCGCATAAGGAGCCTTGTTCTCAGAGCCCGAGGACACTTTCCCGTCTCAGAGCCTTTGCTTGTGCCGCTCTGGACACCAGGCCTGCCTTCTCCGTTTCTCTTCGTCCTGAAGACCTTCTCATTTTCCAGGCTCCTGTTTCAATGCCTCCTCCTGCAGGCACCTCCCTGCGGGTGTGGGGACAGGAGTGGATGACTGTTTTCTCCTTCCTGCCACTGCCCCATGCTGGTGTCTCTTTCAGCATGTTTTTCATTTGGCCTAGGGCAGTGAGGACAGTGGCCTGCTAGCTATATTCGGCATTTATGTTGTATCAGACACAGCCAGGTGAATTTCCACCCATGATCTCATTGAATCCACACAGTTAGGAGAGGAGGTTTGTCCTGTTTCATGGACAGGAACTTGAGGCTCAGACAGGAGAAGTGATTTGCCCAAGCAAGGGACAGAGCCGCACTCTGCACTCTCCGTGGAGTCCAGCGAAGTTCCTCCTCCGTCTCCCTGCACAAGGCAGCTGCCAGGAGGCAGAACCCTCTGGAAACCCATCTGTGCTCTGTTTTATTTCAAGGGCTCTTAAGTTTCAAATCGGGCTGGAGGAACACACTCCTGTGATCACTAATTCACATTTGTCCTCCCTCCCTGGCCCTGGCCTTCCCAAGGCCTGCCATGAATCAGGGCCCCAGGCCCAGCACTGAGCAAGTCTGCATAATTTCCTGAATGTCACCAAACCCACCTGTCACTCCCTGAGCTTCCCAACGCCATTCCCAGTGTACCCAGGGAGGCTCCGAGCCATATGCCAGGAAGGCCCTCTGTGAAATCCTATTAGTGCTCTCAGCTAATTAGCTTTAAAGCACTCTAAGTAATTAGGAAGGGGGCCATACAGTGTCCCCACTGGGGAATGGGAAGTACACCATCCAGACAGCCTCTGAGAGCTCCCTCATCTCTCCCTCCACACTGTGAGCTCATCTCTTCCTAAACATCTTCCCTCTCTCCCATGGCCTCGGTGCTGTGGTAGGGCAGGAACATGGCTCAGAGAAACATTTATATTCAGACATATAATGGGAATGGGAGCAAGTTTTGAGATATTAACTTAGGTTTTTTTTCTCCTCTTTGCCCTTCCCTCTCATTTCAGCCAGCAGCAGCTCTAAACTTCACTGCTGCAGGGAGGATGTGGCAGAGTGGAAGGAGGGAGGCAGGAGGTGGGGGGACCGTCCCTCGACCCTCTAGCATAGCATTTCCTGCTGCTCCCAGCCACAGAGTGGTGTGTCTAGGTGATCCCAGGTCTGCCACAGAACAGAAATGATGGATAGAAAAGTTGGATGTAGGCTGGGCACAGTGGCTTATGCCTGTAGTCTCAGCATTTTGGGAGACCCAAGCAGGCAGATCACAAGGTCAAGAGATCAAGACCATCCTGGCCAACATGATGAAGCCCCGTCTCTACTAAAACTACAAAAATTAGCTGGACATGGTGACATGCGCCTGTAGTCACAGCTACTAGGGAGGCTGAGGCAGGAGAATCGCTTGAACCTGGGAGGCAGAGGTTGCAGTGAGCCAAGATCGTGCCACTGTACTCCAGCCTGATGACAGAATGAGACTCCATCTCAAAAAAAATAAAAATAAAAAAAATAATCAAAACAAAAAGCGAACCAAAAAAAAAAAAGAGAGAGAGAAGATGGGTGTCTCAGTGGCAAGCAAGGTGGAAGGATGACCGAAGACAAGGTGTCTCTCTGCACCCCAAGCCCCCTGACCTCACATAGGACCAGAGCACTGAGGCACAACTGACTACCCAGGAAAGGGATCTTGAGTTCAGAAACTCAAGTGTTACACTAAAAATCAAGGAATTTAAGATTAAATTTCTCATGCACTGCATTCTGGACTGGGATTCAAGCTGCCAGTGAGGGAGCACCTCCCAGGGCTGGGGTTTTGTTCGCAGCACTCTGCATCCATTCTCTCTGACCTCCCAGCAGCCCACTGAGGAAGACATTACCACCCTCATGTCACAGATGGGCCAGGCCACAGGGAGGCCACTGGGGAGAAGGAGAAGCAGGGACCTGAGTTCGAGGTTGGGAGCCACCACCGTCTCACTCTGAGGGCGGTGCTGTGCACCTCCCCAAGAGGAGGGACCAGAGCTGGAGGAGTGGACAGTCACAGACCCTCCTTGGGCTGCTGTGCCATTGCTAGAACCTTCTCTTTAGAGAGTACCAAGTATTTCTACCCATAACACTTTCCCTGGCTGGAATCCTGCGACTGTCACAGTGTCCCGAGATCCAGGAAGGCAGGGCAGGAGCATCATGCCCACTTTCCAGCAGGTGCAAGGGAGGCTGGGGGGGTGATGCACAAGCCCCTGGGGCGGTGAGGGGTGGGAGGGTGCATGGTGAACCTCTGTTGACTCTTCGCTCCCTCAGCTGGCACTTCAGGACCCAATGGCAGTTCCAGGTGACAATTACAGAAGTATTTTGGGTTTCGGAATTTTTCAGATTTTGGAATTTGAAAATCTGAAATCCAAAATGCTCCAATGAGCGTTTCTTTTGAACCTGGTCTTTGAATATCATGTTGGAACTCAAAAAATTTTGAATTTTGAAGCATTTCAGATTTCAGATTTTGGATTAGGGATGCTGTATTATCTTCTGAATGAGGCCACTCATTCAGGAAAGCCCAGAGCTTGGGGAGATGGAGCTGCAGACCAAAGAGATGATTTCTGAGGCACCTGCCAGTGCAGTAGGGCCTACAAAGTGGTGAAGGCAACCCACAAAATAGGAAACCCAATATTAGCTAATGGAACACTGATAAAACCTGCTTAAGTTGTCTGTCTCTGGCCAATTCAAATGAAGCCAAGCCAATGTATTATTCTTAAAAAAAAAAAAAAAAAAAAAAGACACTAATTTCTCTGCAAAAGCACTGAATTGTACCATGAATCATCAGTGGTGATTTTTTAGGGATATGAAGAAGTGGTCTTCACAATACATCACACGACACAGCATCTTCCTCATCTCCTCTAAACGTTTCTCTCTCTGCAAGCCCAGTCCTCTCCTTAGTTGTCCAAATCCCTCCCTCTCTTCTCTTGTTGTCTCCAAAACTGAAAGCTGTGCTCTGACTTTCTATATCCCTCTCTCCCCTTCTTGGACCACCCAGGAAGCCCCGCACTTCCCCAGGATGTCCCCTCCTCCCCTCCTGGCATCTCCTATCTTTCCTCAAATGGACGAGTCTGGCCTCTCTTAGCTTCTCCAACTCTGCATCTCAACCTTTCTCCCTTCACTACACAATAATGTCCAGGAGGCCAAGAGCCCACAAACCAGGGACCCTCCCTTTCCAGCAGGGAGGAGAGAGGTGACTGCAAATATTTAGTTATAATTTTCTTCCCTGCCACGCCTGTTTCCATGGGCAGTGCTGAGCCCCAGTCCTGGCAGATCTCAGAAGCCAGCTCTCATGACCGTGGGGCAAATGGGGCCCAGGGAGCCTCTGGGTTAAGGACCGTACATCCCACTCTGCAGCTGTCCTGCCCTGACCACTGCCCTTTCCTGGTCCCCCAGGCCTGCCCTGCCCTGTTTGCCTCAGCCTGCCGAGGAAGGCCACTGCTCAAGGCCTCCAGGAGGCTCACCCCAGAGTAGGCATTATGACAGGGACGGACACGTCCAACCTGCAGATTCTGCCTGGGGCTTTGCACCAGCCAGGAAGCTCAGGTGGACAGAGCTGGCCCCAAGCCCAGTGGCGGGAAAGGCAGGCCAAGTTTGAGACCCCAACAGTGCTGCCCTCATCCCCAGGCCTGGCTTCCTCCTGGCATCCAGTCACCCAGGTTCCACCCACCCTGTGCTCTCCCAGATCAGCGGACTTCTGCTATGGCACTAGAGGATCAGAGCTGCAGAGGGCGCTGGATTTATTAGCTGAGTCCACCTCCCATGCCTCAGGATGGGGATGTTAAGGCCTAAAGCAAGTCAGAGACCTTCATCCATAAGAAATCACATAACTTTGGACAGAATGAGCTAGAATCCTGGTCTCTGAACTTCCAGGTTAGTGTTTGCCCCATAACACAGAGGGATTACATCATTCCTAGCCTGGCTCATTGGCTCAGGCCTGTAATCCAAATGCTTTTGGAGGCTGAGGTGGGAGGATTGCTTCAGACCAGGAACTTCAGACCAGCCTGGGAAGCAATTTGAGACGCTGTCTCTATTAAAAAAAAAAAAAAAAGCCAGGTGTGGTGGTGCACATCTGTAGTCCCACCTACTTGGGAGGCTGGAGCAGGAGGATTGTTTGAGCCCAAGACTTCAAGACTGCAGTGAGCTGTGATTAAGCCACTGCACTCCAGCCTGGGTGACAGAGCAAGACCTTGTCTCTAAAATGATAATAATAGTAATTTCCAAACTCTGGAGATGGGTGTTGTTGAAATTGATGAAATTGAAATTGTAGATTGTGGGTTCTCCTATGGTTATTTGTATTTTAAGTGGAGCACAAGATCGAAACATCTCCTTGACACGCAGGCAAATCCACAGAGGCAGAAAGGAGATGAGTGGCAACCAACACCTGGGGAAGGGGCAGAATTGGGAGTGAGTGTTTCATGGGCACAGGGTTTCCTCTGGAGTGATGAAGAGCTTCTGCAGTGATTGGTGGTGATGGTTACACAGCATGGCAAGTGTACTAATGCCACTGAATTGTACATTTGAAAACGGTTGAAATGGTAAGTTTTATGTTTCATGTATTTCACCACAAAAAAGAAATCTCCTTGGCCGGGCACAGTGGCTCGCACCTGTAGTTCCAGCACTTTGGGAGGCCTAAGTGGGTGGATCACAAGGTCAGGAATTCGAGACCAGCCTGACCAACATGGAGAAACCCCGTCTCTACTAAAAATACAAAAATTAGCTGGGCATAGTGGCAGGTGCCTGTAATCCCCAGCTACTTGGGAGGCTGAGGCAGGAAAATCACTTGAACCCAGGAGGTGGAGGTTGTGGTGAGCCGAGATCACGCCACTGCACTCCAGCCTGGGCAATAAGAGTGAAACTTTGTCTCAAAAAAGAAAAGAAAAAAAAAGAAATCTCCTCGATTCAAATACGTAAGACCTGTATTGAGGAAAGGTCTGACCACTGGGAGTTTGTTTTGCTTCTTCTCTTCTCTCTTCTGTCCCTCCCTCACCAGACCTCTGCTGAGAGTGTTCCCAGTCTAAGAGGAGAGCTATACACAGTGTAGAGTGACCGAGAATCCACTCTACGACAGCATACTGAGAAACAAGACAGAACCAAATAGTAAAAGGAGTTGTTCCTGGAAAAGCATCTAGAAATGGGGGAAGGGCACAGATCAAGCGACAAGGGAGGGGCCTGTGACAGCCACTTCCCCGCCCAGGGCACCACTGAATGCTCTGGTGGCTCCCGAGTTCATTTTAAATTTTTTTTTTTTTGAGATGGAGTCCCACTCTGTCACCCAGTCTGGAGTGCAGTGGTGCAATCTCGGCTCACTGTAACCTCCACCTCCTGGGTTCAAGCAATTCTCTTGCCTCAGCCTCTCAAGTAGCTGGGATTACAGGCACCTGCCACCATGCCCGATGAATTTTTGTATTTTTCGTAGAGACGGTTTCACCATGTCGGCCAGGCTGGTCTTGAACTCCTGACCTCAGGTGATCTGCCTGCCTCGGCCTCCCAAAGTGCTGGGATTACAGGTGTGAGCCACTGCACCTGGCCCTGAGTTCACTTTTTTTAGACTCCACATATGAGTGGGATCATGTGCTATTTGTCTGTGTCTGGCTTATTTCACTTAACATGGTGTCCTACAGGTCCATCCATGTTGTCACCAATGACAGGATTTTATTATTTTTATAGCTGAATAGTACTCCCTCACATATAAAAAATGATCCATGCATGAGGGGGTGGATGTGCTAACTCCCTGATTTGATCATTACGGAGGATATCTGTGTTGAAACATCAAATTGTGTCCACAAATATGTACAATTACAGTGTGTCCCTTTCTAAAAAGCTGGTTCACTGTGGAGACCAGTAAAGCCTTTCATAGCTTCAAGGGAGATCACAGACTGTGGAGCGGGCTTGGGCCTCTGGCGCTCACCCCTGCACTTCCCAACCACAGCCCTCCCTCTCTCTAATGTCAGGCATTGTCCTTCCCCTCCCTGAAGGGCCTGCTTCCAGCCTGCCTCCTCCGTCTTCACCCAAACCACTCACGCTGTGTTTTCATTCCTTGTTAGAAAATTACGTAGGCCATGAAGATTTGCATACATTTACCTGCTTTCTGTAAAGGTTTCCACGCCAGGCAGTTTCCCACAGATTTGGAGTCTCATTGCATTGAAATGGTAAATTATTTCTTGGTTAATCCCTTCACTGAATTCCCCGCAGGGCCTAGCAGCATGTTCTGCACCGTGAGCCCGTCGTCCGCCAGATGCTGGTCCTCCACCTGGTGTGGGGGCCTCCGAGCACCCTCCCCATAGTGCGGGGCTGGCAGCACTCACCGGCGTGGGAGGCAGTTGATACCCACTCTCCTTGGAGTGCTCCTGTAGGTGTTAGATCTGTGGTCCGAGGGACGTGAGGAGCCCAGAATAGTTCCCCAAGGGGAAGAAATAAAAGTCCCCACAAAAGAACAGAGCTTGCCCATCCACTGAGGAACAGTCCTGCAGGGTCCTTTCCTGACCCTGCTCAGCTGTGAGCTCCCTCCTCAACCACCTCTTCTGTTCCTCTTCCTTCCCCTGCTCCTCCCATAAGGGCCTGGGCACTGTGCTGGGCCCCTGCCTCTTGTGTTGGGCTTTCCCCCTTGCATGGAGCTCTCAAGGAAGCCATCAGGTTGAACATCTTCCCCACAGGGTGCAGCCCAGTTGAACACCCAGCACTGTCAGCCACGGAGTGTTGCATGAATGTGCTCACCCCAACCCTTCAACCCACACACAAGGCAGCTTTATCCCAAGCATGCACTTTGTAAACACACACATCCCAGGGACAGGCAGGGAGCCTAGGTTCCCGTCTCAGCTTACCTGCTGATCAAGGTACAACCTTAGTCCTTCTCTCTCCAGGCCTCAGTTTTCTGGCTATATGATGAGACCACTGGACTCAATGAACCTGGGTTTCCTTTCACCAAGTTGTCCTTGGTGTCACTCAAGCAGCTTCTCCTGCCTCCCGCCAACCCCACCCCACATACACGCCTCATGGTTAGAGTGGGAATGAGGAGGTATGGGTGGATAGTCCCCTCAGAAACTGCTGGCCCTGCTGGTGTCGCCACCCAGAGCCCCTGGACACAAAGCCCTCCGTGGACTGACCCTGTCCCTCTGTACCTTCACCATCTCCTCTTCTGTCTGCCTGAAATATTCTTCACCCAAGTTAGAGTTGGTTCCTTCTGGGCATTCAGGTCTCAGCTCAAATGTCACCTCCTCAGAGAGCTAGAGTACCCCTTCTCTGTCACCCTGTGGCACATCACTATGTTCTGTTTTCTTTAGAGCACTCACCACCACAAAGAGTGGTTATCCAATTCCTTCCTCCCTCCCTCCCTTCCTTCCTCCCTCCCTCCCTCCCTTCCTCCCTCCCTC